>NW_020450876.1:387177-509269 GCF_003343035.1 Apteryx rowi | reverse complement strand
CCCGCTCAGCGCCGCATGGCCGGGGCGGCTCAGCCGAGCGGCCGGACGAAACCCCACCCCGCCGGCGCGGAGCCCCCGGGCGGAAGGTTTTCAGCCGCGGCGGAGGCGGGCTGCGCAGCCGGCGCAAAAGTTCCCGCGGGCAGCGGCATTGGCGGGCGGCCGCAGCTTGCCCATATACGCGGGCAAACACCGGGAGCGGGCGGGCGCTGCCGCCTCCCCACCTGCCTGCGCGCCTGCGGCCGCTGCGCCCCGGCACCAGGGGAAAGAAGGAAAACCCAAAGCGCTCTTTGAGAGCGAGGGGTTTCCTGTCATAGCGCGCACCTACGCGCGGACCTCGAGAGACGGTCGGGTTGGGGGCTTTAACGATGCGCGGGGGGGCACAGCCTTGGCCGAGCCGGGGGGGGTCCCAGAGGCCCCGCGCAGGCAGCCCGTGCCCGGGCGCCGCGCCTCCGCCCCTCGCGCGGGCAGCGGCGGGGCGGGGCGGGCGGGAAGGTGTCGCGCCAACGGCTCCGGCGAGGTCGCGGGCGCCGCCCGCCTCAGAGCCCGAGGGGGCTCCGGTGAGTCGGTCACTGCGCGCCTGCAGACGCACCAGGTGTAGCCCCGCCGGGCCGTTTCCTGAAAAATACGTGAAAATCCTATTTTGCAGCTCATCAGGCATTCTGATGCTGCTTCATAAAAAGAAAGGAGTTGTGAATAAATATATTGCCCGTTTCCTCATCATAGCACACAGTACTTATAACTCCCGCACTGCACTGGGGATGTTTAATGCTACCTAAAGTTTCATTTTTTTAATGAAAATAATAGCCAGAGGATGATTTTAGAACAGGTTTCTACATTCATGAAAGAAAGTGAGGCAAAAGAAGTATTTCTTGCACATAGCAAGCCCTATCTTTAGCCGGTGTGCTCATTTTTCATTTGGGTCTCATTTCAAATATCACTTCCTTATGCCAGCCAGGGATTTGGCCACTTAGATTCTGCTTCAGCTTCCCCCCACAAGGTTGTAACGAGGTATTTGACAATATGACTTTTGCTGGAGAGAACAGGAAGAAAACCAGTTAAAAATACTGAGATAAAATATATGTTTTCAAATCATCAGAGTCTTTGGAATTCAATCTACAATATTTGAGGAAAATATAGGCAAAGAAACCACTGGAGACTGTTTTTGAGAAGTCAAATACCTGTCAGATAAGTGACATTTCAGGAAGAGAAAAAGCCAAACGTACTCATAATCCATCTGTCCATCTGTCTCCCCCCTCCCCCCCAAAAAAAAAGGAAAGAAAGAAATGAAGAAGGTGGGAAATTATAGATTAGTCAACCTGTGAACGTAGTTTGATCCCTGAAAGTGAGTACAAATYATTAAATAAACACCTAAAAGCACCAGAGGGCAAATCTTAATGGACCAAGGCTTGAAAAAATGCTTATGTGTCCAAATTTCTGAAATGACATCTTTACCTCAAAGATATGTGCTGAAATGGAAACTCTTTAAAAGGTTTTCTTTCTTGTGAATAATGGATTTACTCAAAGAGCAGGAATCAAAGGAGTAAGAAGATGAATTTGGTTCCATATTTATACTGGGGAGGGTGGCTAAGCCTATCTAAAGAAGCATTTGAATATGTGCATCTACCTTGTGTTTATTTTCATATTAGACTGAAACAGCTGTAAAATAAGCAGCTTTTCAAATAAAATGAGATTTCTATAAAAATTGTAGAAAAGAAGTGAATATTCTTCTCAGAAAGCCAATAGGTATAGAAAGAATACAACACTCTATACAGAATAACTGCTTATTTGCCAGAATACCAAAGTACATGCAACTCAGTGGTTATTTAAAGGACACTTATTTTCACCAATGATCACATTTTCCTATAGCAAAAAAGAAAACACCAAGAAATGTTATCTGCATATATATTCACTACAGCAACTGATCTCCTAAGTGCAGTACTACATGGAAGCTCATCATCTAGAAGGTGAAAGTGGGCACAAGCTGCTGTGCTGTAGACGAGCTTTTTCAGTCTAGCTTGTGTTGCATTTTTATGGCCTCTGGGTTGAGTGGACCCACAGAACATGCACGCAAGCATTTTTCCACAAAAATCAGCATAATCTTTCCTTAAATTATAATTGTGTCATCRTAATTGCCAAACTCATCTCATTCATGGCCATTTTATTCAACCAGAAAGTAGAACTGCTTTTCAAAGAAAAAGGTCAAAGTAGCTGAGGCTGTTCAGTTGTGGTAATACTCATTATCCTGGGGGTGAAGTGGATTTAGGACCAGAAGGCAGTATATGGCAACACTGTAACAAGCAGAGTGGGATTATTCTAGCATTAATTCAAATCAACTCACCATAAACACTTCTATAATAAAATAAGTCATTCTGCACATTGAATTCTCTGAGCTATGTTCATTTATTAATCTTGAATCTGAACCTGGCAGAAGGATTACAGCAAGACTTCAAGCAACATTCAAATGGAAATCTCAACATTCAACAAGAATGTTTTGGAAAATCAGGCTCGCCAGCCTCCATAACAGGGTCCAACCCTAGGTTCCTGCTGAGGCAGAAGTTCGAAGTCAGACTGAAGAGAAATAAAATTTAATGATACACGTGCAGTAATTACAGCTCAAGCTGGGTGCCTCTGAAGAGGGACCCCGAACAAAGAAATCCCTGGGCAATTATACCCTTACAATCTAAATTCCCCACCCCTTAAGCGATAGTTTGGACCAATAGTAATAGTTAGGTCTGGGGTCTTCCCCTTCTTCACTGGGCCCCTYCATTGTCTCTAGGCAGGCTGCTKCTTATCTTCAAGGTTGGCTACTCCTGCTGTCCGTGTAACTTCTTTATCTCTCCAGCTTGAACTGGCTCTGGGGTCCCCTTTTACTTATCTAAGTAAAAGTTCACAGCCTGAGGCCTAAGGCTTCAGCAAATCTAGCTACTAATGCTAAGCAAGTTATGCTAAGCAATTAATTCTAGACAGCTTCAGTCCAATATTGTCTAACAAAGAATATACATGCAACACCCGTAAGACTGGAAATTACTCTTCACAAAATATACAAATAACCCTTTAGACCTTAGAAATACAAAAGGATATCTGAAAAAGTTTCTTCACACCTTACTATTAGCAGCAATGTTTTGTAAGTTAAAACAAAAAGAATGATTCAATATCTCAAACAAGAGACTGAGAAGATTTATAGTAGAGAATGATTTTTTTTATTTTCAACATATCAATTATAAATGTCAAAAAGGAAGAACATTTTTTGAGGAAACCAACTATCAATCTTCTCAGAACTGTATTTGATCTGTCGATACATATCATTACGCTAACCAGTCTAATTTAAACTGATAAAACAAATGTACTATTCAGTGCTAAGCACTGTGCTTTCTATAACATTTACTTTCTAACACTCTTGGAGACTGGTCTGAAACCCCGAATACCTCCAGTGATTTAGACCAAATAAAAATCTCTTGTTTTGTTTCTGACATGGTTATTTCTTGAAGAAAATTTGTCACAGCCTCACAAATGGTAAGAAGCCCTTTATCCCTATGATAAAGTTTCTAGCATCAAGACATAGCACTCCCTCTGATGTTAGCAGCTTTTTTTTTCCCCTGCAAGTCTCCTCTGCTGAATATGCAACTCCTTTTTCTTCTCCACTAGGTTCTGGCTCACTTTTTTGGAGTCAATGTTAGTACAGTACTAGTTGTACTAATATTTGTAGTAAATTAAAAATTAATTAAAAAAAACTTATAAACCTTAAATTTTATCCTAAACTTATGTCTAACATCTTCAGAATTTCTCCAGTTAACATATATAAACATTAACAAACATGCCTACATTTTAATATAACATTTTTAAAGTGCTCTCCCCTGCCTGCCTTGCAAAGTCATTCTTCCTCTATTTCATATTCTGTCTGTGCTGTTTTTATAAGGTGAACAATATTTACAAAAATTGTCTATGTCCTTAAATGCTTGAGGAGTCATCTGTATTTGTTAGTATTAACTGTTGTGGCCTATGCTATTACTTTAACCTTTATTTGCTAATATGATAAGTATTTTTGCACAACAAAATATGTCCAACAATTGTTCTTTTCTGCTCCATAATACATCTCTACTTCAGCCTTATTTTTTTTATTTCTGTATTGTAAAATGCATCAGTTCTTATGTTTCACAACTAATAGTCACAGTGACTTTTAAAGTTATCTTTACTGATTGACAAAAGTAGTTTTATATTATTACAAAATTCCAAGATAATAATCTGTCAGAGAAATGGACAAGTCTTGAAGTGCTCCAGTACTCCTCAGTTTTCCTTTAGAACAGTTTCTGATCTTTCCTTCAACATCTGTCCTGGTTGTTGGATTAACTGTATCTCCTTGCTCCTTCCAATCCCTTGGAGCGCTCTTTCCGAGGGGCCTAGTTTTAGGCCTTTGCCTGGCTTTCAGGGACATTTCACCACCCTCTCAGACTGGGACCTGTCTCCATAACTTATGCACCTTTCCAGGTGCAAAGTTCAGGCTTATTTCCTTCCTTTGCAAACACCGTGGCCACTGAGATGAGAACCCTCTTAGAACCAGAATACTGTTTATTTTAGCATTAGAAACAACGAGAAATAGAGAAAGGGAATTTTAAAACTACAGATACCCTCTGAGTCTTATCTAAAGTATCTTCTGTTGCTAARCATCTCATCCTTCAGACACGGTCCAGACCCTCGCCACCTTAACATAATGCCTTTTAAATATAATAGTTTTTTTTTCATTGTTCGCCATGTAGACTCTTTGGTCAAAAAAACAGCTCCATAGGTTCATCTGGATGTTAAGCATCTAAGCTGAAGATGTTTCAAGTAAATGTTTCTGGCAGCATTCCTTAACAGCTTTCAAGTCTCTGTTGAAGTAAAACCAATGGTGAGGCCTTTCCCCCCTCCTGCCCCCCCCTCCTTTCCTGCTCATTCTTTCAGGTTGACCATCTTGGCCCTATAAAGTTACATGGGGAACAGCCCAGTGATGAGTACATGCATCACAAATTAGAGTTCCGATTGCCATGGTATCTGGACAATTTACTCATTTTCACAGTCAATAAGCTTTACCTATTTCTACTACAATTGAACAAGTTTAGAGAAACTAATGATTTTTTCTCTTAAACTTTTTTCTTATTCCTCTGCTCAAATTAGTCTCCTCTCCAAACCACCTTCTTGTTTTGTAACCTCTCAATATCTTAAGATAATATAAGCTTTATGGTTGTTTCTGATTAGTATTACTCACATTTTAAACTACTTCCTGATTCTGCAAATGGCCCTGTAGTCCCGTAACACAATGAGCAATTTCAATTCCAGTTGAAGTGAAAGATTTTGGGGGACTCATACGGTCTCTACCATTCCCTTCTCCATCCTAAAACCTGCTTAGGAGGAGTGAGAAAGGAGAACACTGATTTCAAAATTGTTTGGAGACTATATATGTAATCTGAATCATACTGCTTTTTTTTGTTTTTGTTGTTATTTCAATCACCAAAATGTCAAGCTCCTTTAATTATATTTTGTCATACAAACAGCTTCTTTGGTTCCTTTCTTTTCTGGAAGGATTTGTAATAGAGGAAGCAACCTATATAAAGGCCTGTTGTCATTCTTCCTGGTTTTGAATATACGATGTCCACCTGTGTGTTTTACAGGTTGTCCTTTCCTGAAGAAATTCCTCCATTTACCATACTGATATCTGGCACAGGATGTAAACATCTCATTTTTCAGTCTTCATCTCTTTTTGCTTGGTCTTTTGTAATGCCTTACATAAGCCCAGGCAATTAGTGCACTTTAAGTAATAAGCAATACTTGATGACTGCTGGAATGCTGGAGTGTCAGTCTGAAGCTTAATTATATCAATCCATAGCATGCATCTGGTCCAGCTTCTTGCATGATTTGAGTGATTCGTACCATGTCTGTTTATCCCTGTTATTTGGCTTTAAATACATCACTTCAACTGCATATCAGCCTGAACATTTTATGATCACAGTATACTTAGCCCTGGCTCTTCTTTGTTTATATATCTACTTTGTATTTCCTGAAATACTTAATTGCTGCTTTCTTCCTGAACTACCCTATTATTTCCTATCCAAGAAGTATCCTGGATCCAGGCTAACCAGGGTTTTCTAACACAGTGACTAGTATTCTGCAGAACTTTTCCCCCCTTTAATTTGTAAGGCTTTTCTCCTAGCAAAACTGGTGTCTGTATTTCTACTGCTATTGTCATACTGAATTTCTTGGACCAAGGCTGAATTTGTTAGTCATATTATACTGCTTTTGCAAACTATAAATTTGGTCTTATATAGCTGGCTGATTTTACCTCTGGCTTGTATTTTTAAGCTATTTCGGTGTCTCAGAACATAAAAGATATCTGGAATGAAGGGGGGAGTGGGGAAAAAAAAAAAAAACAGTCCTTGATTCTTAACTTCCACTGAGATTTTTAGTGCCTGTGTTGTCTATAAATTCAGCCTTTTTCTTATAGCTGCCTATCAAGTTACCAAAGCAAAAGAATAATCAAAAGCTTCCATACTTTTTTTTCTAACGTTCTGGCTGTATTGAGAATCAAAAAGAGGTTTCTGTAGCTGTGCAACTGTCCTCTAATTGAATATACTCTAATGAAGTTTTTGTTCTGATGTATCCTTTCAATTGCAATTTTATTTGGCAGCCACGTTCCAGGCTTTGTGGACCCATGTTTCAAGCTGCAGCGCAGGCCATTTGTTCTTGGTCCCTTCCATCAGTCCTAGAGTAATAATATTTTTATTGCAGCCCTAAAGTTCCAACAGTTATTGTCTCTGATGCTCCAGAGCTGTAATTATTTTACCAACCTCAAAGTCCTGCTCAGTACGAGGACCCATACGCATAGCTGCCATTACTAGGTTTTTTTCATTTGACTATTCAGTACTGTGAGCTTGTTAGGTTTTTTGCATTTGTTCCACTTCCCCAAATGACTTCCAACTTGTCAGGAGCTCCTAGTGCCACTCACATTCTGGCTCTCCCCGTAGCTGCGAGTCTCCTTTTGGGTACAGGTTCCCGAGTCAGCTTCCATTCCTTTTTCTGCTCTCCCYCTTCTTTGCATTTTTCAGGGCTGCCGATCACCTAATTCTGGATGAACACTTTACCTACAAGGCCATCTGCCGCTCCTCTTTGCACTACACCACTACCCAGGTCCCTTGTGACTGCATCAGTCCAAACTTCAGGCACATTTGTGAAAGAAGGCAGGAAGGAAGGAGCTATTGCTATGAACTAGATTTTCATGACCATCACATTGACTGAGATGATGCTGCCATCGTCTTCCCTGGCTCCTGGTTATTTCCACATCACCAGTGAATTTGGGAGGAAAAAGGGAGAAACGGCTGTGAGTCTCTTTTGTCCCCACAGATTCGAGAGAAAACATAGTTGCTTATGCCTTTCCTTAACTCTCCAACACTACACAAACGCCGTCTCGCCAGCTGTGCTGACAGAGCAGTTGACATGAGCCTTTCACCCCAAGTGCTGTGCAGGGCTGCATGGCGCGCTGGCRCCCAGCCCCAGCTCAGGGCAGCCATGGGAGAAACCCCGCTCTGCCTGCCAGGGTGCCCCAGGCCACCCCAAGGTGGGCAGGGCTTGCAGCCAAACAAGCCCACGCTGCATGCCTCACTGCAAATGGGGAACAAGCCTCTCCATCCCTTCACCTGTTTTGTGCACGATACAGAGACCTTGTCTTTCACAGTTGTGTTATCACCCTGTCATTGCTTCCTGCACTGGGAGGGAGGTTGGAGGTTGACAGAGGAAGAAAGGCTGTTTCTTTTCATACCCCAGCACTGAGGGAGAGGAGGATTTCAGAACATGTCTACTCCCTTATGGTCTTCCATCTGTTTTCATCTGCTTGTCCACCCTTGGCTCCCCTGGCTCTAGCAGAGATCAAGTTTGGGCTTCATAAGGAACACAGCAATCTACAAAGCTGTCCAGAGGCCAACGGAGAGGCCTCCTCAGCCGCTGGGACACTCGGAGGTCTGCTAATCCCAGTGCAGAACCTATCCAAACAAAAACACCTTGAGGAAGTTCAAATGGCATCAAGTGCGAGACTGACAGACCTTCAGCAGTATGCAGCAGTATGACAGTACTGTGCTTTTTCTGCTGTCAGGTTAGACTACCCCAATTCTGCTCCCCACCCCCCTAAAAACGCTCGGACATGTTCAGCATGGTTGCCATTCTGCAAACCCAGTAGTCGTTCACTACAGCTTATTATATGTTTCTTGCACTTGGAGTTGGAGAAGTTAAGTTAGGAAAAAAAATTGAAAATAAGTATCTGCAAAATGCCTGCGTTTCTTAGTAATGAAATTACAATGAAAAATGAATACATATTCCAATATATTCCAAAGAAAGCGCATATATTTAGTAAAATTGCAATGCAAGAAGTAAGATCATAACTAGTAACTTTAAGTGTTAAAAATACATTTTTTCCATGAGAAGTAATTGATACACAACTGCATTATGATTTGCCTTTCTTCAAAGTGAATATGGTATGATTTTTTGCGCTCTCTCTACTGTGGAACTTAATCATTCTCTTGGTGGCATTTTGGATATTTAGTCTGTCTTTTGGCATTCAAGTAAGCTTTTTAATGTTAGCTCTTTCTTAGTTTGAGGTTTTCCCATAATTTATACTTCTCCATGTGAGTGGCATTTGATCTGAGAAAGGAGAACATCTACTGACTCATTCAATGTTTGTGAAAATGACTGAGGTTGGAGGTGAAAAAGGGTTTCATCACGTTTAATGCATTTTTGCGTGAGCCACAGCTATATTCTGTTCTAATACACTAATATATATAAAGCCTGAAAAAGAAATCTTATTTGTCTGAAACATCACAACCTTGTGGTACTCTTAACAGAGTATAAATGTGCTTTTTTAACCTAAGTTTAGATAAGTGAAATCTCTGTTTGTTATAAATCAATTCCTTTCCAGACTTAAAACTCCAACAAAAATCTAAGACAGCCCCATTTAGGAGTTAGCACTGATTGCAAAGATCAGATTAACATTTGAGGCGATGTGCAGAGTCAATTCCACATTTATCTTATACCCAGAGAGGAGCGTAAGAACTTTCTGAAACCACACACCTTGAGACTGATTATTTGAGGGATTACAGGTGAGATAATTCATGATTTTCAGCATTTCAGAGCTGGCCTACCCAAATCAATAATAAAAGAACCATTACTACGTAAAGATTATTTTGACCAACCAAAATGAATGGCTTTACTCAGCATAGGGTGTTCCTCTAAGTAGTCTTTGGACATTGTTCCCTCAGAAGCATTTTACAGAGGAAAAGAGAAAAATGATACCATTTCTGAATTAGCCTRGGGATGACAGATAATCATCTCAGGAAGTGATTTGCAGGGTTTTTTTTTAATAAAAGATTATTTTAAAAAATCCTATTACAACCTGCTATGAATCAGGCAAACAGGCTTTGCCTATGTTTGAGATTCAGTCAGACAGGATTCAGAAGTATAGCTCAAATTCAGATATCATTAGTCTTAAGTGATCCTAGATGAAGAGAATGAAACAAAAGATAGAAGTTTCAATGTTCCTGAGGAGGAATGTAATGAAAAAGGAGCAGAGAGCAATAAGACTGGAAAGTAACACAAAGAACCTGTGCTAAGATTTTAATAAGAAATTAAAAAGGACAGGGAGGAGACAGAAGGAAGATATTGGATAAGTTGGGGAGTGAGTTTCTAGGAAGAGGTATTATAAAATTAACATGCATCTTAAACACTAAAGCTACTAAGTGAAGTCACAGATAACTAACATTGCTTCTGCCCTGACTACTACAACATCTCTGGCAGCTGCAGCACAGAGGCAGATGGAGCAATTTCTTACTGCTAATTCCCCCCTTGCTTCTGTGTGGGAGAAGAGACATGAGCACATCATCCCCACACAAGTCATGTTACATTTTGGAAAAAAAATATACATTGGATCTATAACTCTACAGAATAGACTGATGGTTCTTAATATGCAAAGTTCAATGGGCTTGTTTCAAGCCTTGCAAAAATTACTCTTTAAAAAAAGAGAAGAGCTGTGTGTTTGTATCTACAAGGAAGAAGACTTCAAACTCATTACTCTCACAAATCTGAAATGTGTTTTCTGGATCTATTTGGTATCGTATTCTACAACCTTCCACATTCTTCTCTTGAGCAAAAGATATTTAATCTGATAAAATTAGTCTGGTTTTATTGGATCAAGTTTATGTCTACAGTACTCACTGGAGACAAAACACAGTGGCAGACAAAAATAAGACAACTGATGTAGGTTTAAGTGTTGTGCAGACAATATTAAAAATATGTTCTTATGTTCATTCTACTTTGATTAAAAATCCATATTATGCTGGCAGGATTCACATGTGCAAACAGGTAATTAGATATCTAACCACTACTGCTTGCATCTGTCATTTAATATAAACCTCAACAGCCAGTTTAAAACCAAGTATATTTTCTACTTAAAGAGAAACTGCAATAGAAAACAACATGAAAATGGTTCCCTGTGATTACCTAAGTTTTTCCTTCAGATGATGCTTATATTCCCTGCCTCTAATTTAAACCATATCCAGTTTAAAGTAAATCACTACACTTAGAATGGACAAGGGCATCTAAAAAATAACAGATATTTGCTTCATATATAGTATTACCTACTACATACTTGATCTTGTTTTCATCCTTTTTTTCGTTAACAACTTCAGTATGAAATCCATGATGACTTACTGTTTCTGGGCTTCATTTTTCAGTTGCTTTTGCCATATCTTTCTTCATGTCAGGTTTTTCAGAAGTTCATAAATGCATTTATTCACTTTGCATGACAGAAGAACTTCTGCCTATCAAGGGGAAGTAACAAACCTTAAAGGTAAATTAGGGTTATCTTAAATGAAAAACATTTATACAACATAGATAAAGTGCACAGTAATTTGTGGCCAGTGACTTGAGCACCAAGTGCAGTCAAAGTGCCATCTGGTGCACAGGATCCTGCACAAGCCCAGACAACACTGATCTGAGGGTTTGCAAAGGTTCCACAGTGCAGAAGCCAGATGGTGAATCCAATGTTCACCGACAGATAGATTTTTCAGAGCTGCGAGTGCAACTGCATCTTCTTCAGGTACAGTTTTGCATTTGGATTTTAAGTGACAGATGCACGCAGCAGTGACAGTCACTAATTACCTGCTCACACACACAAATTTCAAGAAATGTATGGAGCTTGCAGATTATTATTTGTTTATACTTTGTTTTGAACATTGCATTGAAAGTCTCCCAACTAATATTTGCACACAATTTCACTGCACACAAGTTATTCGCACATTTCAGCCTCCAAACTGCAGGCCACACTGAGGACTGATGCCAAAAAGTGCAAGTCAGAGCTCTGAAAAATGAAGTCAGTGTTTAACAACAGAACTGGTACAATTCAGGCAACAAGTGTGTAACTTTCTCTCAGCTCCCATCTGTTTTAGGAGGGCTACTTCTTGGGAGAAATGGGGGACTTTGTAGCCCATTATTAATCCCTTCAGCAGCCTCTTTCTCAGCTGGAGTTTGATTATTTATATAGTTCACATGTATGTGTGCATATTTAAGTATTTAATATCTCTGAATGTTAAAATGATTTTGTTTAGGATCTCTTCTACGACCTAAACATTGTGAAGAATCAATATCCTTACGACAGTGGAAATGCAATTTGAAAGGAGCAGTGCTGGTTTTATACAGCTGACGAAAGTAACAACCTCAACCTTGCACCAAACAAATGCATTTCTCCTGCTCACCATGAGCAACTGCAATATTATTCCCAAACTCTCATGACCCTTTTCCTGAGATTAGGCATGGCTTTTGAGTTTTTTTCCATCAAGCAAAAGTTTTCAATAAGCTGATCTGGGACACAGAAGTGGAATACAAGAAATCATACCTGTGTTAAATCTAAGTAGTCTACCATGGAAAATGCACGCATTGTTTCTCCATGTTGAGTCCTGGGTATGCACATACTTTAGCTGAAGACAGTACATTCTCATATGAGCTTTACTTTAGGCATCTGCAAGTACCGGTAAGCAGTTACCTTCTAAAATATAGTTGTTAAACAGGAGTTTTGTCATATGCAATCAAGAATAAGCGTACTTGCAAGTGTTCAGCAACTGTTTTGCTTGGTGTGTCATTAAAACATCAGCTTACCCTTCTTAGTACTCATTACTGATCACAGATGGCTGGTTGTCAGCCAGCACTAACTTCTTGTTTCTTACAACAAGGCTCCAACAAAAGATAAAAGCAGAATAATTGTATGTGTAAGCAACTGTTGTAGGTACTGTTGGTTTATCGGATTTGCAATTGAGAGCGCAGGATTTTTACAACCGTGAATAGGTGTGAAACAGCCTGTGTTAAAATGAGGCTGAACTTGAAAAACTTTTGAACTTTTGGCTGAACAATTTTGTACACTAAGGAATATTACAAAGTCTCAGAAAGCATTACCTAAGCATTACTGAGAATTTCTGGCCTGCTCACTTCTGGGAAATCATGAAACATGTCACAGCTGGACCAATGCATCACAGGGATATCGCTGGCGCATGTCTGGAGTTGCAGTAATTCCAGACTAGCTGTGGTTACTTTATAGGAAGTGATCTGATGTCTTTATAAGACAATATGATTAATAGGGGTAGCACTGCCCAACATTTTCCTTATTCATTTTTAGTATCTAAACAACAGCACACACAAATGAGAAGCTATTTACCACTTCAACTCATCTTCTAGCCTTTCAGAATTCACACTGTCTCTGGAAGCCAATGTGGGTGAAAAACCTCCATATAGCTGACACATTGCAAATAAAAAGATTAAATGCATCTGATTTTCTGCCTGTATTTTGTTTTGTTTATCTAGGGAAAACAGAGTATCAGCTTCATTCTACTGTATCAATTTTAATAGATAGCTATTTGAAACAATGATATTTTTCATAAGCTACCCTTTCCCATCAGATGGGACATTAATTGTTTAAAGACAACAGCAAAAGATGGTGGTTTTGTATGACATCCTGGATCCTCAAATAAACTCAAGCAGCTCAATGGACATGAGTGGAACCGTTGCAGTTTATACCAGAGGAGAGATGGAGCCTGTGTCTGTAACTCCAACTCCCTGAACTATCATAAGGAGCATCCTGAGGGACATAATGATAATAAGCTTTATACAGCAAGCRTTCATAAGAGACACACAGCCCATCATGGTCACCTGTCAAGGCAGTACAGAGTAGATGACAAGAACTGGGAGAAACTTCCATCAGTCAAGGTTTGGTGAGATGTACTAGCCGAAGGCTCCAAAAGAGTATGGTTCCAGTACAAATTGTTGTCTTTATTTATAAAGACAGCAGAATAAGAGATTCCATGACATACTGTCCACTTCACGCTGCACATCTTGAGTTTATTTCATAAGTGTCCATCCAACATCGCTATCCTACTGGTGCCTGCTCTGTTCCATAAATAGCACAAAGTTCTTAAGCATGCTTAAGACTTAAGTGCAAGCTTTCTATAATAGTTTTCACCCTTGCTTTAAACAATCCACATTCAGAAGTGAGGTTATTTCTTAGTCTATGCAGATGCTAAATAGCCTGTTTTCAGCAAAAGTAGCAAAAATGCAGAGGAGTCTCATAGCACTAAGATTTTTACTGCATGAGATACAATCCAGCAATACTGCTAACAAACAATAGTTTGGTTTTCAGGTTTATCATTTATTGCCTAGAAGGTGATAAGGGGTTGCTTGATACCAGGTAACGAGGGGAGCACTGCTGAAGAAGTGGAGGTAGTCAAAGGGGAGGAGCTGTCCCTCTAATCTGGCAGCAGCCTTCTAATTCAATTCAGACAGGCTGATTTTCTGCAGCACATGCAAGTTATTTTACTTTTAAAGAAGATAAAATTTTATCAGTTATTCAACAGTAGGGAAAGTATTCCCAACTCTTGTCTCCTAAGCTGAAGGACAGCATTCTTATTTTGATCAAATAACTAAAAAAACTCTTTTGCCTAGAAAGTTATGATAAGAAAACTTCAGCTGGAAAAGCAAAAAATTAGAAAAGAAATAGTATAACTGAAAACAAGCAGTTAGAAAAAAATATATAGCTTCGCTAGATAATCTGCTGATTTAGTAGTCTGTATTAATGTCATCTGTAATAGAAATATTCTCCAATGGAAAAAAAAAATCACCTTTATTTTGAAGCAGAGAACTACATCTTGAATATGCTAAATAGCCTAAGGCAGGTCTCTTTCACTAAAATTGCTTTATTATACATGTATACACACACACAGGGGATTGTGTTAGGTTTTCTGCCACATCGTTAGATTTTATATTGAACTTCACTGAATGACAGAACTGCCAGTCTGATGGCTGGATCTTTGTTGCACTGCATACGAAATTCTGGACTTTTCCCTTAAAAAGGGACACTGCTAGTAGTATAGGCTATTTACAGTAGGACTTTGTAATTACGCAAGAAGTACAAGTAGGCAACGCTTAGAAAATAAGCACAAATCCTCTCTTTTAGGACCAACTGAGCTTGCTTGCACCACACACAGCTTCCTTAGCACACCTTGTTTCCAGCTTGATCAGGGTTAAACGGTTACTGCTTTACTTGAAAGCTCCCTTTTCCACACCTTACAGTCTCTGCCCAGGAAGAATTTGTTCTTTCACAGTGTGCATTGCGCTGCCTTCCCCCATTTTACAGGGCAAGCAGTTGTGCAATGACAGACTCCATCAAACAGACGTGTTTCTACTGCCCTTTTTCATGAAGCAGTACAATAAGCATGTGTTTTCCTTCCCACAGTCCTAAGAACGGGCTATAACACACGTTCAAAGGTACTTAGTTGTTTTACAGCTGTGGCTTTGCCTTACAGTAGGACACGCTGTCTGTGTAGCACTCTGAAATAACAGCTTTTGGCTGAGCAAGCTGCCTGCTTTCATCCACTAATACCACATTTCTCTTCTGATGATACAGTCTTATGTACATTATAAGTGCTCTTACTGCCCACGTAGCTTCTCCCTTATTTCACTCCTACTAATCTTTTCCAGCACTGTGATTACTCTCTGCCTTTTGCTGTTTATTCCTTCCTTGGTGTGATTTCACACYTCTCATTCGCTCTTCTTTTGACTTGTTTACTTTCACAGAATTGTCTTTGCCTTTTTATGGCAAGCTAGATAAAAAGGTATATTGAACTCAGACCTATGGTCTGTCATACCAAGTTTTAACTCTGAGAGGCAGATTTAAGAAGTTTAAAGTGTCAGAACACTCTAGGGAACATTATGATGAAAAGTAAAAAAAAAGAAAAAAAAAAAAAGAAAGGAAAATCTAAGCAACAATTGTTTCCCTGCTTGCTTACAGTACATAGGAACTTAAAGACATTTTTACAAAGGATATTTAATTCTTACCACCACCACCACCACCACTTTTCACAGAGTATACTCTTTTCCCCTTGGTTATTTATTCTCCAGCCTTAGAAGTATCTATGAAAAACCCAGTCATTGGTGGGAAATAAGGAGTTATGTTTAATGATTTCTCTTTTGTAATGAGCTATATTTATCTACTTTTTTCCTCTCAAAGTAGCAGTAATAAAATTTGACCAAAGAGTTAATTACTCAGAAAAATAAGCTTGTGTATTCAAAATTAATTTGAACATAYTCAAGTAAGTTACCTGGTTAGAAGATGGCTGAATATTGCTGTAAATGATTTGGGGGTGGGTGTTTGTGGTGTTCCTGAAACAAGGACCACATTCTGTGAAAATTTTTGATTAATAATACCCAAATCATATTTAAAATACATGTACAAATAACTWCAAGCAAGGACCACCTACAACTACTGTAATACCATTCTCATTAGACTTTAGACCCTTGAATGGTGCTTGGTGCACACTATTTAGAAAATGATGTGAAGAAATATACCACAATATGAATGCCTGATCATTTGACCTTGAGAAATACAGCTATATACTGGCAAATACTGAGAATTTAAGCATGTTCTTCATTCTGTGCTCCATTTCTTAGTGGGGGCAACATAAAACTTTCACATGGAGGGCATTACTAAAATCCAAACTTAAAGCACCAAAGGAACAGCTGTCTAGTTATGATTTAGAAAGCCTGTTTTGTGAGGAAAGCCTAAGTTATGAAACAAAGTGGAGAAATCAATGTACAGGAAAGGGAAAACAAAGCAGCTTGTTTTGAAGACATCAGAATTTTCAGAAAAATTCAAAATGTGTTTCTACTAAAGGAGCCCAAGGCACAAGCACCTCTGCTGAGCTCCCACTCCACAGCCAAAACACTGGGAGCAYGTAGACTGCAGCCCCACATCCCTGCGGGAGCCCCCATTGGAGGTAGGTCCCAGTAGAGTTGCTTCAGAGGAAAGGCTGGGACACCCCGGAGCCCCAGCATATGGCTCTGCTGGGAGCCCAGCTCCTCTGCAGCCCTGGGGAGACCAGCACACCACCCTAGCAAGGGCTACTGCAATTCAATCTCACTTGCATCTGCCCAGGATGTTTCTGTTCCCATAGCTCTTGTGCAGGCTCATTTTATGGTACCCCACAAATGAGCAGCTGCCTAAGATACCAGCTCCCATAATGAGATCAGAGCATCAGTTTTCATTTAAGAACAATTAAGCTTCTAAACTCAGTGTTTGCAAAGAAAACCCATATAAATATGCCTGCAAAATACCTCATTGATGGAACAKTGACCATGTCATCAAGCAGCTCAAAATTAACTACAGAAGCAGCGCTATTCACATTGCACTGAAAGAGTGATATGTGCTTGCTACCTTGGCAAAGGGCTTTAAGTATACAGCACCTTCCCTCTCAGATGTTTTGGGTCAGTGGTAATACTACCCAGTGGTAATGCGATTGACCCAAAACATCTGGGGTGGAAGGTGCTATGTACCAACAACTTTCTTGTCTGAAAAATCCCCTTAGTAGGTTGTTCAGCTGGCCTGAAAACTGCTTAGGGAAAGATGTAATGCAAATAAGAAAGAGAAAAAAACATTACTTATAACTCTGATCACAAGGATTGGGATGCTTAGGTACTCATAAATACCCCACAGTCTGCTGTGACCCTCATCTGATAATCTCCAAAACAAGTTAATCTACTTATTTCTGTGACAGTCATTCCCTTATAATTTTAAACAATGATTAAACCATCATGTAAAATTCATGCTTGCTATTACATGCTTCATCTTTATTTTTAAATTAAGAAAGACTGATCAGTTAGTTTCAAGAAAAAAGACTCTGAATGGATATAAAGGCTATACTCCGTACATTTATTTGGAGGTTTGCAGTTAATCTTTCTAGTATTTCAATTTCATACACTTGTTCGTACTAATGGCTTGGTATAGGTATGGACTTCCAGCAGAAAGGAGATGTGTGGAATACAACCGGTAAAAAGTTTTTATCTGCTTTTAACTTTGATCATTGTAACAAATTGGTATACAGATCCATCTCCCATTTGCTTTCATTAGCGTATGAGAAGGCCAGCCTGCTTTTTGCTCTGTTAAAATACAAGTTCTTAGATGTGCAGCAGGTTTTCCGGTGCCATGCACATTTTAATTAATGTTACACTTACTGCAGAGGGATGTTGAGAGGCTTAATTAATTCAGTCCTTCAGAGTCAGGTGGAAGACACTGGGTAATCTCAAAACATTGCCAACAATTATTTTCTCTAAAACCTGATGGCTTTGTCTATCAGGATGTTGACAACGTTTTATCAGAAACTACCATGTAATGGGAGTACATGTTATCATGAAAGGAGACTATGCTGTGTGTTAGTAAATTCTGCAGAAGGAGCTCACTGCCACGTCCTTCCCACCTGAGACAGCCCCATAACACTCAGCTTAGATCAGCAGTAATACGTGTGGACAAGGCTGCAGATTTTGCTCATTTAATAAAAGCAGAATGTCACATGCTGAGCAAGCACACTGTCCACATCTATCATTACCACTATTTCACAGTTCATGTAATTAGCAGCCACAGAGGGTTATTTATGAGCTGCTGCCTTACAGAGACCTACATAATCCACCGTTCTCGGTGGTCGCAGCCTGTTTGGATGTGGGTAGCAGGCAGGATGATGACTGTTTGGACTAAGTCAAAATGACATTTCTCTTAGCTGAATTCAGGTCAACCTGCACTTCAAGGTTAAGCTGAGCTGGAGGACAATAAAAGTAGCAGTGTTTTGGAGGAATTTCTAGTAAGGTTTTCTACATCTGCTCGCTTGTTGCAACTGATGAAACCTTCTAAGATGTCTTGAAGCATTCATCTGAATTAATAATATAATAAAGGACATTTTAATTCAGGACTGATTTTCCTGTAGTGAGTCTACACAACTATGCTTGGTTTCTTGTTATGTACACGAAGATAAACATGTTCAGTGTCTCTGTAAACGTGTGGACCACCACCTGACCCCACATGCGCTGGGAAAGTGATAATACTGACAGACCCAGCGTTTTACAAATTCCCTATAAAAAGGATTGCCCAAATGATATAGAGGTGCTAAAATAAGCATTTATTTAGATCCCTTGAGGAAGACAGAGGTTATAAATCATTTTGTACCTGGAATATATCAGCGTCCAATTTTATTTTTAAGTGATTCTCCGTGTTTATCATCTTCACAGATTTGGAAGGTCTCTGTCAGGCATCAAAAAATAACATAGCCCTCTCTGCTCTGCTTTCAACCTGGGATTAATTTTACCGCAGCTATCCCAGACCTGCCTCGCTGAAATGCAGAGGGGCTGTGGTGGCAATATGTCCTTTCTTCCTGAAGCACTGAAGAGGCTACTGACTCTCTTTGATTTTGTCTCTTCTGACCTGATCAGAGAAACAGATTTAAAGGGACGCCAGAACAGTGGCCTTCACAAGTCTGCAAGAATCAACCATCTTTTTYTTTTTCAGTGTAATTGTTTCATTGAAAAGTTGTTTGACACGTGGTAAATAGATTAAATATTCTAGATATTAGGGAAAATGTACTGGTGAGATGTCTTCATAGTAATGCCTACCAAAACATAGAAAGGATTAGTAATAAACACCTTCATCTGTGCTGACTACATTAAATTTTAATACCTACATCCTTCTGACCTTCATAAGCAGCTGATCTGTCATTGACAAGGACTTAAATGTTTGAAGGAATGTTATAGAAATGTCATGTCATTAGAAGAGTAAATTATCTTCATTATACTGTATATTATATATACTTCATTATACTTTTTGTATAATAAAAATATTAATTTATATTTACTATGTTTCATCAATTTCAATGAAAATCTATTAAAAATAGAGATAGTGTTCCAGAAGGACTGGTTGCAAAGCAGTATTTGTGAGTGCAGCAGAACTTTACATGATTTTCATAGCAGCTTTTACTTCTTCTAGATAATATTATATAATTCCTGTTAGGCATCACTATGTTCAGCCAAAAAAATTGAACTATAAATGGAATAACATGAAATCAATCCTAGCACATTCAGAGATGTTTCCTAAAAGACTCAAACTCTCAATCTTGAATCGTGAGGAAGACTGATATTTTTGCTACCCATGTCTAACTCTGGTATTTTATTTTTCTAAAGCAGGGAAGGGGGCTGATAGCTTTTCTTTCTTCTGCCTTCATCCAGCATGACAGTAATGGGCAAATTTCCATCTTTTTCCCTGACTGCTTTTCCTTTTATATTGATAGGGTCTAGGCAATGCTCCTGGATTCCTATCTTTTATTTTTCACCTTTTCTTTCTCCTGCCCTCTTTTTCATCCTGTACTCTGTGCAGCAGTTTTCATCAAATTCAATTTAATCTCTTGGCAATAAAATATCATGTATTTTTGATTTAAAATTTTTTAAATATATTTGATTTCTGCCATCAGCTCTAAACCAAATTTCCTTCTTCATTACAAGACACATTTCTTTGAGCCAACTCCTGCTGTTTGTTCTCTAACAAAAAAGGGCTCTTCCAATTTGAGATTTTTTTGTGAGTCTCAAGATGTTTCAGAGGAACATGACAACACGTACTCTCTCTCCCTCTCGCTGAGATGGAGACTATTTCATACTTTTATTACTTCGAGCTTTAAACTACATTAATTGTTCTTCTACACGGCTGTCAAGAGAGTCATTCCATATTATGGTCTATGCAGACTGTCTCATGCTTTCACTGAGTCTCTCAAAGAAACAATGCTGAAATAAAAGATCAGTGTGAACCAAAGAAGAGGAGATGCTAAATTAAACCCTGCCTCACCCAACTAGGTAAACAAAACCCTGTAAGCGCTACACATTTCTAAAATAATAGCGACACTGTTCCTACGATATATCCTAAGGCTAAAAAAGAGCCAGTTTTTCAAGTAAACAGCACATATTTTAATTAAAGAGTATAGACAACATATGAATGGCGTGATATCTCACACGGACGTTTTCTCCTGTTTAACAGGGTAGCAGTCTATTTTGGTGAAAGAGAAGGGAGTAGGTCACAAAGTCGGGCCCGCTCGTTCCTCGCTGGTGGCCAGGGCAACCTGCCTGGCTAGACAATGCTGCCCGCTGTCGTTCCCTGCTAGGAGAACTAGAAAGGCTCGGAAAGGTGGTAAATAAATTGCTTTTTCTGACAGCGACTTAGGCTTACTGCACAGAGTATGGTTACATAAACTGTTTTCCATGTCAAGTGTCACCTGGAACAACAAATGATTTTGAATGGGAGAGGAGATTATGGAAAGGCTGGCCTCTTTTAAGGCAGCTAGACCATGCCTATTACATCTTAAATTGCTTTGTCAAATGTTAAACTTCTAGGGTTGATGGTCTCAGTGTTAATATCATACTCATACATACAGGGATCAATAGATCATTGATAAAAATACACCATGTGATTAATTACACATGGTTATCAAATACAAAATAGCATGTTTGAATATTTTTTGTATTCAGAACACTCTGTTTAACTCCCTTACATCACTAATGTGAAATTACATGTTTATTACATGATATATACACCTTGCCTGCAAACACATGTAGCCCTGACAGAGCACTTTCACTGACAATATGAGGATTAGCCTATTGTGAGGTCTTTTTATGGCTTTCTACCAAAGATACCCTCCCCTGTGGCACGTATGTAATCCCAGTAATAGCTGAAATAGTTGTTCTCCTTCTAGGATTAACCCGGGTCGGAAGACGTGGTTCTTTTTTTCTATTTCATCAGCATTAGAGCTGCTAATATTAAGCAACTTTCATCATCTTTTGTTGGAGAGATACGTGAAGCTTGGAAAGTGCACTCATTTCAACGAGAAAAGCAGAAACAGCAGTCGACGCAGCCGAAAGAGGAAACTCCGAAAGAATCCAAGTCCAAGTGAGGCAAAAATATAACTGCACATTTATGTTTCTTTCTACAAAATAATGTTTTCTTAATCTCTTTGTCTCAGATGACACTCAGAGGAGATTTTACTTCTGCAAGCACATAGCGCAGAAAATGTTTTCCAGGCTGTCTACTCCAGAGTCAACACTATAGATCAGAGGGCAATAGAAGATTGTGCATTTGTCATAGGTGCTCTAACAGCTAGACACATCCCTTAAATATGTTTCCCACCTTTTTTTAGATTATTCTCTAAAATTGTTGTGTTTATGTGTCAATATTACGTCTTTCCATAAATATGCTACCATTAAGCTAAAAGTGCTAAAAATAGGTAGAGGCTAAAAAACTTAAACATTTGTAGCTCTTCTCATTCTATTGAGAACTAAGTCTTGCCCATGTTTCATATTTCTGGGGAGAATTCATAACAGCTTCGTAGTGACAAAAAGTTAACAGGAGAAAAAAGGTACTTGAAGAAACAGAGTAGAATGAATTAATGAAGTCTGCCAAAGACTACAGTCCCAAGTAAATTCTGTTCTATGCAGGCATATCTTTGTGTTAATGTAAATACATAATGTTTTTTCTCCACCAGTAATGTGTAACCTATCTCAGGCAAACTCTATCCTTCAGAAGAGACAGGCAGGTGACAAAAAGAAAAAAAAAAAGTTAAAGTCAATATTCTTAAGCTGCTTAGTAAAGTAGCCTTAAAATATRCTGGTAAGGCTGGTAGAGCCTTCCTCTTAAACGTAAGGACTCTGCTAGTAGAAAGCTGGACAAAACATCCCAACAGCTCCTTCTGCCAACTGCCTCTTACTCCTGGCGAATAAAAAGAGCATTAGCAAAATTTGAAGTGATCTTTACAGTATTTGGCTATAGTTAAATATGGGCTTTACTACATTTTACATGCAGTATAAACCTTTACATAATTTAATCATATGATAAAACAGTTATATTTCTCCAAGTTTATTTTATAGTGGTATTTATTTAATTATTGTGCTGTGTTAGGTATGCTAGTACATTTAATTTAATTAATTGAATTTAATAAATACCTCTGTAGTGCTCAACACTGAAAAATATTACAACCATATGTCCAGCTAAGGTAACTGAAATAACATTTCCTACTTACATGGAGCTAATAACCTTCAGATAGGAAGCCATAACATTTAATTTGAATAGCTATCTAGTCATTCAACAAATAAGAAACAGGAAAACAGCACATCATCCTAGACCTAGTAGTCTTGCACATGGGAATATCAGTATTATCATGCTAACTTTCTCATGTAAATGTTTTAACATAAATTGACGTGGATTGCAAAGTGCTTAACTGCAAAATTTTGCATTGTACATTGTGTGTATGTGTATATGCACACATACAATCTTCTGTGGTATCATCTTTGCTCCCACTGACACATTCCACTTCTGTATTCTCAGTACATATATTTTCTTAGCTCAGCATGTTCAACTGTAAGAGAATATCATGATTTTTGCTTATGGTAGCAAGAATGACTGCATTTTACATCAAAATAAAAATAGCAATAATTTTAATTGCATTTAGAATGTGAAAAAAATTATGTCTGAGTTTGCAAAGCAGCTCTAGAGTAATGGGCCTGTCCTAATTGAAGCCAAATACAAGTACTTCCTGTAGAGCCATTGAAAGCCTGATGCTATTCAGATGCAAGTAGTACATTTAACTGAAAAAAAATAAGTATCCATAAACCTTTTAACTCCCACGCTGGTCTCTTAAGTGATTGCAGACTGTACATTAGTGATTCACAGGGGACGGTCTTCTCTTCTACAGGACACTTACCTCTTTCTCTGCTCCTCTGCAGGCCACCTGCTTCTGTGTAGAGCTGCACTRAAGAAGTAACAACTAGAAGTCAAACTAATAATCAATTTTAAAATAATGTTCCTTGTTGTTTAGCAAAGCTCCTAAGAAGTTACTGCTGTCCTTTACGCCTCCTTCCTCACCAGGTCCATTGAGTCTCCATTTCTAGGCTGTTAAGTGTTCAATATCTTGTGTGTGTTTTTCTTTTCCAGGATGTTCTGTGGTTTATGTCACAGTTTACACAAAACTCAGTTCCAGCCTTGGGGTAGCCATAGTATATTTATCTAGTTTAATCACACTGTGCTTTTGCGGACTTTGGACTTCTTTCACCCAACTGGGATCTTGCTTCTCAGGTCTTCCAACTTCATGAACTTAAAATAACACAGGAAGGATTTACCTAATAAATTTGTGTGTGTTGCTACTGAAATTAATATTAAAAATTTGTATTTGTATTTTTGTTCTTACTACTTTGTGATTCATTGAGCTATTTACATTGATAAAATTGCATGCAATTCACATTGGTAAAAATACCATGGAATAAAGTATCAAAAGAAGTCTAATGGAAAGAATAATGGAAAGAGTAGAAAAAAGATACAAATATGGGACACTACACACACTAGAAGATACTATTATCTGGTTACACAAAACAATAATATGATCAAGAAAAGGTACAGTGAGAAGAAAGTATCAAATAAACCTTTTTTAAGAACAGCCTACCTTTCTGTTAGAAGACTATCCTCAATGAAAACATGGAATGAGAAAAGCCAAGCAGCTTTTTCATGAGAAGCCACCCTGGCTGTATTTAAAGCCCCTCTAGACCAGAAATGCCGTATTTTCACACGGAGGGGATCTAGCGTGCCAAAGCATGGTGAGAACAGCCCATCTGCTCCTCCCCAGCCTAAACACGGCGCACTGGATGCTGCGGCGCAGCCTGTGGGAGGGACTCGCTTGGGAAGCGTGTGGGCAGCGCGGCGCTCTGCCAGGGCCCCAGAGAGCGYGCCAAGGCATGAGACGGGTGCCCGTCCACTGGTGTGAAAGTACAACTTGTCATGCGCCCCGTCGATATCACTCGTTTTGCCGGCACTTCAGAAAAAGTGACAGTGGCGCTGCTGCAGGCCTTTGCTGACTGCAGCGGGCACAAGGAGCCCGTCATCCACTGCTGCGCAACGCTCCCTACCTACCTGTGGGGCTTGGGGGCCATGCCAGGGGCCAGACACCTAAACTTTCAGCGTTTCAGAGACTGATTTAAGATAGCAATGATTCTACCCCATTATCTTTTATCCTACCCACTTTAGGATACGTTGGTTTTTCAAGGCTGGGCTAGCTTATTCCCATTGCTAAGGAGATAAAGTTCTGCAATAACTTATTAGGAATGTCARATCCGTACCAAATGATTAACATAAATTCCACAAAGGCAGGAATATTTTACATAAATAGATAATATCTATCAGGCACTTATCACTGTAACATTTAAAAACTTTCCAATACAAATAAATGTACAAAAAGTTCTTACTAATATTTTTGTTTACATTCCTTTTCCTCTTGGGAGAAGCTATAAGAAAAATCTCCCAAAGTAGGAATCAGCTTTTTTCTTCTTTTTTAAAAGATGATATATCAGTAACAAGTATTTTACTCCATAACAAAAATGGGTATCTTTGAACTCTTACTACAGCTGCTTAGAAGTAACTTAAGAGAGATAATCCTTTAGCTATATATTCCAATATAATTTACAGGCTTTTTGGTTTAATATCTAAGTGTTTCTGATTCATTTTTTTCTTAATTCTTCTGCTTGGGAATGGAATTTATGCCACTTGATTGAGCAGTACAAATTTTTGACCTGGAAGAGAGCCCAGTTCTGTAAGTAAGATAATTTATTATTATAATGATTCACTTCAGTCTTTTCTTATGCTCCTAGTTTCTCATGAGTGCCTCATCATGGTTTCCCAATCAGCACTTCTCTTGTTATGTTGTTATAAATGTTTTCCAAACCCAGTGGGCTCCACTAGGAAAGCTACAAGGTTAGGACTTATTCAAGGAAGCTCATATGCTTATGGTTCACCTAGAACTTCTCAGGAAGGTTATTCCCTGATGAAAATCCAGAATACARTAGCTATTGGCATATTTTATAACAATTTTCAGTGATCTATCTTCTCTATGGATTCCCCTCAACAACCAAAATACTGGCTTTTGGCTAGTTTTTAGGTGCTGTCTTCAACACTTATTCTTTGATTTTGCTTTCTACCAAAATACAGTTTTTCAGTGTTGGGAATACAGCTCAGATTTATTCCATGTGCAGAGAAACAGGAACAAAAAAGCCCTCACTTCCTCCTCTTCCAAGAGCCAAAGAAAGAAATTACTTGTGCGTTTCTTCTGATTCCCGTTTAAGAATTTCTGCTCTGACTCTTTATTTTTAAGATAATTGCTCTAAGGGCCTTTCTTTTCTCAACCTTATCATCCCACAATTGACCATTATGTGTAGTGCCTCTGCAGGGTGCTGTTACTGTGAAAGGAATATATATATAATTTTCCTGCCTGAGAAATACATTAAACCCTCTACTACCTGTAGAGGTGCACAGAGAGTCTTGAAATAAAGTCCTGCAAAATATACATAAATTATTTTAACTCTTTATTTAAAACAGCAAGTCTCATGCCCATTACATACTTTTTTTTTTTTCTTTCAACTAGTGGTGAATTTAGTCTTCTGTTGTCTTTTCTGTTCATAAACTTTCCCTGCAAGGTTTGCTACTGAATGGATCTGAGTTTCTAATAACAACTAACCTTCAGTTGGGATGATAAATTAAACAATACCCTTTCCTCTGGGATGTTCCTTCCTATCAGCAACGGATAATGAGCATTTGTAGCTTCTCTTCTGGAGAAGCCCTACCAGGTTATCACAGCCTACAGCTTCCTACTGGACGGCGCCACTGGACAGCCAGTTCCCAAAACCTGCTGGGCTTTTCAGGTGAATGGGGCACCCCTCTTTCTTTTGTGCCCCAAAGACATTTCGGACCTGGTTCACTGCTAGCAAAATTAATGGCAAAATGCCAAGGGTCTTTCCTGTGAGCAGAGGCAAGTGCTAGAATAACGCCTGGGGCTCTGTCACCCAACATCTCCTTCTAGTCCCTACAGGGAGGCAGAAAACATGGATTTATTTCAGCCAACAAGGTTGATTTTCACACCATCATTCCCAAAATGGGTACTGTGAGAAAGGACTCTCACCTTTTCCAGAATTACTCTTAATGCTAGTTAACATCCAAATTAAGATGATGGCTTTGCAGTCTGTTTGCATCACTGTACCAAAAAGGACCACAGCAGAAGTAAAAACGGGGGCATATTCTGTATGGAAATGTTTTGACTGTGCTACTGGAGCTGTTCAGTTGTTATAAGTTGCTGTAAGATACATTATCTCTAATAGTATCACAGAAAGATTTAAACTGATTTATAGTTTGTTTTCTCAAGATAAGATATTGTTATGCTCAGAGATATTTCCTTAAGGGCCTTTTATTTTTCTTACATAGTCAGCTGTTCCTTTTGACATATGTCTGTAAAAAATCAGTCATTTTCTATTTACAGAAGCATCAACAAAAAGAAAGTAATTGTCATTTTGCATTTTTGCATCTTGACATTATCAGTTCTACGTTGCACCCTGCACATCCACATTATGTAACATGAGCAACCCTCTAGGAGATTTTTCTGATATGTAGAGGGCTGGCGGTGTGCTCCTCTGACCATATATGCCGAGATCTATTTGTGTCTAATCCCTCTCTATGTGTACAGATATTTGTGAGGACACACAGCACGTGTGCACCCTCCCCCCCCCTTACATCCAGCAGTGGAGTGATCACATTACCATCTCCCTCCCGGTTTATCCAGTTTTGTTTCCTAAGTGATGTCAATCCGACAGCAGCAGCGCTCAGTTATTGACTGGCTTTGGGCTACGCTAACTGCAAGCAAATTCAACAAGCTGATGGGCATTAAGGGACCATGTTAGGTACCTAGGCAAGACCCACTGGAAATGAACAAAGACAGCAAATATTTCTGCTAGACCATCSGTACCTGCCCTTGCAGGTCCTTGGGCACAGCTTTGGGAAGGACAGAGCTGCCTGTGTATCCATAGTCTGTTGAGTCAATCAGCCCATTAGGGTTTTAAGGCTAATTTCTACAGGGGCAGAAGCCCTTAGGATGCGACTACTGGGTGAAGAGTAATGACAGGTAATGGTCCTCGAAAGAGGTGCCTGCAACATCTTGCACAACTCTCTCTCTTCAGGGAAATTATTTGCAAATATACCAATGCGCTCCCTGAATCATTTGTAAGTTATTCACCTGTGATCATATATTTTAATGTAAGGGCAACCCACTCTGCAGAGCTTTCCTTGGTTGATGTTGAACATGGAGCTGAACAAAACTTAGCAGCTGGAGCAGGAGGGACCCTGCACCACCAGAAACAGGGCTGTTCTGGGGCAGCCCGAGTCCCTGTGGTGAGCCTATGGAGCAGGAGGGCAAGGTTTGCGTTGTGTCGCTGGCGAGCGTTGGCCTTCGGCTGATCCCCCAGCGCCCCTCACGTGGGGTGCCACCACCCCTCCCGTGCTCCTCTCACAGCGGTGAGAGAGAAGAGCGACTCTTGACTCCACCACCCTTTCCCAGAAGACAAGCAGAGATCATAACCTGAGCGCGGTCACCTAGATGGGATATACAAGAGAAAGGCACCGACTACTCCTCAGTGCACTTCCTCACTGGAGCAGGCAGCCGGGTTTCCTGGAAACCACAGCAAACACAAATCTCTTGGCAACAGCCATCCCGGAGGGCTAGGGAACTTGCAACCTCTCTGCCTGGCTGCTTCTGCCGTGACATGCTAAGGAGGCAAGTTTTGTGCACATTTTCAGATTTTTATTTTGATTTAAAGTATTTTCCCTGCTCCGAGGCGACAGAACTCTTGAGAGTCTAGCATCAGGTCTATATATATTTGTGGTTTGCTTGCTGTTTTTCTGAGCTACCCAGCGAACTTGCAAAGTGGCTGCTGGCTGCATGGGGAGCTCGTGTTTGGGTTCGTACCCTTGTTTCCTTGGCAGTTGCTTTTGGGGCTCTGGCTGTTTGAGACTAAGATTAATGAGACTAAACATGAAGTTTCAAAAAAGAAAAGCAGAAACTATCAGTTTCAGGGTAAAGCGTGATCCCAAATTAGAGAATTCAGTAATCAGGCAATGTTCTTTGGCTTTCCTGAGACTTTCAGTTGCCCCTATCAAAGGGGACAATTYGGTGCTGTTGTGGCACTGGCGCATGATTTATAACAAAGTCCCAGTCTGCAGCTCTGTTATTCTGTTTATGTTTTCTACGTCTTTTTTTTTTTTATTAAAAAGTTTGTATATTAAATTGCTATTGCGTAAGATGGTATTTTGGACTTGGACATTTGACTTCCAGAAACCCTTTACAATTGCTTTTCGTACAGAGTCACAACAGTGTGCATTACTGAGTTTAATTCATGCATTCATAATTCATGATGCAGTGCAAACAAAGCACTACAGACACTCGTAACTGTGCTAGGGTTACTTACTATGCTTCCTCATTAGCAACATTAGAAAAATATTTATTATTCAATCTAACTCTTAAGCATCTATATGGATTGTTACAGTACTAAAGGCACTGTATGGGCCAAAAGCACCATTTTTGATGACACTGATGCAAATGTACAAGGTTGTGTTTGAATCACTGAAAACAGAATTTCTTCCTGGTATATGTGATTTTTAACTATGACTATTTGTCAGCTTTACCAGTGTGGATAGTCTCCTCTTTGATGTGCATTGTTTGATGTCAGCCAGTATGTTTTCCTGTGTTTACAATATCTAATAAAACCTTTCATTGCTGCTCTCTGAAAATGAGCCCTTCTGCTGGATTGGCAGCCCTGGGAACCGAGGGCCTCTATTTATCTGCGTGACAGGTACAGCCTGGAAAGCCGAGTGCCTGCTTCTCATCACAAGTCCATCACTGTCTGCAACCTGCCCCTTGCAGTTTGGCTTTCGTGTCCTTGATTCAACCCAAAGCAAAGCTGCCCCAAAGCCATTGGCAGAGTAGGAGCAGAAGTAACCCCCAAGGCCTCATGGCACGGGGTAAGTGCGCTATAGGCCAACGCTTGTGCACCAGGGATGGGGTATAAATACCTTCTTAGCACCTTCGTACTCCCATACGTTCCTGGAAAGCATGCGCTTGCTCTCTGCATCCTCCGCTTGGAGAGGCTTTAGCTAGGCAAAGGCAAATTCATTCCTCCTGGATGTGAAACCAGACACTTCTCTAGAAAGAGCATGCTTTCACATGCTCTTGTGTTTAATAGTGTCATTAAGGTGTAGGAAAGAAAGGCCGTATTGATATAGACAGCAWCCCTGCTCTGAGAAATGTCTGCAACAGCTTGTGGGCACACTTCAAGCACCTAAAGCTTACCTAGAACTTGTGAACCCATCACTTGAATTCAAGCCTTCTGCAGTTTGGGTCTAGGGCTGAAGACCAGAGCTGCATGCACCAGGCAGAATAACGAAGGAGCCAGTACACGAGTCCTTAGCACCTCATCTCCTCTCCTGCTGCTTTATTCACCTGAAAGCTCAAGCCTGGATACTAAATGTATGTAAACACACTATTGCTCTAAGTCTTTACTTTGCCAGGGCTTTTAAGTAATCCTAATTTCCAGCTTCATTTTGAGAGGTTTTTCAGTGGTCTGATGATTCTTCTGAATGTGCCAATATCTTTAGAGGTAGCAACCAGAATAAGGAAGGCTCTGTTTTCAGAGCATCTCGGAGGATGCTCCTAAGAAAAGAGGAMAACCCTGAAAGGTGCGAGGGCTGGAGAGCTTTGCACGAGTTTTTTCATTCAGTGCCAGGGCTGTCACAGGCAGGTGGCATGCTGGGGATTTGCAAACACAATACCTCACTCTAACTGACATGGAAAATAAGCCCTGCAGTTCCATTTCTTAGAAAAGGTGAATTAAAATATTTGCAAACAGCACCCTGCTCAGACTCAAGCAGAGCCATGCAGCTTCAAACTGGCAGAACCAACTAGTTAAAGTGCTTGAAGTATTAACTATTTTTCCACCTTTGCCTTTGAAAACAAGGACTAAAATTGGCACCAGTCTAAGTAAAGAGGGAAAATTCTTGCAATTACACAATTATGTACTAGTTCAACCCGTGTTCTGAACAATATTACAGACAGATTTCTTTTGAAGGACTTGCTGTTTTAATATGTTCTGTATACATTTGATCTCTCTTCTTTTAGAAGATTATTAGGCACATGTGCCACCAATTTGCTATGGTGAAAAAAATGGGAGAGGAATTATATTGTTAATGTTAGAATTTTGCATGTGACCTGGACAGACATGAAAATGTAAGGTTATGACTCCAGTTTTTGAGATTTGATTCCACATCAAAACATAGGTCAAGGTCAATTGCTTAAGGTCATGTCCTTCTAACTTTAGTCACTGCAAGATTATTTGATGACACATGTTATGTAGGAAGTCCAGCCAGTTAATCATAGGAGCCCTCAGGGTCTTAAAATTTAAGAAAGATGAAGCAATCAAGCTAAGGGATGAACCAAAAAAGTGCAACTTAGAAGGAAAAAAAAGTTCAAATACCAGTTGCGGTTTCTCTGCTGCCTACATAACATAATATTGAAACTATGCATCCTTTTATAGAAGCTGGTCCCAAAATCACACGGCCTCCCTCTCACTTTGCCTTTGCCGTCTGCATGTCACTCTGCAGAGCAGCCTCATGCGAGGCGGCCTTAGGAAGGACCTTTGCAGTGTTTGCAGCCCCAAAACTGATGCCTGCTCCCCCAGCAGCCTAATTTTGAACTTAATGGCTTAGACCATCATGTGCTCTCATAATATGAGTGACTGGCTCCAAAAATGCTCCTTAGTTCCAATTTTTTCTGTTGTCAAACGGTTAGCTCTGTATACTCGCCAAGCCTACACTCTGTAAGGCCTCCTAGCTTGTCTGTTTGCTTTGGTTTGGGAAGAGAAAACTGATGTTTCAGCCTGGGTTTAATTAAAAAGCCAGGAGATAGATCTGTGCAGAGCAGTGGGATGGGAAAGCATTTTGCTAAGCTGCTTAGAGCTTTATCATTGCTTAGAAACCTCTAGTTTAGCACGTGCTATCAAGGAATTGCTAAAAGAGCTTCAGGATTATTTAATGCATGACAGAAGCAATTAGAAACCATATCAACACTGACAAACCATTATCATAGATATATTTCAAAACATCTGTTACTGATTTTAAGAAGGAACATGCCTGTGGTTAAATGTATCGAATACTTTCTACTCACCTCCAGTTTGGTTGCCCTTTGCCCACAGCCTTTTCTCATTATTTCCAAGATTGTCTTCTGTTTCTCACTGAGAAACAACGTTGAAAAACAGGTGAACAACCCGAAAAAATCCCACTCTCTTCACTGCAGCATGATCAGAGGCTTCTGTGAGCGTTGTGGTTTTGGGGTGGGATACGCTTCCTGGAGGACGTCAACCCTTAGCTGTGCTACCAGTTCTACCAATTTCTCAGCGTTAAAACGCCATCGGCACGGCCATGTGCATTGCCCCCTGAGGTGCAGCTGCAGAGGTGCCTGTCGGGACAGGGGGAGCGGGGCCGGCAGCCCTGAGCGCCCTTTGGGAAGACGGTCTCCCATTTCAAAGGCAGAAGAGGCGGCCGGGTGAGTCAGCCTCCCCTGCAGGACTTTGCTTTACAGCTACTGTAGGACTGTACTGTAGTTATAGTACTGCATTTTACTTTATTTTGCTGTATGCCTTATTTTACAAGGAATTATATACATCTTAGTTGTGTGCTGCCTATTCAAGGGAGTGTCTATTCAACAGCTATGCAATTTCATGCCTATTTTACAGTCTCATTTCTCTTCATGCAGAAGCCTTAACAATGATTTATTTGATTAGCAGCAGCAATGAGCTAAGTGCTCTGCAATACATAAAATAAAAAACAGCTAATAATTCATGGGGTTTATATATATATAAATTAAAAAGAAAATGCTTTACAGTTTTTTCGTCTGCTTGTTTATTGCTACAAGGGATACTAGTTTAGAAGAAAAGGAATCTTTAATTCAATATTCTCAGACATACATCACTATTTACATCCATATTTGTATATAAATAACAAGAGATGAATAACATCGCTAATCATTTTATTCAGTTCATTACTTAGAGAACAATATAAATAAATTCAACTCACCATCTAGCAGTATTCATTGATTCCCAAGTTAATCTCATTTTGGGGATAACCTTCATTAGCRTATCATAATTGTGAAATACGGTGCCAAACTAACTGCCTTGTGCAGTGAGTGCCACCCCAGCACAGGAAGCTGTGGAGCTAAGCGTAGAAGAGAATTTGTGTCAGTGAGCCCATTACTGTGGTGTCCTTTCTACTACAATAATAAAAAACTGTTATTAAGAACTGAATGATTCATACTGAAGTATTATAAGTCTCTGAACTCCAGTAATGTACTTTCTCAGGACCCCTGAGACTGCTCTGGAGCTCCGTACTGTGGTTACACATGATAACAGCTGTGCCACGTAATTACGGCTCCCTCTGCCCATAAAATTGGCTCTGTTTGAATCTACATGGTGAAATGGTGCTTCAAATTGCGCTGCTACCCTTCCTAAACTTCGTGCCCTAACAAGTCCCTTTTATTGCAGTGGGGCTGCCCCTGGTACACAGCTGGTCCTGAGGCCTCTGGGCCAAGAGGGAGTTTCTTTGGCAAGGGCAGTTACCTGTTGAGGAGATAAGGCTGATGCCTGAAAGTGCAGAAGAGCCATATCATAAATCTGACTCTGGTGCCTGCTTCGCTAATTCTTTCATACAGTGACGAAATATTTGCTTGGTTCTTGAAACTCGTACAGTGTGTAAAACTGTCCTGCAGTTATTCTCGGTTGATACTGTAGCTGATTCTCTTACCTAGAGACTGCAAATAAGCATTCCCGTGGATCCTTGCTTTAGACAACGCTCTCTTCAAACAAACATGTCGGAGAATCCAGCTGCACTGCTACCTGCCCATACAAGCCTGTAATTACTTACGAGCATTATTATCACCCTAATCTGCATGCAAGCTTATTGTGTTCAGCTGCTCTTTCCTGGGAGGGCAGGGTTCGGGGGACATCCTGCAGTGGGCTGCTATGCCCCCTTCCCAGAGAAACCAGGGACCGGCCACCTATAAGCCATCGCACGCTTGTTGATTGTGCCCGCAGGCATTAGTGGCTGTAGCGCACTGGTGCAAGGCGCCGGCGCGAGCGTTTGCTATGGTCTCAGTAAGAAAGGCACTCCGACTCTGTAAGGTATTGATTAAATGCCATTTACTGGAGCTAGCACAAGAAGGAAAAAGAGGATAGATAACTGTACGTCCCTTCGGATGCTGGGAAGCCCAAGCTGCGCAGTGCCGGATGGACCTCGCAGTCAAGACATGGCCTGCTGCGCAGATCCCCCCTGGGGAGAAGTTCCCTGGCATGTCGGCCTTTAGAGCTCTTACAGGATTTTCTTGGAAGAAAACAATTCTATTCATCATTTCTACTGTCAAACAGAAGGATTTTCACATGAGAACTTGTTGCTGCACCCTTAGATAAAGACAAGGACACGCAGGGGTGTGATTGCCAGTGCCGAGTGGGAGCTGCCTCCAGGCTCCTCCGTGACGATTAGCTGGCGAAGCCCGTCCAGCAACTGAGGGCGACGGGCAGCCCAGCACAGGCCCGGAGGCCCAGCTGCACCGGMAGCACACGCAGCGCAGCACAGCGCCGGCCTGTGCCTGCTCAGGGTAACTGCTACGTGGCGCAGTGACTCCTCGTCGCACAACGGTCTTCCAGTTAGGGCCACTGCAGTGGTACGAAAATTTGGTCACACCAAGCAGGGCTTCAAACTGCAGAAAGGCAGGGGGGCATCGTCCTGGATGGCTCTAGGCTCTGCTCCATCGATTGCTTCTACTGGACTGCAGAATTTTCTCTTTTTTTGGAACAAGATCTCCATCATTTCCATGACCTATGCCTCTAGGCAAGAAGTGTCTTTTCATGCTGCTTTGAGAGCTGTGGGGCATGTGAAGTTGCTGCCTTCTGCTCATGCAAACGTAAATGTCAGCTGCCACTCACAAACCACCCCATCACTGGACCAGGCATGCAATTGCCTGTAGGGATCTTAAATGAATATAGGGAACTTTTGGGATTTTTGAGCTCCCAGATAGGCTTATATAGCTACACACACACGCATTCATATTCGAGCTCCCAGAGCCATCTGTGTGGTCTCTGACTTTGCGCTTTGCTCTACCACAGCCAGGCATTGGGGCCTTTCCGTTCCCACCCTCATGCAGCAGACATGTCCATGTTTACCCTCTGCAATGGGGAGCTATGCTTACAGCTCTGCTAGAAGGATTGTATCGACAAGGAAGATGAAATCATGGCACTGACTCCATTCCCAAAGAGGTCAGCCAGCAGACTTAATGCCAGTAAGAGTCCAAACTGCGTCTTGCTGACGGAGAGCAGGTGCCCTTCTCAGGTGCCTCATTGGTGCTCTTGTGCCTGCCCTAGAYGGTGACACTGTTTCTGACACACAGTCCCTCAGCTATCGCAACACGTGAAGTCACGGCCACGCTCACAAGTTCTCTCTGCCTGGCATCATGCGGTTTCTGCCTATGAAATACACAGTTTCAAGTCCATGTCTCAAGCATTTGATCTGCTAATTTCACTAACTAGGAGATCAAGCTAGTATCAACCCTTCTTAAAATTTGGACGCTGGTTTTTTTTGGTTTGTTTTATTGGCTGAAGTATGACATTTTAAGCTGTTAGCATTAATGACTCTTGGCGGTCGCTGGTTTCAGAGCAGTTTGGTCTCACAGCTCACTGGGCTCCCTCCCTCTGGATTGTGCCTGGAACGGCTCTTTGTGCAAGCGTAGCTGATGCTGTGGATGACTGCCACTGGTAGGGAAAAATAGATATTAGATGATGCACTGTCAACTTTGAACTTCCTGGTACAGAAATTTTACCATGCTGAACTATGGGAAATGTTTGTATTAATTGAGCTAGTAGGTAATTGTTCAAGATTCAGATCAGTATATTGCAATAGCAGCTGTACATAATTTATATCATTACGCAGTAAGTTTCTGCAAGGTTTGGAAGGCTTTTTAAAAACCTGTGGTCAAATTGCTCCAATAAAACCACAACCTTTCATTCTGTGTAGCCAGATTTATTATATGTTTCAGATAGTTCTTGAAATTAGCCTTAGTATTTTCTAAAAGAGCTTTTACATGACAGGTACTATCCCTGATCCTCAGAGGAAATGGAGAAATCCACTGTTGGATTAATGGAAATGAAGGGATCACTGTGATATTGCACGAAGGGCAAAGTGACCTAGATCAAAAGTACAAACTACACTACTCCTACCAGGTGAACATTTGCAGGACGCAAGGTTGCTGGCAAACTGCCAATAAGTTATTATTTAAATCCTGCTTGGATACAGATTTCAAAAAGCCAAACAGAGTAAATGATTTATGATATATCCACATGAATGAATTCAGTCATGTGGCAACTCCTGTTTGACAGCAGCAATTTTTCAGATGTAAAGAGTATTTTTGCTTCCTTAGCCTGGTCCTGAGACTCCCTTTCGATTAGTGGGTCGTGCAGTACAAGGCTAGTTTGTGCATGAGCACCGTGCAGTGGTGCGGGTGGGGGCGACTGGTGAGGGAGGCTCATGCTGATGGGAACGTCTCTGCCAGGCTCCAGTGTCAAAGGGCGAGTTCACCTCATACCTCATGCGTGCAAAGACATTTTTCTCCTCCCACTTTTTCTCTTCCCACCCTTGTGACTTGGCTAAAGAGGATGGTGGCAGCATCCTGGCATTGCCTCCACTCCCCCACCACAACTTTCTCAGGTGTCATGGGAGAGTATGGTCCACACTGATCTCCGCGGGGCTCCTGCTAATGTTGACTGGTTCCTCCAGCCTGGGCTGGACCCCTTTCCACCTGTCCGGGTTGGCACTGGCAGCCGAGCCCGTCAGCATGGAGGGGCTGGTGTCTGGGCTGCGGCAACCTGTGTGCCCACCTGCTCCGAGCGGGATTTCCCACGTGGGGCTGTGTGACTCAGAGACTGGAGTGTTAACGTGCTGCAGCCTCTGGGAAGAGAGCACCAGCCTCCCCTGCGACCTAGCTAGCGTTGCGCCACCGGGAAGTAACTCCAACGTTAGCTCTTTAACGGGAATTAAATCAAAAAGAAGTAGGATGGAAACCCGGGAAAAATTAAATGTGACCTGACATTGTTACAATGGCAGCTTGGGGTCAATCTAGAGGACAGTTTATGAACAAAAAGTATAATCTGTGTTCAGATATTAGATACATTTTCTCCTAAGCCCCTATCAGCAACTCAACCAGACAAAGTCCAGATTCTCTTTAAACCATATCCTTCACTGCTGTCTGCTGAATATACAGAGAAATGGGGATGGATTTGCATCTGCAGAGAACATTCAAGGTTCGTATGGGCTGAAGGGGCATGTTGATTACCCAAGGCTGTGAAGCGCCATCATGTTAGATCATTCTTTTTCACAGAACTGAGGGAACAACTTTAAGTAATGGCAAATTGATTAATTGCCCTTGATGTTACATTTATAAATGTTCCTCCTTTGAGTTTACTTGGTATTTTCTTGCAGTCTCTTTAACCCTGCAGGCCACTAGCTTAAGCTTAGTTTCCCAAAGTTAGAACTGCAGCTGTGCCATCAGAATAGCCACTTAGGAAAAGTTAAGTCTCACTGACAAAACAGTGAAGCTACACTGGGAGCAAAAGATCCTTTTTTTTCCTTTTTTTTTTAAATTAAAGCCCTTTCAGTAGTAACAAAAATAATAATAATAAAAAAAAGAAAATCAAGGAAATACAGCATCCTGAAGTATTTGCCCTAAGAGAATCTTTTCCTCCCTGACATGTAATACTCCTCAATACTGTAATACTGCTGTTAACCTGGTTTCCTAGGAAAATGAATGATATGTGATTGATCTGCCTGTTAGCCTATCTTTCTTCCTTTGATAATTTTTGAATCCTTTGGACAGTTTGAACAGATTTATTGGAGGTTTAGTGATTTCAAAGATTTGAATTTCCTGTAAGTTTCAAGAAAATCAATAGCTGTGTAGAGATGTAAATGAGTTGCTGCTGGTGGAAAGTCTTCAGTGCAAAGTCAGGGTCATTTATTTTATTTTATTTCATGATCAGTTATGAATAATAAGCACAAGTACAAGCGCAGCTTGCAACTAACCCCCATGTGCTGTCTCTTGGCTGGTGAAGGGGCAGGGGCCGGGGTGGGATTTTGCAGGCTGCGTTACTAGCAGGGAGGGGATTTTCGGGGGCCTCATGGGGAAGTGAAGGTAGGCCGGGGTTAGGAAAGATCGTAGGAAATATGGAAAGGAAATAGGATTATTTTTATGAAGGAGTGCAGAACTGTAGACTTAGGAAACTGCTCAGAGAGCAACATTTTTAATGAGGCTCTGTTTAGTATAAAAAGTTAAAGCACAGTCTCCAATGGCCTGTGGTAAGCCCTGATTTTCTCTTTACTAAAGACTTTTCCAAAAAAGGGATATAAATATATAAATCAGGTGTTGCAACTGCAGATACCTCTGTACAATTCAAGTGATATTTGCCAAGGGCAGGAGAGAGACTGGGGCATTCGCTGGGCTGTGATATGAAGGCACCTTCATTTTTCTCATACTTATTAAAGTGAAAGCAATATGACCCAGATTACCCTCACCTACCTTTTTAATTCATTTCTTCCCATCACCATCCAGCCCCTCATGCCCTTTCTAGCCTCAGTCTCCAGACCCAGAATGCATTCTTGAACTCACAGGTCTTGAGCTGATGCAAAACGTTGCTATTTGATCTCTGATTCAATTAATCCCCTTTACCCACTTACAGTTTTCTTCTTTTAGTTGTTTGGCATGTTTTCTATTAAACATCATGTGGACACCTGAACTCAAGGTTCAGGATGTCTTCTGTTGCTCATGGTTCTTCAATTCTTAGTAGCCTGAGAACTGAAATTGCGATGTAATATAGCAGAGCTTATCCAAGATCAGGGAGATATTATTTAGTCTACTTCCCTCTTCTTTTTCTAGTAGGATCTCTGCTGGTAATACCTGGATATTTGGGGCCATTAACATGGTATCCTTTAGCACTTTAGCTAAAGAATAGAGCAGCTCATTCTTATTGGCACTGAGCCACAATAAATTGCTCTGGTTGCCTAAAGCGTCCTGAAGTGTATGGGAACAATTGGTGTAAAGTACCTTTAGCATATTAAGTCCTTGGGATCTGGAAAAATTATTGGCTTCTTCACTTAGTAGTTAATTATGATTGATGATAATAATTGATGTGATTAGAGCAGTAGCTTGCAGGGTAGTTTGTAACACACATTTAGATCTTTCAAAGGAGATCATTAATAAAAGTGGCTTGGAATTCTTAAATTAATATTAGTTCTACCAAAGCCAAACAAAAAAAAGCAAAAATTTTAATTTTAAATCAGAAGGCCAACAAGGTTAGTAGCAGAAATTAATTTCTGTAAATGATGGATCCAAATCTTTGGCCAAATCTTCTCRCAGTACTGTCAAAGGACCCCAGGGTATTTTATGGCCCTTATTATGCATATGAGCGTTCAGAATGACACAAACTGACAGTCAGTAGAGGGTGATTATTGTCAAACTCTCATAACAGTGAAAGAGATATTTATGGAAGATGTCACAAGGTATTCACCTCCAGTGCTCCCAGATGTTTGCATTTAGAGAAGCACTTGAAGCTCATCACAGGTTGCTTGCTGTCCAACAGAATTGGCTGGGGGTATAAGGTAAGCAATATGAAAAGGCTCAGTCAAGTCTATTGGGTTCAGGCACTGACTGTAGCAGGCATCTTGCAGGCTCAGGCCCTTCAAGAGGGACTCGAAAAACTTCTCATTAGTCAGATGAGTCATTGCTTGTTTTTTATGTCAGGGTTTTCTTTCTTTTTCCTTCTTTCTTTCTTTCTTTCTTTTCTTTTCTCTTTTCCTTTCCTTTCCTTTCCTTTCCTTTCCTTTCCTTTCCTTTCCTTTCCTTTCCTTTCCTTTCCTTTCCTTTCCTTTCTTTTCCTAGAGTCTTCACTGCCTCCTCAGCTCTGGCACTCACTGGACCCCTTGGAAGCCAACCTAATTTACTAACCTGGCAAAAAATTAATCCAGCCAGAAAGGAGCACTTTTCTGCTGGGCTAGCAAATGAAGTTGAGTCAGGGAAGAGTCTGGTAGGAACTCTCATAAAAGAATACAAAAGGATGCAAAAGGAGGAGTGGGCAAACGACTGGGAAGCGGGAAAGGGAGCAGAAGAAAGAGCAGGAGAGAAGTAAGGGAGAGTGAGACCTGTGCTTTTTGGTCATGGAAGTCACTGGACTAGCTCGGTTACCCATGAAACCCACCTCGGGCTCCCTGTGGCCATCTGTTCAAGTGAGAGCCATGGGCAGCTGGGCATCCAGCTTCAGCCTTCAGAGTTGCTGACCAGCCTTTCTGGACCATATTGGCCAGCCTTGTTACATCTGTGTGTCCAGTCACTTTGGGTCCCGATGTACAATTTTGTTTTGAAATTCAGTTGTAAAATGCAACAACAGAGAATACCTTCTTCTAACAGAATCATTATTTATATGTAGCAGGCAGGGTTTAAACAATAAAAGCCTATACAAATATTCTCTTATCTAAGCTTAGCATTTGACTCAAGTTAACAGGGCTGATTTAGTTGTGGAAATCCTCTCCATTTTCCTGTGAGCTAGGCTTCAGTCTGCTTCTTTTCATATTTGTCTCTCTCCTTACTTGGTGCCTCAAACTGTGACTGTTTCCAAGCTCTTTGTTGACAAGATCTTGCTGACAAATATTTGAGAATTCAAGCCGCTGTTCTCTTCCTTTAGGCAGCTGCAGATTCACACTAGAGTAGCTTTAATTCAAAAGCCTTTAAATGGCTATTTTGCCCATGTGCATTGTGGAAGAGTTGCTGTAAGTACATGGTAGGTGGGGAAGAAAAAGAATGGAGGCATCATCAACAGCCCCAGAAGCATCAAACAACAGTCTAGAGGGTCCCACTTCATGACAGAATAATAACTCAAGAAGCTGGGTCTAAGAAATGTACTAGAAATACAGGATTGGAAATTACTCAGAAAGAGGGAAGCTTGAGAACAACTGGGTCTAGGTGGATTGTACCCAGCTATAATGAAGAGGAGAAGTCTCAGCCTGGGCTATGTCAGACAGCTATGTGCAATAATAAGTAAACAAAGAATAATAACACTAATAACTAGCTCTTACATAGCAAGTTCCTGATCTAGCTATCTGTGATTTGTCCTGTCTTTTGTGCCCTTCTACAGCTAGGAAAATCAGGGTGCAGAGTGGTGAAGAGATCCAGCAGAACAGCTAGAAAACAAACAAATCCATGCGTGTCCACATGTGCAGGAGGACTTAACCAGGGTAGGTGTGATGTGCATTGCTCCCCACAGCTCAGGGGGTTCTTAGTGGGCTTGGAAGGGAATTGAAAGTTGAATGTAGAAATGTGATCAGTAAAGAAGCTCACCCCATTGGTACTGTGTCTGAGGGAAGCCCATCAGGCTCCTCAGTAAGAAAATGGCTGCATGGGGGATGAAAAGGCAGAGTGGCTAAAGGGGATAAAGCTTCAGAGGTCATATATTTAAGTCTTTAACTCCTCTGGCTAAGGGCTCAGGCTCAAATCAAGTCATTGCTGCTGCATAGTAAGTTGCTGTACACCAGCAGAGCCATGATGCACATTGCTGTCAATGTGCACATTCTTGAGCCACAACAAGTGCAATAGGATAAAACTTATTTCAGAATTACCTTAGAGTATGTTGAGCTAAGGCATCCTGTTCCATATACGCTGTGGGCTATGATCATGCTCATGGACAAATCAGGTAAGACTTGGTAACCTGTCAAGCTGCAGTAACCACATYGTGAGCCTAAGTCTTGCGACTGACCATTTAGGTCACACCTCAATGGACTTCAGTGAACTTTCATTCTCATACTACTAGTTGTTTTCCTCTTAAATATTCTTCTTAAAAAAAAAAAAAGATGGTTTGTAAGAAACAAGATGCTTATGAATACTAAAGRGAAAAAACAGATTATGGACACAGTTCATTTTCAGCCAGTGACTTCTGCTGTCATAGCAGAAGAGAGCACACAATCTTCGCTGGTCATTTTGATATTTAAAGTTTTTACCAAGAAGAGATTGAAATTAAGTGTTCAAATCTTGTTGCTACCTCTTGGCTGCCAAAGGTTTTGTTTATTTTAAAATTGTAATTGCACAGACAAATGTAAAGCAGCTCTTGGTACACAGATACGTAAGGCAGCTGCAGAACATCATTACAGCCCATATGGCTGTAAAATTTGTTGCAAAATATCCTTAGGCGCACTTCGGTCATTAAACTGTCATCTTTGCATTTTGTGTGTTGATTAAATAGGGCAGCCAAAATCTCTTTCTCTTCTTAAAGTTATTTTTAGATCAGAACTTTTATTTATAGCAATCTACAATCAGAGATCAGAAGAAAGCATGTCTGATCTCTTTCTAAAATGATTAGCTGGGTATTTTTCTTCATCATTAAATTACAGGCTTTAGGTAAACTGTTTGATGAAAGGGTGCTTCATCTGGCATAGAGAGCATAGAAAATACGCCATTCAGGTTAAATTAAGACATGAAACACACCTTGTTATCTGGATAACATGCAAACCCAGGGTTCTGCAGTGATTACATCTCTCTTTGGGTTTTTCCAAAAGATCAATGTTAACCCTAGTTTCTCTCAACCCCCAGATTGTGTCTGTCTATCTAAATTAGGTTTCATGTTGTACCTGCCAGTTTCAGATCCATACAACACCCTTCCTCCCTTCCGGCAGTAATGTATATGCAGTTTCACTGAGCGTATTTGAGCCGCTGGCTCGTTGCGTTTGGCCCCAGAGGGCAGCCAGACTGGTGCGAAGCCCAGGGGAAGCATCCGAGCAAAACGGGATGCCAGGCCCTGCGGGACTGAGCTGTGCCGCCCAGCAGAGAGGCACGTGACACTTAACAGCAGTCGGTTTCAGTGTCTGTGTGGGAGGAAAAAGGGGATAGAAGCAACGAAACAGCTTGTACGCACAGGGCAAACGTACACTGAAGTACCCGTTCTTTCTGTGAGAAAACAGTCTGAAGCCAAGGGAAAGAGCTCTTTCCCAAAGGTAGGACTGCTGCATGGGTAAAGAAAAGATGCTAACACAACGTCTAGGTGGGCACGAGGATGCCGCTGTGACAAACACCACAGTAAGTGTCTGCGAAGGTAGATGTCGAGGAGAAAGTAAGATGTTGTTGCTCTATTTAATGAGCCGTCTAAGTCTGGAAAGTCTAACGTTTCTGACTTGATATGCATTATAGACCAGTTCTGCCTTAGAAAACATTGTCATATCAATTCTCATACAGTCAAGGAAGAAGCCAACGTGAATTTTCAATTCTATTGAATAGAAAGACATTAAAATGAGGATCATGATCACGAACAYCATTACACCAGAGCTTTTGGCTTTTGACAGGAGAGAGACTTCCCTTCCTCCTCATCCTGGAAACCAGGTCCACCAGCTCGAGGAGCGGTTGTCCAGGCAGGAAAGGACCACAGCTCTTCTCCTTGACCAGGCTTCCCAGATCAAGGATGACCTTGTCTCCTACCTCCGAGGACCTCGAGGGGACCAGCAAGAGGAGTTGGCTGCCCGGCAGCTGCAGCTGCTGCAAAGCCATGTACGGACCATTGCGGGTGCAGTTAAGCAGCTCCGCCAGGACATTCAGGTAGGTCGACCTTCCCAGCACCCACACCCTGCGTTCATGTTTCAGCTCTCCATGGGTACGAAGGAAGCAGCCTCTCCCTCTCTCTCATTATGCAGTGATACTTGTAGTTCCATATAAAAACAGAAGAGAGGGGACTAGGGAAAATTAAGTAAAATAAAATAAGCAGATTAATGAGTTTGGGTTGGATTTTTTTTTCTCCTTTTAATTAAAAGGTTCAAATTCTATTTGCTTTCACTTTTGTTGAAGTGCAGGAGATTGAGTCTGAGGAAGATAAGAAATAAACTGTATTTTCATATAACAGCAAGCCCCAAATTTGGTTTTACTTCTTACTTTTCTAGACACAGATGTTCTACTACTTTAGATGACTTCTGTATGCAGCGTAACAAATATTGTTGAAACTCTTCACTAAGCTCAGTTCAGACTGGAATGAAGGTTCTCGTCATTTCTTATCTTTTTTTTTTTTTTAACCAATTGATGAGTCTGTTTATATTGGAAATGCATGGGATTCTCTTTTCCCAGCTAAAGAGAATTGATTATTTGCTGTTATTGTGGGGACAGTTATCAAATTTATCAACACTTTGGGGCTTTTTTTGGACAAGGGTGCAATGTATAAAAATATCATGAAAAAAATCTCATGATATTTATTTTATATTTTAAAGTGCTAAATGTTTGCCAAATGCCACTAAGTTCACAATACATTTTGTTTTCCATGTACTTGGAAAAATATTTGAGTTTCTATGTATTTATCTTAACAGACGTGAAATCACAGCTCACCTGAAATTAATCTGAATGAAAATTGGTATGTGTGCTCATTTTACACTGATTTTATTTTCAAAATTTTGATACTACCATGATGAGCAACACTATAAAACCACCTGTTTGTTTTAGATCATCTAATTCCTCTAACCCTTTCTGGACCAAGTAGGTACAGGCCTGTTTTACTAGAAAAATGTCTGTGATGCTCTCAGCTCTGCAAATCTAATCTTTTTCCTTGGTTAGAAATTACTCTTTGTTAAGTCCTAATCTCAGGTGCATGTTTGTTTTGTACTTTATGGTTATGAGGATTTGATGAGGATGAAGCACTGACAGCACAGACAGCACTGCTGAGACCTGGCAATCAAAGTCACTAAAAAATTAGAGAAGGTCTGAGAAGTACTCCTGGAACAGAAAAAAAAAAAAAACCTAGAGTGGCTGAGCAACTGCCATTTCTCGAGCATTTAAGTTAAAAAAAACCCCAAACTTCCCTTTGTATTTTTCATGAGCTATATTTAAGTTTTAAACACAAGACAATGGCATTTTCACACAAAGCCTGAAAACTATTAAAAACCCTCCAAAAATACTAAGGATCAAGCCTGCTGTCACATTCTGTCAGCTTGCTCAGTACAGAAATTTTGAGGTAGTGGTAGCAGCTCCGATTAAAGTTGCACTGAGGTGATAAATACAAACCTTGGCTGTGTGCATTAGCAGTTCGGTTTGGCTTCCTGCTGTCCCAACTCCCCAGGGGACCACGACAGCAGGGCCGAGCGCCGACAGCCGCCTCGGGGCGGATGGCGTTTTTGTCACCACTGCCTCTGCAGGACTGCGACCTCGGCACCTATCCTGGAGAAAGCGAAGTCTTTGCAGAAGGGCATTGGCACCTAACGGGTCCCCCTGGCGCTGCTTCATTGGCTCCTTGGGCAAGACACAACGATGTCCTTCTCCGCGGAGGAGATCCTCCACAGCCCCGGCCACCCACAGAGCTCATTTCCCGGCTGCTGCAGCTCATTCCCCCTCGGCGCCCCATGTTCTCCCTGATCCCCATTTTCCTCTGGGGCACAAAATACCACTCCAGTTGTAAACTCCCCATGGCAAGAGCCATCCGTCCATTCTGCGTATATACCCCACGAAGTGCAATGAGGGCCTCACCTGAGGCTGGAAATTAAGGATACTGCATCAAGGTGAAGCAGGTGCACAGTGTGAAGTGTTAAATTATCCAAAGGGAAATGTGAGTCACTTGTAGTTCAAACCTTTTGAAAAGTGGGAAGACTATTCTTTAAAAAAGCCTAGTTTGAGAAAGACTCTGGCATACTGTTGCCATCAGGAGTGAAGCTGAATATGAGGAAATATATCTATCTGATAGTGCCATAAAATTGTCTGGGCTGCTGCTGCTCAGAAACATCAAGACAAAGCAATTAGTGACAGGTGGAAAACAAAAAAAAAACATTGAAGACATCATTCATGATTCTACTATCATCAATATTAAAAACTTGGGGGCAGAGGGGAAATAGTTTAAGTGCTTAACATCCTCTCTCCAGTAATAATTATAAAATAATCATGTGCCAGTTAAAGGACTGAACACAGACTAAGGACCGAATATGACAGGCAAGATTTTGTGCATGTGTATCTCTTTCGCCCAGCACTGGTGAGTGCTGGGAAGGTAACGTTGCCAGGTGCCTGGGGAATCAGCCGAAGAACTGGAATATCGATTTCTCTCGATAAACAGGAGGCTGCTGCTTTCCATCTTAATGAATGAGTGTCTCATGCTGCTCATGCCAGCGAGAGAGCGGTTGTCATTCATGCTGTGTTTCTATCTTTGTGGATTTATTGCATCACATTTGCATTGTCAAATACACTGCAAATGAGTCATTTGAGTTGTGCAGTACATTCAACCCTTTGAGGATATTATTTTCCAACAAAGAACAAAAGTAGGAATGCCTGGTCACAGCTCAGTATTTCAAATACCAATACTCAGTGTGCATGTAGACCAGAATTATTCAGAAGTAACTACGTAAATGACAGCTTTTAATTAAACTTTACTCGAGAATTGTTACAGCTTTCTCTGCTCACCTATGCCCCACACCTGGCAAATGCTAGCACGTCTCCTTTGGCTGAAGAAGTGGGACAGTGATGATCCGAGTGGCCTCTGTGGTAGGGACATTTGCTGGCGGTGAATGTATGTGGAGACTGTGCACACTTGCACAGAGGGAAGGAGGTTGTGAGGCTGGGGGAGGAGGAGGAAGACGAGGCCTGTGATGACTAGTCAGTGACTAGCTGATATACCGAAGATGCAGTGAAATGATTAAGCAGGCCCATAATTATGTTCTAGATGACCTCATGCTATGAAGACATCATGCAATGTAATCTGTTCTCAGACTGTGCAGCTTTACTGATCTGAAATTACCGTACGAAGGACAGCATGTTTGAGAACTTCCTGACAAATCCGAAAGGAGGCAAATTCCAGGAGTTTCTAATTTCATAATGACTGCTCTACACAGCTCAAAAGAGCACGAAACTTGAAAAACCTGCTGCTGTGTTTGTGCAGTATGGGAGTTTTCAATACACATGCCACCGTTCCTTCTCTGACTGGAGCCGGTACCGAAATACTCGCTCTAACTCTACTTGGCAAATGAGGCAGAGAGTGGGAACAACTGCACTGTAGGCTGCAGCGTGGTGAAGAGTTCCTGAAGTGATGGTCAAATGTGCTAGCTCAGGGAACCAGCAAAGTCTATGCAAGGCATAGCACAGGCTTGCTTAAAGCTACTCGATTATCCTTATACCATACTGCAGCCTACGCTGTAGGACCAGCCAGTATGATAGGTAGGAGAAGTAGTGCAAACCTGCTAGGGATCTAGCTTCGTAACATCCCATTTGCAATGACAATTTTGCCAAACTTAAAGCATTTCAGTTGAAATTTTACCCAATATTTGTCCTTTCCTACCTTTTTTTTAAAAATTCACTTAGTGTGGATCATTTCAAATAAAAAGCCAAAAAAGACTCTATTTTGCATAAAAATTTGCATTAAAAAGGGTAAAAGTTGTGCTTTGGCTAGTGTGCTCTGTAGTGCTAAAGTGCTCTGAAATATCCATTCCACGCCTCTCCTCTCAATCTGAGCAGAAAAATCAGCAGATTTTAAAAATCATTCTGTTCCATATCCGTAAAGGGCACACTAACCCTGCAAGGGCTTCTTAAATTTAACGTCTGCGACACATTCAGACACTGTCCTGATGAGCCTCCCCAGAGGAGCCTGCAGGGAGGTTACTGATTCTGCCCTCAGCTCGGATGTTGAGTGCTGCACCATTAACCAGGCAGCAGGCCATATCCTGAACAAGGAGGGTAAAACGACACATTAAGTGACTGCTCATACTGAGCCACGCCGATATTGCAGCCTCGATGAGTTTGCCTGCAATGCATTTGCACAGTTGGCACATGCCTTTGCTTGAGCCCAAACCTGCCCTGCGTTCAGACACAAGGAAACGTGTGTTAAGGGCCTTGCTTATGCAGGCATAGAGCATGCTGAGGGGGGGCCCTCAGCGTGGCCCTCCGTGTTTGCACCCTTGCTGTGTGGGCAGACCGAGCTCAGGGCAGCAGTATCTGTGCTCAGCTCCACTCTGTATTATCCACCCTGCAAAACCTTGTTGCAATGCCCCGCGGCTGCTGCAGAAAAGTCAGTTTAGCTATTGACTCCTTCCTGGAAACACTCTTGTGGAAAGGGAACCCTGCTGAAAAATGTACGTCATTTATTAAGGGCTGCATATACTGCAGATGTGTGAGGGGGAGAGTTAAGCTGTTTGAACTTTTGCTTTTCCTAATTTTTGAGTGCTAGACTTTTCATCATAAACCACATTTTTTTTAATGGAAAGGTAGGAATATAATTTATATAGATATAGATTTCTACAAGAAAAATACACCATTTACTTCCTCCTAGAAAGAAAAACAAAGTTTTAGAACTACTGCCTTACATGGTGCTTTGGACTCTATTTTGAAATAAAAGAATGAAAAAGTGTAAAACCAAAACTGGATTAATGGGCTTGAATTTACAGGTTTTGGAAATGCAAATAAGAACAAGAGATAATGCCACAATAGAAACTAACTTTGCTGTTCAAAGTCTGGACCGTAAATATATCCAGGGTTTTGGAGACCTACGTGGAAGAGTGGCAAGGTAAGGAATACATATCGGATATGATTTTCATTTGTGCTAGCCTATTTGTGTAAAGCAGCTTCAGAGCGGGCATGAATGTGCTTTGCACTCGTTTGATATCTCATTTTAGAGCCAGATCTGTGCTTCTCGTTCTCAGAGTAAATGAGAACCAAGTTCTCTGTGTTAATGAAACTATCAAACCAGTGAAAAAAAAAGCATATCTTCCTATCTCGTTCTTCATCACAAACTTAACATTTTAGAAAATTTCTTCTTCTTCAGCCTGGCTAGATTTCAGCTGAAGTAATTATTTCCTCCTACTTAAACTCTCCTGTTGTTTCAGTAAAATATGGTATAGAGTTCTTTACCTCCTCTCTTGGAAAGTAGGTCTTGTCAAGCAAACTTGATTTCTTCCTTTGATGAGATTATAAATTGTCATTGGTACAAGTAATTGTATGTCTGTAACGTACACGGACTTCTGTAGGGCACTTAGTAACACAAAATATTATGATTAAAACAAAGACAAAATAAAACATTGCTATGTAGTATCAAGAGAGTACATAGATTAAGAACTGTCTGAACTGATATATCAGAAAATGTAGTCATTAAGGAAGAAACCCCCCTGAACTGAAGTGTTTCTAGTGGGGTTCTCCAGAGACTGGTCATATGCTTTTCATGGTTTTTGAGTAATTCAGAAACACATATAAAAAYCACTGCTTTTGAAACTTGTGGATAAAACAAAAGTTGGTCAAATGAGAAGACAGTAATAGGAGGTAACCTGGATTATTGGCTATGTGGGCCGACTGAAACAAAATGCATTTTATACAACCAAATGAGTGTTAGTTCCACTAATGAATGCTCTGAAAAACACTGAAAGCTTTTGGGAATATGGTAGATAAATAGCTTACCCTGAGCTCTTACAGTGATGCGGTATCAGGAGTGCCAGGAATATAATCTTGCACAAGAGAAGCAGAAGACCAGTAAGTGGGAAGATTGCTTTAGCTCTATATGTGGTGTGGATCAGTTTGATACTAGGATACTGATTCTAGTCCAGAGTCCCCCTTCTGAAATGAAAAACTTGATATGGTGTAAAGAAGAGCCACAAATGTGATGGTGGGATGAGGGAAATTTCTGGCTGAGAGAAGTATAAATCTATGTATAGTTTATATGTATAAAAAAGAATCCAGAGATTTCTTCATTTCCATGTATAACTAAAGAGAGAGAAAAAAAATGATAGGGTACCAAAGGACCCTATCTTAACTGCTGAAGAAAGGCCCAAGAATCCAAAACAAGAAGCTGAAGCTAACACATTCAAACTTGGCACAAAAAAAGATAGACATATTTTTTTAACCTTGTGGCTGATTAGCATTGGAACAAAATAGGAGGTGAACCTGTAGGCTTCTCTATGTTTTCAAATTCACGTTGGCAGACTTCCGAGGAGATATGCTTTTAGCAAATACAAGTCATAAGATCCAATGGGTGAAGTGTCTTGCCACTCTTTTCCCACTGTTTTTCTGGACATACCACTTCCCTTCTTCAGCTGCACTGGGGCATGCTCCCATTTTCTGTGCTGGCACATTTGCCTGTAAAAAAGGGGGGGGAAAAAGTAATTGGGGAAAGCTTGACAGTGCCAGGAGCTCAAACCAGAGCTGTTCCCATGGGGCCGGACCCCCAGCCAGGGCAAATCCAAATATTTCTGTTGTGGCCAGTGGAGTCATGCCAACAAGAACTGCCGGTGAGTCTCGCCTTTTGTGTCCAACATTTGGGGAGCAAATGATGCAGCTCAGAAATACAGGAATCATTTTTCACTCTTTTTTAGAGCTGTCCTTTCTGGAGCTGAAATGTCCCATGCTTTGCTCATCCTGAAGGTAATTGCTTTGGGTTTTATACCTGGTATGACGATCACTCAGACATAGGACATAGACAGTTCTAGAAAACAGTAACTGTAAAAAAAAAAGATGACTGGCTCCACTTTTATTTGCATAAAACAAAACCAGCCAGAAAAAACAAGAGGTGGAGGACTCATGGACATCCAGAACAACACTTTTTATGAGCTCCTCCTTCCTCTTCCCTCCTTATCCATTCCTCTGTGGATTGATCCCAGTAGCTGCTGCTGCAAGAATCACTGCTTTCATGAACAGTGGCTTCTCATGAACTAGTTGGCCTTTCCCACTGGGATAGAGGGGCTGGAGAAGGGAAGATCTCAAAATACACATATGAAATTGCACGTATAAAATTATTGTGAAGGCACTGAAATCATTGTCATCATATTCTAGAAACAAAGTCCTAGAGAAAAAGAAAAGAGAGAAAAAGAAAATGGCACATTTTCTAGCTTCATCAAAACATACTGATATTGCAGTGCCAGAGCTGGCTTTCTAGTTGCATTTCAACAGTCATATTATAATGGGAGTTTTATATGAATAATTGTCATTAGGCTAAAACACAGTACAGCTTTAGATGATTCATAAATTGTCAGTACTTTCTCATTTTGATTGCTACTGAAGTTTCCCTCTGGAAATGCCAAGCCTTAACTGGATACCTGCCTCCAGCGTGGTGGTTCAGAAGTGAGCCACTGAAAACTGAAGGAATACCATTATAGTGATGAATAATATTTTGATTTGCCACATTTCTTTGATCTTTATTTTTAGGATAAAATATTTCTGCATATACTAAATAAAGCTTGGAGTGGTTGGAGACGAATGTACATGCTCATATAATTAACATTTTTTTAATTAATAGAAATCTTCCAAATGCAGACTGGCAATGACAGATTTCCTCTTGATTTGTAACCTTGCCTTAACCCAAGACTATCTGGGATGGGATGAACCTAAATGGATCCACTGCTCTTTCTTACAGCAGTTGATTCACCCTTGTCTATTCTGACACATATAAAGGATTAATGTGGGTTAACTCATCTAATTCAAATCACGTCTGCCTCTTCCTTCACTCTATATTACAATAATAAAAATAAGCTAATCAATAGTAACAAAAGGCAATATCTCTCATAAAGATTACTTTATTAATTAATTATTAATTAATCCAATGATTCAAGGCTAATTCTCAGTCTCTTTTGGATGATGCTTTTAAATCCTCCATTTTCAAGTATTCTCCATATCCAATATTTAAGTTTCTTTTTTACTCTTGTAGTTGAAATTATGCCTTCTTACTGATATAGATCCATTAATCCTCTCGCTTCTCACACCATTTGCTTATTGCAAAGCTTTCTAATTGCTGCCTTGAGGGGGGATTTTCTTAAGCAGAGGGAGGCCCTGTTTCCCCCATCTCTTTTGAAAAGGCTGACCCATGTCTCCCGTTAGTAATAAACCTTGTATCTTAACCAGAACCTCATTTCAGTTACACACGTGTGCGTTCTCTTCCATACACTTCAGTTATACATAGATAAAGAGCTTTCCCCTGCACTGCTGTGCCACACGTTACGAAACTGTACTAGCTGGGAGCTGGCTTTCCGTATTCCTGTGAAACCAAGGCTTTTAGAAAGCCTCCATGTCAGGTTCAGCGGTACGGGTGCAAGGAGACTTTAGCTGGCCCGCGCTGAGCACCTGCACCGTTGCTGGCCCACGAAGCTGCTCGCGGCTCGGTTTCCGGGTCTGCCTCGACAGAAGCTGCTGGGCAAGCGCTTTAGCAAACCATCTCCCTCTCCCTCTCCCAAAACCTATGTTTCGCCATTTTAGTTATTTTGTAATTGTTTTCCAACTGATAGCTTCTTTTGATCAAAGTTCTGGCCTTAGTACAAAGTCTCTATTGTTTGCTGTAATATTTTTTGATTTCCTTGATCTAAGTGCTCTGTAGGTGTATCGCAATATCTAAGAATCATCAGAAGACAGCAAAAGCAGGTCTATTTAAACTGTCCAAATTTCTCTTTAGATCCTTTATCTGTCAACAGCGCTGGCTTTATTCTGAACAGTCTGGTGCTTTGCAGTATAATTTCTCTGGTGTTTTATAACTTAGCTGTTTGTCTTACTCAACTTCTATTCCATTATTTATATTGTCACTTATGTGACTATACTAAATGTCACTACTTTGTGGCCTTAGGATATTTGATTCAACAATCTTCATCTAAAAACTACTAGCATCAGAGCAGATGGTCACTCTTGTGGAGCAAATGCTGTAACTTGCAGAGAGTCCAGGACTCTTACAGTGATGAAACAACTTTTTCCAGGCGGAGACTGACCGCGCAAGGCTGTCTGCAGCCCTGGACACAGGAGGGCAGTGCCTGGTGAGGCCTTCTTGATGTCACTGTGAACACCTCCGATCAACCATCTCCTAGGGAAGGAGGAGCACAGAAGCGGGAAGGCTATGTCTTCTTGCTCAAGTTGGGAAGAAAAAAAAAAAAGTCTTTAAACACAAAAGACTGATATGGTCACTTATCCCCAAAAGGACAGCTGGTTTAATATTATTCAGTCACTTCACTATTGGATTAATGCCATCACACTCAAATGATTTATTTGCCCATTTTAAATGTGAAGAGAGATTTTGGTGAATGCAACTGAAAGAGTTTAAAGCAAAAATGACAAATGCTGCTTATAAAATAGCAAGGCTTCTTGCCTGTAACTGCCCTAAAATCAATCTTCCTCAGCATCTGCTTCCAACTGGAGGATGTTACAAGCTAGGACGCCTGCTGCAGCAATGTACCATCTGAGCGTTCCCACACTTCTGGTAGTAATCCAAAAATTACAAGCGGTAGGAGTTCAGATTAGCCTCTCAGTTTGCATTTTAGATTTAATTTAACCCTCTAACCATTGGATTTGATAATGGGAAACGAGGGAGGAACCAGCCTGAGGCATGAAACAGCTCCCTTAGGTCTTATGGAGTCAGCGGGAGCTGAAAGACCAGGAGATTTACAACGCAGAGAGCAAACACCTACTGTGGCAATTTAGGGGCCTGCCTGCTGTACGCTGCCTGCCTCCCCCTCCCCTTGCCCGCAGCTCTGGCAGAGCTGAGCAAGTCTTTCAGCAGGAATAGCCTCTGGGAGCAGCGCTGTCGTAACAGGGTGTCTCCATCTATACTGCCGTTAGTCCAGGCAGCTCCTGGAGATGGGATCGGGTCAAACAGCAGCACATGGAGACTCACAGTTGCTTTCAGTTATAAAACCACTATAAGTGTTATAATGCAGGGGTTTTTTTTTGCCTTTTAGTAAATCTCTGTTTTGATTCTAGATGTGAAGCAAGCATTGCAAAATTAGCAGGAGACATCAATATTATCAGGCGCGAGGCCCACAAGACTGATAAAGAGATTTATGGTGTTCGCTCTGCCCTTGAAAAGTCTGTTAGCGATTTTGAGAAGAAGGTAAGTATAGAAGCCTATAGTGAAATACCTGTTGAATGGACACTATGCTTATGCATTGTTTCCTCTTCAAATTTGCTGACCAATATTAATGATGGATACAGTATTTAGACAATTTGTCAGAATTTTATTAATTAAAGCAAGTTTTCCATGATACTGTAGAATGGTAGTGATGTTTATAATAAATAAATACAGGTGTAAGGTAATAACAAATAATAAAAATAACCCAGGATATGGGGATCCTCAAATCATAAATGATCCATTACAGTTTCTCAATATGACTTATAAGACCCTTGAATCAAAGCATTACTCCGTATTTTAACTGCATCTGGAAATTTCAGTTGCCAGCATTTTGGAATTAGAAAATGCCACATAAATCCACTGTTTTTACTTTAGTTTTAAGGTGGTGGCAGGGAGACATCTAACAGTATACCTAGTTCCATATGAATTTTGGCAGTATTTCAAATGCTTTTGAGACCATAATGCTTAAACAGTTTTAAAAAATGGTATTTTCCATGAAAGTAATTTTTGCTGCATAGAGTGGGTATGCCAACAGGAAATAAAAACTGCTGCTGCATATGATTCCTTATAATTGGCCTTTCCTTGCGGGAGGTTTACTACATTCAGCAGCAGTTTTGGAGCACTCTACCTCTAACAGCATCAGGAACTTGAACAGTAACATTTCACAAGAATCCAGCTGTATTGGAAAGTTCAGCTTTCTAATCCTGCAGGATGATAGCTCTCTGCTCCTGCTCCAAACTAAACACCTTCTATGTCTGTCAGGATTGAGCTTGATTGTAGATACAGGAAATAAAATTTCCTATGCCTTAGTATTACATTCTGGTAACAAATACAGTCTTATTACTGTAATTTAACTGCATTTTCTGCTATGGAAGACACCGTTCCAGTCTTTTTTTTCTTTTTTTTTTTAATACCTTGCCTATATAAGCTTCTTCTTTTCCAAAGTAGAATTACACGACAGACCTTAATTGAAGATATTTTACCTGGAATTCTATTATAAGCTACTGTTTGGACATCTGTCTCCTTGAACACACAAAAGAACCACGTTCTTGTTCGTTTGGAAGTGGAGAACGGAACAGGTGTGTCAGAATCACATCAAGCAGTATGCAAAAGCATGTAAAAACAAGTCAGGGTAGACATTAAGCAGGATGCAGAACAAACTTTCTCAGCTGTAGAGAGGAAAATTATTTGAATATGATTTTAAGAAAGGAGCAAAGAAACAGGTTTCTGAAAAGGAATCATCTCTTGTTGTAATAGAATAAAGTAGCAAGTCAGAAAAAGGCCCTCCCTGGCTTGCATCTAATACTATTTCTAATTGCCAAGAGGACTACAGTGTTCCTTGCAGAACATAATTAAGGTCTGCTGTGGAGTCAGTCCTTGGTAGCTCCTTTTTGACATTCACCAGCCAAGGCTACCAAACAGATAATGGCATCTCTTCCCCAAGATATTTTCCATGCTTGTATGGTATAAAATCTCTGAAGAAAAGTGCTGAAATTTCACATCCTTTCTAATTTATTCTTCTGGGATAGGCAGGCTGAATCCTGAATCCTGACTTCAGATTGTCCTTTAAGATCACTCTTCTATGAAGAACGCTACAAATGGCTTAGCCCAGGCTGCATAGCTCAAAATCAGGGAGGGTGAGGTTATGCAAAAAATGTTTTTTTAATGATTTTAAATCTCCTGTTTCTCTCAGCGCTCAGTCTTCCAAAGATGCTTGGACATCTATACTCTCTTTAAATAGTGAATGCAGTTGTTGTTACATCTACAGTGCTCTCAGACCACTCCACTGTTGCTGAGCCCCGTTGCACTAGGGCCCCCCAGGATCTACCTTTCTCCCGAATTCCTGTGTGCAAAGCCAGGCGTGTGCTGCTGACACCCCAGCAGCCCAGGGCCCCAGCTTATGCCAAACCCTCTGAATACTGAAAACACAATTTTCAGCCCAGCTGTTTCCAGCCTTTCTTGGCAGAAGGGCTGGCCACTGTCAGGACACTGCTGCTGAGGGAGGGAGGGTGACGGGGCTGGCCAGGCAGACTGGGGCTCCCAGGGGACGGGAGGTGCTTGGCTTCACAGCTTGAATCTGCCAGGCTTTCTACATCCTCGGTAGGGGCCCTAAACCATTCAGTTAGGTGACTGACTCGGCCTCGCTTCCTCTCATCCAAAAAGTAATGATCGTACAAAAGGGAGCAGCTCTAATAGGCAAATTGTGGGAGCATCAGGTAGGCGAGATATCCCACCATCTGGGCAGAGCAATGCCGTGCAGTGTTGGGGATGCGCATCCAAGCCTGAACTCCTGAACAGAGGTTTGAAAGGGGTCTCCTATATACTGTCTTAGTGCTCTGAGCACAGAAATGTTTGATATTCTGGGTGAATCTCTCTTCCTTTCTCTGCCGTTTGGATCCCATGAGGTGGCAGGCAGCCGAAGGCTTGCAACACACACAGGCTTTCAAAGATTTACACCTTGGTTCCTACCACCTTTCTGGAGATTTGAATGGTGCTCAGTGCTTTGGAGACATAAAAAGAGTACTGCCCATCCACAAACGTAATTGCAAAGCCCATATCCACAAGGACTCTGACTTCAGTAGGTTTCACAGTCCTAAAAGCCTTAGCGACTCTGAGTGTAAGTCTCTAATGTTCACTGAATGAAATTATTTGTGAGAATGTAGCTGTACCTTGACAGCAGCTGTTTTTCCCACTCTTGCAATCATAATGCATACTTAAATATAAGTGCTGAGAGTCTGGCTCATAAAAGCGTTCTCTGTTGAATTCTCATTAGGTAATGCAGCTATTAGGGAAGATAGAGACTTCCAACTCTGATCACAGCTCAAATTTAAAGACAGTCCAGGGAGATCAACATCATGAATTGCAACTTCTGGATTTCAAGTAGGTGATGGAGGGCTTTTCATTATGATAATTTACCCTGAATGCTTTTGTGTGATGAAGGGGTTGCCATGAAACAGCAAAACAAACCTGTTAATTAACATTCATTCAAAACACTAAGAGAAGGTTAATGAAGATCTGTGCTATAATGAAAATACATAATGAGAGTATATTGCCTTGAAAACTAATTGTTAAAATAAAGAGGCGCTAAATGCCACTCTGCAAGAAGAAAGATATGAAACCAATTAACTTTCCACACTTAAGAGAAAAGCATCAAATACAAAGATGTTATTTACCATTATAATTGGGGCTAATTTGCGACTTGCCTAATGTGCAGAACAAGGCATTTTCTTTACACACTCGTGCTGTCTTCCCCTACGGGGGACAGCAGCCCAGGGGAGGAAGAGTTGCCCGGTGCTGCTTACGAAGAGAGGCGGGCAGGGACAAGCGATGGATGGAGCCGTGGGCTGAAGTAGCAGCTCAGCTTCCCGCTCCCTCGGATCGCAATTTATTTGTTTCTTATTGCATGGAGTACATTCTTCCTGTTGTAGCTGCAGAAGTACTTTCAGGGTGCCATTTTAATCCTGATGAGTTTTAGAGAGCAGAGAGCTCCAGGGAAGGATGGAATGAATGAAATTTTCTGGCACACACATTTAAACAAGGCAAACCATCCCAGCATCGAAGAGCAGAGTCAGCACAATTAATTTGAAAGTGAAGTACAATAATCCTGCAATAATAATATTCCAGCTGCAATAGCTCCATTCCTTAAAATATTGGTTGAACTATTTGAATTAAGATTTATCTTAATTAAGATTTTTCTCTCTGTTGTATTATGAGTTAAAAATATACATGAACATTAAGCAGAAAAAAGTTCTTATCAAGAGAACAGGAAAAGGAATAAGGAYGAATACGGAAAAACAGCTAAAAGGGGGAAGGAATTGAAATGCAGAAAAAGGGAAAGATGGAAGAAAAGGGAGACAGCAGTGAATAATGGAGATAGAGACAATGTGAAAGGACCAAGAAATAAAACCAAAATAAGAGGAAAAGAGAAGTAGAATAAGGCTAGAAGATAAGAAAACTGGAGAACTGAATTGAAGCAACAGTTGAGTTTCTTAAAAGTTGCTTAGACCTTATTGAAAATGTCACCAAAATTTGGAGGCTTGAAAAGAGATGGATTTCCAGACCTTGAGATATTGTGCCTTTTAACATAAAATCCAAAAGGTTCATTTATTTGAAGTTGAGATTTTATTCCATTTAATATCATATTTAATTAAAATAACATACCCTTTGGGGAATGTGTCTTTCTGTCTCTTTTGGTATTGTTCCTTTAAAAGCATGCCAGATTGATGTATTCTTTTCAAAGAGCTGAAATAAAATTTCAGCTTGTTTTGCTGGAACAGGCTGGTGCTTCCACTTGGAAAAAGTTGGCATGTGTAAGTCAGCTTTAAAGCCCAGCCTCACCTCTTCATTTGACAAGCAGCTGCTTGGGGTGCAGCAGTTTTTGATTGCAGTCTGGCAGCTGTGTTGCAGTCCAAATTGATATTGTTACTGAAAACCCGATGAATTAAACATGCAACAAAACTGCTCTCCGAATTTCAAGGGGAGCTGTGCCTCGTTAGGAAATTTGGCCCATCATAGTTAGGGGATGGAATGCTTATCTCTCGGGGTCAGTYGGGTTAGGAGTATCCGCATTCAGTGGTACCGAGTTAATTAAGCTGTCAATGGATCGGTTTACATGTGTGACAGGGTATCATTGCAATCCTGGAGGATGCTCTTATTAAATATCCACAAGCATCCCCTTATTAATACTTCAGGGCTTTGCTGCGTCGAGGACTGAGGCAAATCCTCTGCCTCTGGAGCCTGGCTCCCCCTAGACACATCTGTGTACGCTCCACGCAGCAGGGATCGGAGCTGAAGAAAGTTGCAAATAAAATAAAACACGGTACTGCATAACCATCTCTGATGCCCATGAGTCCCTGCCAAGTACGTCCCCCCGGAGACAGGCCCAGGCTGCCTTCCTCCTCCCTTGGCAGGACCACAGCTCACCTGCGGCTCACTGTGTTTGTATCCCGCCATGGCACCGAGCCTGAGCTGTATCACACCGGCCATACCACCTCCTCTATTCAGTCCATAACTGTTAGTGCAATGCACTGCAATCCATTTCAACATTTGTTAAGTAATTTTATAAAATGTTAATTTTTTCTTTAATTTCTCCGCTAGCCAGTGTGGGCTTTTAACTAAGGCAGACTTTGTTTATGATTGCTGAATGTTTTCTAACTGGCCTAAAACCAATTCTCAAATGAGTTATTTTTAGCTTTAGATATTTCCTTCTTTCATCTTAATATTTTTTTAACTTTGAAAAAATTGGACCCAAGTCAAACACCAACTGCATTTTTTTTTTTTACCACACAAAAGTTGATTTTAAACCTTTGAGCAGAGGTGACAATCAGTCCTCTCCTGCTTGATTAATTTATCCATTAAAATGAGATTCCTCAAATTTGTTCAACAACAATCGTAACACAAAGAGCAGCAGGAGACCTTGGTCTCACGCCTTACGCCTCACGGATGAGTCTCTCCTGTGATTAACCATGTGAAAGACATGTCTGAAGAGGCACTGGTCCTGTTGCTTGATCTGGCAGTCAAACAGGACTGTAACGCTTGCAATCACCAGCTTGCTTACCGAGCTGTCAGTGCTAAGATCCTGCTCTCCTGAACAGCCAACAACCTTAAAGCAAGTAGCGATAGTTTTGGCAGCATGACCTCTCCATCGCCTACCTGCCTTTGCCAAACAGGGTGCACGTCTGCGTGATTCCCGCCTGGCGGCTCACTTGGTTACATTTGAGAAAAGCTCATTATACCTCCTTCCCACTCAAAATTACTCAGGTTGAATGTTGCTCTGTGTCATCAACATAATATCAAAACACACCACTTTTTTCCCCTCAGGAGCAGGGATTAGTGCTCCAGGAAGCACACTTGGCGTGCATGTGCACTTGCCACAAGGTCTGTCTCACTTCTTTGATTATGCCGCTTTACTCTTGGGTACATGGTGAGTACCCAGTCACGACCCAGGAACAACTAAATACCTCCCCAAAACGCAGCCCTTGTCCCGGTGGGACAACAGGAGCAAAACCAGAAGCGGCAGAGAGCATGGGAAGGGAGGGAGAGCTCCGCTCCCTACCAACCTGTTTGGTTTTGGTGCATCAATGGGGACGTAGGAAAATGCCTGGTAATTCACAGCTGTTGAACAGAGCACACGTAACCCCATGGAGAGTGAGGCACTTACCATGAAGTTAAGAAAATTCATGCTGACTACAAAAGACAAACAATACTTCCCACGCTTTTAAAATAAAATAAAATAATCACAGCTTAGAACTACTTCTAAAATGAGTAATAAACTGACCTAAAAGACTACTTGTATATAAGATCTTGATAAGACACCAGATATAGCAAATGAAGCACAATAACATTTAACATAGAGAAATTATGTTATCATTAATTTCTTGTTTCCAACATTTAGAGTTACAGCTGGTAATTATCATTGTAATTAGGTTGATACAAAGCTGTATCAGTCACTCTGAATAAAAAAACACTTTCACTAAACATCCTTTGGAAAAGTGATATTAACTATTACAGGTAATTTAAACATAAAGTCTGGTTAAAAAATCCTAGTCTTTACCTGTTGGTTTGTATGCTGACTGAGGCCCAAACAGTTAACCTGTAAATCCACCCAAATAAAATTCAACTGCTTGTTGCTGGCATGTAAGTATATGTTAGAAATTAGTACAATTACATTAAAATTTACCCTGAAACGCCTACAGTCAGGTCATGTGCATAAGCATGAACATTTAAATCTGTGACTAAGACTTGGACCTAAATTCATGTCTTGTCCTGGCTCACATTAAAAATTATATATTGCGGTAGAAGAAAAACAAAATCTAAAGCATACAGTTCCCTGTGGCGTGACAATTTGCAAATCTGATGTGAGCAGCCCTTGCTGGCCTCTCTCGCTGGGGCTCGCTGACCACACCAGGAGCCACGCGCTGCTCCCCGGGCGCCCTCCCCTGTGCGCCACCCATGGTTTGCAGATTCCCACCCAAACGCTGCTCCAAAGGTGGCCGTCTGTTCTCTTTTTACTTACAGACTCGTACTTACAAACTTCTTGTATCCTGCTGATCTTCCTTTTCAGAGCAAAAGTGATTTTGCTGCTCTTCTGGACATCCTGCAATACAGTTAATGTTCAGTGGGATACTATATAGCTTCTTCATCCGTTTTGGATAAAGTTAATTCAAACAGGAAAATTAACATCTTTTTCAGCCCTCAGATATTTTCCTAAAGTAGGCCACACTACAGAAGACTCATCTTGGCATGTAGGTAAAACTTTTAAAGAAAGGATTAGTAAAATAATTGAGCGTAGGTCTTGTTAGACTGTTGAAGCAATCTGAAGTAATTTAAACAATCTACTCAAGTGACAAACTCCCCCATACTACTGACTAAATCTCAGTCCTGTTACTAAAAAAATAATAATAATTTTAGGTTGACAAGTGTTCTAAATGACTTCAAAGATCAAATTCAGAATCAGCGGAAGTGGACGGAGATGCAGCTGACAAGGTCTGAGCAAGACCAAGCCTACCACAGGAATCAGCTGCTCCATTCAATGAAGGAGAGACTGGTAAGTCTTTTTTCAGAGCTGACCACAAATGCTGGCGGACTTCTAGCCCTGCCAGGACTGGTGACAGCAAGCAGCTCCCCCATAACGCTGATCTGGCAAGAGATTTTGTGCTAAACCACACACACAGAAACCAGATCTGCGACCTTAACATGGTTACCCCAGCGTCTCAGGACAGCCAGCAAAATGATGAAGACATCACATAGTCACAGGCTAATTTATTTTGGAAGGGACCTCTGGCAGTGGTGGTTCACCTCCTCGCTCAGACAGGGCCCGCAGCAAAGGCACAGTCCAGGGCTGCGTCCAGTTGATTTTTAAGATCTCTCCAAGGGTGGAGACTGCATAACTCTCTGGACAACCTGGGAAACAAAATCTTATTATGTCACCATTTCATATCCTGGGAAGTGCGTACCCCTGACTTAGCCGATAACGGCTCTTTCCTGTTCCAGAAAATCAGCGTCACCAGTGAACACCACTAAAATTTCAGCCATTGACAAGCTTCGGAGAGGAAGGGATCTTCTATGTAAACTCTGCCTATGTTTAAATATAGGAATTTCATTATTATACTGCAGTTCATATTTTGAAATTCAGCAGAGTTTAGATTCCATAGCAGCAGCTAGCATTTGGCACAGGACCAATATGTTTTAATTAATTCCTTCACAGCATTAAAAGCTTTTTCTCCGTTGCTGCATGTAGCTCACTCAGCTTCAGAGTTCAAAACCTATGAAAATACTATCACCATGTCTTACCATGAGGCTGAAGGCTGCTGATCAAAGATCAAATTCAAAAGTGATTCAAAACAAAATTATTACAAAATGCCCTCGAACTTTAATCTTTAAAGATTAAAGATGTCTAATGATCTCCAATACTCAGTACAACCAGTGCTAATGCACAACAGGGAAGACATTCAAAACATTTCTGCCCTGTCAGCCATTATCTCAAAGCCACTGTTAAAATTCACTTCCTCTGCTAATATAATTTTTGTGCTAATTTGCAGAAAACACACCAATGTACATGGTTATTCTCTCCTAAGGGAGACTGCTGTGCCAAAGAATATAGAGTTACTAGGAGTTAAATAGATTAAAAAATAAAGAGCATATTTACACTTCTGTGTGTGCGTACACATATCCACGCAGTCACGCACAGTGTCATTTCAATGAGGACGCAGCTCAGGGCCTGGGAGTTAAAGGACACGAATGCTGGAGATGGACGTAGCTGGAGAGGAGCTCCTGTGGCCACCAGGAGGACACCTGGCCTCGCTCAGCCAGCTGTTACGCTTTCAGAAACAGTCCTGATGTATTAGCTCCTTACTGCACTGAAATGACAGTAACCACGTATCAGGGGAGGCGCAGGAACAGGGATGCTGGCTGACCTGGAAGCGTAGGTGGTGGGAGCTGCAGGCGCTGGGGGAGTGCAGGCAGCAGCCGGGTTAGTCCGGGCGCTGACTCATGCTCATCCACCTGCGCTGCCTTTCAAAAGGACTCAATGCAACTTGAAGAGCAAGAAAGGGGCAGGCAACCATAAAGCGTGTGCATGAGCAGGCCTCAGAGGAGGTGCAATAGCCTTCAGGAGCTACATGGAGCTGGAAAGAGGGAGAGAACCGCTCGCCACCAGTTTAGCTACGCAGCTGTTGTAAGGCTCAGTCTCCTTATTCACACTGGTGACAAACTGGGATTTGCTCCATAATGTTTCAGCCCTTAGGTAGCTTAGGAGCTTGTGTTTGAGACTAGCACATGACAGCAACCTGAAATGGGTCCTCTGAATTCCCGGTATTTTGTTGCAAAGTGAAATACAGAATCACTGAATTATTAAAAAAAAAAAAAAAAAGAGAGAGAGACAGAAAGAAGAAAGAAAAACGAGACACATGCCTTGTGCTAGCCCATCCCCTCTTTTGCAGGGTATCCAGTCATTTGGGAAAGGGAGGACGGACTATCCACTGGGGATACCAGACCTCACTTGCATTTATTCACTGCTGTTACTTATGGGGATTAGGAAGCAAGACTAATTGAATTCATGCTTGCCAGAGGGCAGTTTAATGGTGGCTGTATAAAATGTTTTACTATACATGTGTTGAAATGCTATCTATTTAAAGGAAACAGCAGAAAAAAGACTGGAAGACAAGCTTCTACTTCTGTCACTAAAGCTAGAAAGAACAGATAAACCATACAAGTATGAAAAGCAGTTGAATCAGATGAAGAATGGTGAAAAAGCCCTGCATGCAAGAATCACTAGATTTGAAAGACAGATCTGGAACGAGCTGGAGGAAATCCAAAATGAATATAGATCAGGTGAGGATGGTCTTTCATTTGACTTATTTCTTAAATAAATTTGTACAGGATTGTAACTTGCTGCTGCAGAAAATACTTTCCAGAAAAGTAAGAAAAATATTAAGATAACTATTTCTCTCTCCTAAACCCCATTTACAGGGTTGTTATTTTTAAATGGCTTGGTTAGCCTGCCGGTCAATGCAAAAAGCCATCATGATTTTCCCACATAGGTTGCTTTCTCTTTCTAAATGTCTCAAGGTAAGATCATTTCAAAGGCAATTTCTGAACCTGCTTTCCAAGTTTTTAAGAGCAGCTACTTCTTCCATCAACAAGGTCACTYGCCTTCACTGGGAGGGGCAAGCATTTGCCTTTTGCCACAGGTCCTGCTGCTGAGATCCTGTTTGATAGGTTTTATATAATTTTCATCATTTCCTCCCCACTCTCACCCAACAGTATCTGCAGACAGAGGCATCTGAATGGGTGACAGCTACCCTACGTACCCCAGAGATAACGCAGGGAAGCATTTAGATAACGTTGCTGAATACCCAGCAGCTGCTTCTTATGGGAACAGGCATCTTGCACATAATGCACAGAGCACGAACTGCTTTACCAGCTCAGAGCTCATTCTGGCTGCTCAACTTTCAGCAACAATTAGAGGCTTTCACCTGGCGCACATTGCTTTCACAAGGAAGACTTGCCCTCTCTAATCTGTCCTGTGTCACTCAAACTTAATCTATTGTAATACCTTCTACTTGCATCTGATAATGGAAACAAAACAGACACGTCAGCTTATCCAAGAATCAGTCAGCCATCTCTCAAAGGGAACAGATGGCTAAAAATCATTGAACAAGTGCTTCACATTTTACTTGTTCTCACTTGAAACTCAAGAGTCTGGTTCCCATCTCCAAAGCTGTCTGTGATCTAGGACCCCAGCTCTTTATTTCAGTTCCAGCTCCATCAATATCTGCAACCCCCCTGCCAGTCCTTTTCCAGGGCTGTAACAAACCACTGTCTACGTCAGCTAGGGTCTCTGCAGAGCGTGACGAGGGAAGACCTGGCTATCTCAGAGATCATCTGAGTAAGTACGAGATAGCATCTCAAAGAATGATGTAGCTAAAAAATTCAGGATAAAAGGTTCTGGTGCTAAAAGGAGAGAGTTCTTAACTTCAAATTCCTGCCTGCAGAAATTAATGACTGAAGAGATCTGTTTATACCAAACTTTGGTCATGCTTGCCTTCAAACTCACACGCACCAATTGCTCTTTCCCATGGCAATCCTCTAGTATGGGCTGGCCCAAAAAAAGGGGGAAATGAGGCAGTTGAAAAGGTGCAGAACAGCAGGAAGGCCAGAGAGGCAGGCTATAGCCTGTCTGAGCAGCTGTTTGTGTTCAGCACAGACTGGCACCTTGGAAATCAGAAACCTGCTTGGAATTTATAAAATTCTAAACACTATACAGCAATTTGCTTGAATACTATCTAGAGCATAGCAGTGACAAAGTTAATCCATATTAAACAGCCGTTCCAAAAGAAAAAACATGTCATCAACTGTCATGTTACCATGTAGGCACYTTTTTTTCCCCCCCTAAAAGGAGGAGAATTAGTTGTAATCTGCTGTTAGGCTGTTTGCTTGCTAATAAGCTAACGTCTATGTGACAAACTGGACAAATGTCAAATGATTATTTTGTAATTTGAAAGTTGTTGCAGTCTCGAAACAGCTAGTTAACAGCTGCTTACAATTCAAATTTTCCCAGTCTTTACTGACAATATCTGATTTTACCGTGGTTCAACAAAGGCATGTCTGATGGTCTGTAGCTCTATTTTAGAAAAAAGTGTGTCTGTCAACTCCCATCTCTTTCTCATTATATTCCTACAAACATACACAGGTGCACACTGAGCAGGGGTAGCTGAGCTCCCATTCTCCCAGCAGTGTACTAAAACAGTTCTCCCAGTAGTGTAAAAAAAAAAAAAAGTAGTAACAAATAGCATCTACCTTGGATGAAGTGTAATTCTTATTTACACTTGCTAGCACTCTTGGAGATCTTGGACAAACCTTGCTACCTGGTAGGTAGACTGCAGATCAACAGTGCTAATACTCAATTTCCTTAAACTGGCCATCTCGTGGTTTTATCACTGTTGTTCAGTCCCTGGAGTATCTGACTGCAGATGCCAAGTCTCTCTCGGCAAGCCACCAGTAAGCCCCTGGTTGGCCAGGGGTGCTCTGAGGCTGCAAGAGGAGTGTGGGGTAACACTCCCCTCTTCCACGGGCCCTGCAGACATGTCGCCCRCCACACAGACCTGTAGCTACAAGGGTAGCACTACCAAGCACATCAATGGGAACAGAGCATGGCTTTGACTCCAAATAAGGACTGTGGACTTAAAAAACAAAACAAAACAAAACAAACAAAAACAACCCCCCCCCCCCACACACACACTTTAAAAGTCATCAGTACCCTTGGCTCTAAGAAAGACATGGTACTGTCTTTACTCCACACAACAAATCCAACATCAATTGCAGTTTGCGGCTATGTGTAATCATGCTTGGTATTGTCCAGTACATTGGAAGACAAAATTCCTATAGCAAGGTGCTTACAATATAAACTGCTATTGCATATCCATGGCATTCAATAAGGTAATGAAATAACTAGACTGGATTTAATGTGCTTGGAATTAAATGGTGGTCAGAAACCTTCACAAAGAAAAAGTAGAATCTCTTAATGTACTGAAAGCAACAACTATTTAATTAACTTCCTATTCTTATACCAGGATTTCAGTCCATTCGTGAGTCTCTGGAATTGCTCAAACAAATACAGAACACAAAGCTGAAACTTGAAAAAAAGAAAATTCAGAGAGACGTGACAAAGATATGATGCAACTGAACTCCCAGAAGTCCAAACTGCAAAAGCAAGGCCTCACCAGTATTTGCAGGTGCCCTCTCCAGTAAGAAGCGACAATGGCTTAAAGAACGAAAGAAAGAAAAAGGCTTTAGAAACACCTGCTTTTGTTTTCCCCATCCCTGCAGGATGTTATTGCTACGTATCATGTTGTGCAGCCACAAGTGTAATGGTTCTGCAACATCAAAGATATTTTTCATGCTGATTTCACAACAAAAAGTATTCCAGTGTAGAAGAAGAAGAAAAAAAAAAAGCTTAAGGATTGACTTAAAAATTTTACAAGCAAATTTCATACAAAGGTATTCATGTTATTTTAAGGATTTTCAGAAATCAGTTGTTGAGTTCTAAAGCACTGTTAGCCCAGTCTTACCCTAAACTGCGTCGGTTTCAGGTTGGTACAAAGATTGAAATCAGGCCTAGTAAATTCCTACAGCTCCATACAGTATGTACATAGTAATAGCATTATGAAAACTGATAAAAGAATATGTACCGATGCATGATTTTGATCGATTATAAAAAAAGGTACTGGATCATCAAAAGTAGCTAATAAAAAAGGGTACAGGTGACAATGCAAGTTAATTATCAAAAGAGGCATTATTAAGGAGGCCTGTTTCTCATCTTTTCTGCTTCACTGAAATAAGTTTGCGGTGGGTAGCACTTAACACTCAAAACCACATCTGACTGTGGTTTTTGATTTGCTTAAAAAACCAACCAAMCAAACAAAAAACCTACAAGGAAAACAATCTGGAAATTAAAAAAACTCCTGGGTCTAGGGCAAAATGTACATATCAGTATTTTTTCCCCAACAGATCTTGAAAGGAATTCCTCAGCAAAGAGGTAAAATAAGATCAATATAATAGAAACGTGAATTTCTGCAGTTGAACACTAATTTTCAGAAAGCTTAATGCTATCCATCTCCAGCAAAAGGAAATTTAAGAGGACTCATAATCCTCCTATCACAACTTTTTGTGCTTCTTACTCTACAAAAAGACAAATTTCTCAAAACCACAGCTTCCCAGTGGCTTCTCTGAGAATCCAGACCTGCACAGCATGACTACTGAAACCGGACTGCTGCTGTCAGCAGGGAACTCCCCTTCAGCAATTAACCACATTCTTCCTGCAGGGAGGAACTTTGTTATGTTAAAATTTCTCCAGGGTGTAAAAAAAGTCCTAGAAACCACTCTCTTCTTATAAAAGAAAAAGCAGCAGCCAAAGTCAAAGGAATTTTTGCATTTTGGTTGTGGCCAGGCTGAGGGACTAAGTGCCTTTCAAGAAGGACTCAATGGGAAAGGCTCCCAGCTTCAAGAATGCTTTCAGGTCAGATCTGTATTTGTCACGTTTTCTACAAGCAGCAGGAAACGAGCACACTGGAATCCTAACAACGGGCAGCAGTTTCTGAGCCATTCTGAATCCATATTTTGGTCTGACTTTATGTTCTGTCCACTACGGGGTGCTTCATGTTCACTGCAGATTAAGTGCAGGCTCTTTAGGTCCACTACTGCTTTCACAGCAAGACACCTGGGGTGCCGGGCAGCCTCACAGCCTGCCCTTCTCTACTTCCATACAGCCACTCATACAGGTTTATTAGCCCAGGGCTTGGCTGCCAGCAAGCACTAGTTGGTACAGCTTGTCACATTTGTCTCCCAACAGAGTACCCTGCCTGCAAGGGCTCTCAGCGTACTGAGCCACAGTCAAGAGGCGAGATATAGGGCTGATGAACGTCCTCCTAAAAGCACAAGGTGTCATAAATCATCTGAAAAAGGCTAAGACAACCTTCAGAGTCTAACCCTGGAACAGAGGAAAGGGGAGAACTATTGCTGCACACTTGTCTGTCTGTTCATGTGCTCAGATGCCACAACCAAATGTTGCTTTGTCTAAGTACTGACATGTATGATCATACTACAAGGGCTTGGGGGCATAATCACAGATTAACATGAATATATTTGGAGCGCTGATATTGTTTGAGTGACTTCATTGCATTAAGTAATTATCTTAGTATTTACCACTGCTCACTGTGACCAAACTTAAGATGATCCCTCTCTCCCCTGAGAACACTGAACAAAACCTGTTTGGATAACTCAGTAGAAAGCAAATTAATCAAGACATTTATGTTTTTGTTAAGCTGTTAGGCAAGACTACCTAAATTAATATAACTACCTACTGTAGGTAGGTAAAAATGATGGTAAAACGTGAGGCTCAAGAGCTGAATAGAAATACAGTAAGAGAAATATAGAAGACATACTTAATCCGAAGAGATTAACATACATACCTATTTTAATTAAAAAAATTCTCAGGAACAATCCGTTGTGTCATGTTTATATAAGAGGAAATGTAAGAAGCATCATCTTACCTGAAGTCAGCAAAAGTTCTGTCTTGGAACATAAATAAAACAAATTATAACTGGGGAATATTTATTTTTTTCCCCTCTTACATTAGTAGTAGCCAAGCCTATGGTTTTCCAGTCAGTGAAATCCATAAACCAACTCTCAGTTCTCCATGTCAGTGATGCTTAAAATTCAAAGTACTATAGAAAAACACATAAAGGTGAGCTCTACAGTAGTACAGCAGGCCTTCTGCAAATGTCGATTTTGTAGGGGCTGTACATTATTCAAAATAGAGGAGAGCAAGGTTTTTACCTCACAATTTCTTGAATTTCACAAAAGCTTCAGCTGAAACTCATATTCCCTGTACACTTTTCACTGAGTAGGTGGCAGAGATGCGTATTCTTTCTGCAGGGCATATAATGTGACTTCGGGCTGTATATATAATTATCTTGTTCAAGGAGTTCACCACTGATCATATTAAAAACAAAGCAACTTCATGGTCTTCTGAAGAGAGAAAACAATGTGTTTTTTTTTGTTTTTTYTTAAATACACAGAATATTCACAGTTGACAGTTACTTAGCTGGCTTCTCTAACCTCATTATTTGCTTGTTCTCCTAGGCATTAGAAAAAGTTTAAGGTTTAGAACTGAACAGAGTATAGTCTAACAGTCAGGTAAAAGCATTTCTGTAATGCATTAAACGAGGGCGGGCAGCAACTTACTATGCAGTCATCAGGCTAGGGCTGCCGGGTCTCCCACCACCAGAGTAGGTAGCATGTAAATCTCAAAAGCATATATAGCAATATGAACTATAGGCTGCAAGAACTCTCAAGGCTATAATTGCAGCAAGCTAAAAAAAGTTATAGCTAATCTTGGGAGTCACGAGTCTGGCTTTTGCAACATTCCTTTTTTAATATTTGGAGTTACTAATAGTTCAAGACTATGCGACAACAGGCTGTGAAGGGAATCACAATTGGTCTAGATTTAACAGAAAGAAAATCTTTTTAAGGAAAGGTATTTTGTGTTGAGATGGGTGGGAGAATGAAAGTGTGGGAGACAAGGAGGGATTCTTACCATTCAGAGAGCTCACCTCCACAGAGCAGAAAACCCAGGCTACTGAGCTTCATTTTCCTGTTTAAAATAGCAGTGGCAAGCTTGATGCTCTTGCCTGCCTTCCATGGATCCCTGTGCGTGACTGCTAGCTGAGATGTGCTAGAGGAGGAGCCCCTAGATCATCCCACTTGCCAGCTCAGCAGCTTGCTTTCTTTAGGCCCAACATAACCGGTCCTGAAAGCAAATACATGCTGAATTCAGCAGCGCACTGCATGTATCAGAAGTGTCCTTTCTCCTCTGCAATGAGAGGTACACTGCACATGTCTCAAAGCCATCACAAGATTTTGGTAGACAGGTGGTGGCTTTAGGAAATTTTAAACCAGGAATGGACAACTATCTTGACTCTGTTGTCAACAGCTTGAAAACCATTAACAGTAACACTAGCAGATTAGAATCACTGCTTTATTCTTTTATTTTCATGTACATGAAGGGCAAAATAACATCATGTATTAAGAACCACTGTCATGATTCATCCAATTAAGCAGTCAGCAGCAGAATTACCAAGACATAAATAGAGCCTGTTATACACATTTATATATATAACCCTGTCCCTGATGATCACAGGCTTTTCTTGATGGGAACATTTACTGAAGCCTGTATAGTCAAGAGAATCCAAAACATTGTTGTGATTAAGGTTAGCTAACAAAAGAAAAAACTAAAAAACCCCATCCAATAAACTGACACCACACATGAAGTTCCAAGTGGATTTGGGTCTCAACTACAAAGCAAAATACATGAAAGGAATACGGCATTTTAATTTTCTGCGTGTTTTACAATATCTGGGAGAGAAAAATCTGCTGTTTGGCTATTAAGACTCTGTTCCAAGCAAAAAAAAAAAAAAAAAAAAAAAGTAGAAGCTTCTTCAACTTTGCATCACTGCCAACTCAGCTAATATTGTCCTTCTCTGCGTGTGACCAAGGGGGAAATAAAGACAAGGACTCCCTGTTGCAATAGCACTGCAATTTCAGTGAGGAAGAAAAAAAAAATTCAGGGTTTTCCTTTAAAACCAAGCATTGTTTTATGGTAGTGCCCATGTCAACAAGTAAAGAGAACAACCTGCTTTTGTTTAAAAACAAAAACAAAACAAAACAAAGCAGTTGATGCAACAGAGACAAAAACAAATAAAAAATGCCCAAACCACATATGCTCCTGGAGGATGGCCTGGTTAAATTCTGTAAATGGAAGATTTTTTTACTTGAAACAGTCCATGCTAGGCACTTGCTGACAATTTCTTGTTTAGTTCCAGAGCTCTAACATCTCCATTAGCTTTTGCATTTTCTACAAGTACCTGTGGAGAAAAGAAACAACAGAAAACTGAGAACTTCATGGTTTTACTGTTAATATATTACTGGCTGTCTCAAAAGCATTTTAGTTTCTGCTATGCAGTTTCCCTAAAAATCCAAGGGACCCTTAAGTCCAGACAGGAAAGATATTCAACATTACATGTAGCTTGCTCAGATATTAAGCTCTGAAATTATAGTCACTTGCAATGCACTACAACAGCATCATTTGCTGCTTGTGGCTGAGAAAAAGTTTGACAAGCAAGTTCCCTGCTGGCAAAGAAGCAAGTGGAGCTAAAGGAGACCTATCTCCCTGTAAATGCACACTGGCCTCCTGCAGTAAGTACATTCACTCCATTTTGGCAGACAAATTTGTATATTCTGCGCACCAACTTAAACAAAACTGCCAAGATTTTCTTTCCCTTCCCCCATCTAATTTAGATGTAGTCTTTCTTAATTTACTTCCCATAACTTGTATTTGCAGCCTTTCTACTAGTTAAAATAGCTGCCATGTCAGTCTAACGTTCACAGACATGCCAGAGGCTTATGGCACTTCTCTTGTAATTGCAGTAATGTTATATATATTAAAAAGAAAAAAAAAAAGAAAAAAAAGGCAAATCTTTGCTCTCACCATTATTTTTATTGTACCCACTGTTAGAGAGTACAGCTTGTGGCTGCCCACAAGCAAGCATAATGAGATCATACCAAGATCATCTGAACTCATTATTTCTAGCTCTTTTATGGACCTCTGTGATTGCATGTGGATTTTTGTCAATGCTGAGCCTACTTGCTATGTTTTATCTCCAAACAAACCTCATTACTGATTCAGAACTTCACTAAAACACAGCTGTTAACCTGAGCAAAAGAGCTCATTGTACTAGTGGCAGCAGTCCAGAGATAACTAGTAGAGGGTATTAAAGTTTGAGTAACAAAATGATTCCAATTCCAAGACAAAAATGAACAACCTTAGTTTGCAGCATGTGAAAGACCTGTGTGGATTTGTGAGTTTGACCAAATACATTTGTCAAATACTATGACCAGGAAATAATGTACTACTACAGGTATAGTAAATATGTAAAGTACAGAAGCATTGCAAGCTACTGTTCAGATCTTTCAGGTCAAGGATACCACCCTGTTTCCAGCCAATCTAGAGGGAATTAATGTTTTCTTATTGCATTAATATGTTCTGGCAAAATTCTGATAAACTGGTCCTCATGTCTACTGAAAAGACACTTGTAAAACTTTTTCCAATTTGGGTTAGAGAAAGATTTTACTGTTGCTTTTCATCAGTATTGCATGGAGGAAGGGAAAACTTTCAAAGAAACTGGATGCGATTTTGAAAACTGAGGTGAAGTTTGCCAATGTGGAATCCTTAGAGCTGCAATCCGTAGAGCAAGAGAGTTACAATCTCCCAGGCCTCCCTCCACCCCACTTTCAAGTTAGAAGCACAGTATTTGATGGAAGTTGATTGAATTTCTGTATTAAATCGACTGCCTTACATCTATTAATTCATAATCATCTTTGGCATACAGATGTTGCAGGAGGTACCAGCGTGCAACGGATACTATGGTTTCTGGATTCCCAGGCTGATATACCAGTCTTTCCAACATTCGACGAGTCTCCCTAGAAGCATAGTGAAAACATAATTCAAATAAACTGCAAAATTTGGCTGACTAGCTTGCATGTAACTTTTAAGACCTTAGAGATTAAACCAGAAAGCCTCTTTAGATCTTTTGATCACACTAGTATCCTGTATAAGCAACAATAATCAAAAGTAACATAAAGGAATGTCCTTGTTTCCATACTACCCAAGAAAGTGAGAGAGGTGAGCTGCACGTTCCTTTGTTTCCTATGTGACTGCTGCTTTTCACCTAGAATGCTAAGAAATACTGCCCCCATTGTTATGTTTAATATATGACATGCAAGTCAGTGCTTTAGCTAGCCAGCGAATTAGCCACCCAGAATTAGATTGAAATAGCAGATTTTGACTGCTACGATAACATGATAAACCTCATGCTGTCTGTGAACTCAGCCCAACAGTTGATTTCCATAGGTGATCTGCTTAACAATGTAGCAGAAATTCTGCTGTTTAAAAACTATAAAATATATCCTTTAGAAGACAGATGTTCCCATAAAACACAGCTACTAGAATAAGAATCTTATTAATTCCAAAATAATTTAATATTACACACAAACATATGTAATCCAGCACTCTCAAAACATACTGCAGTTCCTGTAATACACAACAGAGGCAAGATGTGAAATGGCAGAAGAGAGGGGAAATTCAAGTAAAGTACTATGGAAAGACTAAAATCCTGTTTGGCTGATCCTGCCTTGCTGCCAAATTGTACCAAATCAAGACATATTCAAATTCACCACCATGTCAATAGAAAGCTGATAAAAATTGGCAATTAAGTTTAAAGATACAGTATTCATTCACTGGTGCTCCAYCAGGTTTGGCTTTTGTATCAAGAATTCTGTCCCTTGTAACCARTGTGATTTTCCATTGCATTGTGATTTAATGGGCTGTTGAGAGATTACATCTGTTTTCTGTTTTGTTATTTTTAGTTAAGACAAAGTTGTTTCAGTATTTTGAAACATCTAGCAAGACTAAACAGATCTTGTGATATGCCTATTGTTCAAGGAACTGAATATCTTCAATTGTAACAAAACTGATTTTAATTGGTTAAGCAAGTTTTCAGTCCCTTTTTTTTTAATTGACAATGGCCACATAATCACATTAGGATGCTTGTCAACTTTCTATAAGCCCACAGAAAAAGTGAGCAAACTTGGACTCAGGCAAAAACAGGCAAAAATATTGAACAAAAACAGAACATACGCAATATTCCAGTTTTCCAGGGCTAGTTAAGCAAAAATTTCATAGAACGCAAACTAGACTTAGAACCAAACTTACCAAGTAGGAAGCTCCAAATCCTCTTCAAAATAAGAGGCCTTTTTCCCCTCCCTCAAAAAGCCCCAAAGAGCACCTTCAGTTGAATAACCTTCAGTTTTTCAGGATTAGCCCAATGAAGTCCAATTTGAGATCAAACTGGATCCCAGCACTAGCTAGAGTACTGATATCTCTTTCCACCATGCTATTTAACAGGGTCTTAGAAAAATGTGCACTTGTTGACTGTAATTTATTTGGATTACACGCTGTCTTTTCTCTTGGTATCTTGGTCATCTAAAAGTTTTTGGAGGAAGGGAGGAAAATTCTGCTGCTTCCTTATCCCCACACCACCAACCGCTGCCCCCTTTCCCTTGTAACTGCCATGCTACTTCAATAATTCTTGTTTTCAATTTTCCTTTACTTCTTGAGTTAGATCCGGGCATACTGACCACTCTTACTTTTAGACAACGCGTTCCTTTCAAACATAATAGATCACACATACCTTGCTCCCTTTTTGCTATTATACTGTAGCAGAGCTTGCAGAAGAGCTGCCAGGGGGCAGGAAGAAAGCTTCAAGGCTTCAGTTGTTGCCTCCTGAACCAAGGATGGCCAGTGCTCATTTGAGACATTAGCCTATGATTAAAATGCACACAAAGATCAGAGGGCTTTATCGTAGCATTAATCAGTATTTGTTTGCAGCTGCCTAGAGAGTAGGTTTAATTCAAACTGTTATGAGTTACATAAAATATTTAGCAGGTTAGTAATAGATTTAAACAAACGAACAAAACCAGAAAAGCACACATAAACCACATTTTTCCAGGTCCTTCTAATCAATTATGATTATTATGAAAATTATGATGATTAGGGGACTGGAGCATCTCTCTTATGAGGAAAGACTGGGAGAGCTGGGCCTGTTTAGCCTAGAGAAGAGAAGGCTGAGAGGAGATCTTATCAACATGTACAAGTATCTGAAGGGAGGGTGTCRAGAGGATGGGACCAGACTCTTTTCAGTGGTGCCCAGCGACAGGACRCGAGGCAACGGGCACAAACTGAAACACAGACACTTCCATCTTAACATGAGGAAAAACTTTTTCACTGTGAGGGTGACAGAGCACTGGAACAGGTTGCCCAGAGAGGTTGTGGAGTCTCCTTCTCTGGAGATATTCAAAACGCGCCTGGATGCAATCCTGTGCAATGTGCTCTAGGTGACGCTGCTTGAGCAGGGGGGTTGGACTAGATGATCTCCAGAGGTCCCTTCCAACCTCAGCGATTCTGTGATTCTGTGACTATGTTAAGTATCCTCAGAGCTGCCTTGCGAGCGTTCCACTTGCTCATTTATGCAAGGAAGCTTTTTATTTTTTTCATACATGTCTTAGTAATGCTTGTTTTAATCACAAACCCTAATTTGCTTTTCACTTTGTAAGTCTTCGTCCCATATACAAGACTATTCTAGAAAGTACAGTTTATCTGCAGAAGTGGCTGAGGAATGTAATGTCTCGTTTTATGAGAAGTAAAAACCAGTTCCAAGATGGTAATTTAATTACTTAGTGGAACAACTACTCAGCAAATTACATCTTCTGGCTTAAGAAAAACTTATTATCCTCCTTGTCAGAATAGCATTTAGTTTTTTGTGTTTGAAGAGGTGCCCATGTTTTTATGTGGAGAGATAATGGGGACACAAGCATTTTTGAAGCAGAGCTTCCTTGGACCTAAGCAAGGTTTTGATCAGGCTTTTGCACATTTCATTAAACAAGTACAGATCAAAGAAAACCCACAGAAACCCACTTTCAATTGCTCTGCTCATGCAAAAAGTACTGAAGAGAGATAGTTAATTTAATAGAATATTTCATACTAATTATGGTTTTTTATGGTTGTAAATGAAGTTTCATACATTCCCAAGCAATTCAGGCCAGCATCTGAAGAGGCAGTATTAATTCAGTGAATAGAGTATACAAAAGTACCTTGCAACCTGTGAAAACTTTTGCAATAACAGATTTAGAAGCTATTGCAAATGGGGAGCAGACCACTAGGAAAAGGACAGAAGAATCATGGGAGGAAAAAAAACCTGTCACTGCTTGGCAAATTCTGCCTTTTGAAGCATATGGCTCTCCCACTTGTGAGAAGGGAACTTATCTATGCTCAAGGGGATTCTCTTTTCTCCCCAGAAACGACAGTTTTGCAGCTTTACCCTCAGTAAAACTGACTGCCTTTTCTTATATAACCACTCAGGGTATATGGGGTTCCTTCGCCTGATTTTGATTATGGCTGTTAGCTCAACTGACAGGTAAAGTATATGAAAAAGTGTTAGCCAAGATCACAGCAACCTCTGCCTTTTGTATTAGGCTTTAAAGAAGCCTGCTAGTGCACTTCAAGCTTCTAGAGAGACAGTGCTTAAAAAAAAGTAGACACTCTGTGAATTTAGTTACATTCACCTCACTCTTCAGTGCAAGGAGTACAACAATTTTCCTTATACCACAAGGTACAGTTCCCTTACATTCTCTTTACACTTCAAGGCAAGGCACCCTATCTAGAGATGGCCATATAACAAAGTTACTTGAAACCTGAATGAAGTTTCCGAGCACCACTGCAGTAGAAAAGTTTATTAAAACTAGTTGCCTGACCTAAAGGACAGAGAATTGAGGAGTGGGTCAATTTGGGTGATCAAACTGAACCTGTTATTAGAGAAATAGGCCATATTGAAAGAATAAGCCTTTTTAGGTACACAGTGGTTCTAGCTGATTATTTCACAAAAACCTTTCTACGAAGCAAGATTCTAAAATCAGCCCGCTGTCCCTTGAAGTCTTATTTTATTCTCAAGATGTCATTCATAAAATGCAAAGTCATTTAAACAAGGGTTTCATCTGGAGATTACAGAAGCCCTACACTACACAAACTCATGTTAAACCATACAGTTACTTAATTTTCATTATCCTACCATGCAGATTTCCAGTGCAAGCATAGCTAGTCTGAGCAGACTGGATAACTTCCCATTCCAGCTGCCCTGCTGTGATGCCAACTGCAGACTCTTTCTGTAACACATCTCTGCTGCAACCATCATTCTTTGAGACTGATATACTTTTGCCAGCCACTGAAAATAAACAGTCAACACAATCAGTTAGGGAGCCACCAAAATGTGCATCTCATTAGGTAATATCATATAGGTTGATTTATAAGAGTGTCACAACATACTGTCAGCCAAAACACAGCCACCCCCCTCCACTCCCTGTCCCGTATTCCAGCAACATACTGACTACTACTGCCCTGCAGGAAAATGTAGTTTCCTGATTGCAGAGTTGGCAGTGTACCTCACTGCAGTGACTTATTTTATAGTTCTCTTGACCATTCATGGTCAACTATTTGATAGCTGTTTTAATCTGAAGATTGGTCACAGATGAACAAATAATGTGGCTGGCTTTGTTCAGACTAAAAGGGCACCATGGGGTGCCTCATCAGTTCCCAAAACTTCTGCAGAGATGACAGGTTAGAGTTTCTCCCCTTGACCAAAGGTTCTTTCAGCCTACCTGAGCAACATCAGGAACCTGCAGACATTAGAACTTGCTGTCTGAGCTCAGATGACCGGTGTATATCTTGGGCTACAAAGCTTTTGATCCAGCAGACTCATGCTGGAAGAGCTACATGGGGCAATGGAAGCAGGCACACAGATCTGCAGTTTCATGCTTCTGCCAACTCTGCCGGCATAAGCTGTCCTGGGATCTCTCACCAAGAGGAGGAAAAGGGTTCTCACTCCTCCCTCATTAATCCTGTAGCTACATTACATTTATCAGAGCAGATGCAGCCACAGGTTTGCAAATCCCTGACATGTGCATGAAGATGTTCCAAAATGCATAAGCCACATCTTAGAAATATTCTTTGCTGGGTCACCAGGCAAACAAAGAAACTTCTTTTTTTAAAAAAGGATTCCCTTACTTTTAACAAAGATCATTAGACCTTTGCTACCTAAAGACTGCCTAGTGTTAAGAGGGGCACAATTCTACGCCCTTTCTGATGCACAGCAGTTATTAATCATTAAGTACTTTCTGGAGTTTCTGTTGTATTAATACTAGTGAAATTGTGCATTACTGAGCCCAAGCTGCAGGACTTTTGTGAAGTAAAGCATCCATTCAGGATGCTCAAAAGACTTCACTGGCCTCAGTACTTTGCAGCTGGAGATACCTAGAACTCAAGATGTGAAGGAGAAGGGAGAAGAGGATGTTCATAAAAATAAACAACAGTAGCCCTAAAAGGCCAGCTTTTCACTATTCTCGCCAGAAGGCCGCAGCATAAAGGTGGAACAGCCATCAGAAAAGCAGTTCAGCAGCACTCCTAAATGCTGCAAGAGAACCATTTAGACAAAAGCCAAGAACTTACGCAAAAAGCAAAGTTAATAGCCCCTCTAACTTAATAACACTATAAGGCAACACGATGAATACTTCCAAGTAAGACAAAACATTTATCAAACCATTAAGAAGTTTAGAGCCAGAAAAGATGAAAGCATAGATCTATCCATTATGAATATATGTAGCAGCCATGGAAGTTTTTCAGGACATCATCCAAGCCCTGAGATTAAAGTATCTTCTTTAACTGAATACCAAAAAGATCTTGCCCAAAGGTTTCTTACTTCTGGCCCAGGTTTAAAAAACAAGCAACCCCCTCCCCCCAAAAAACTCACATTTCATTTTYTTTTGCTGTTTGTGAAGATGATAACACTTGACCACCCAAGGGATGCTTGAAGAATATTACCTAAACTTACCTAAACTCCCAACTCCATTTTCAAGATTATTACTAGAGTATATAATCATGTCTCTCTCACATGCCCCCATATTTTGCAAAGCCAATTTGAGCAAGTACGATAGCGAAGGAGAGATGACGTCTCACAAGTCATGATCTGCAACCTTATAACAAGGGAGATAACAACCTCTTCAGCATCCTTTCTCTGGTCTTTTGGCACTGAAATCACTTTAGTGAAACTTACTGCAAAGAGGTCTTTACTTATTCTACAGGCAAGGGAAGTATCATATATCCTACAGCTATCCAGCTACATACAGGACCACAGCAGTTCATGGAATTTTTCTAAACATGCTGTTAAGATTAGCAAAGGAAGATAGTAACTGTAACTAACAGCAACAGTTAGAAAAGTGTGTGTGTGTGTGTGTGCATATATGTATGCATGTATGTGTATAAATGTATAAACACACACACACACACACACACATACACACAGACACACACATATATCTCCTCACTAGGGAGACCTACTGGTATCTGTGAGACAGTCTTCTCAGATCATCTCACAGAAGCAACAGAAACCAAGTTATAGCATGTTCTTATTAACTAGAAACGATCATTTGGGATCCTACAGAAGGGAGTCAGCAAATACTGCTCCTGAAGGTCTTTTTTCTTCCTCGCCCCCAGCCTCAACTGACACAAGAGAATGAGACACCTGACACCAGGAAATTAAGCAGAAAAATCAAGAGGCTTATTCTAAGTTTTCATACCCTGAAAAAGAAAGCATATATTACTGTATTAGGAGACCATTCACTTCTGTCTATTCTTATAGGTTATAAAATATTTTACTGGTTTCTGCTCAGACTGCCAAGTCACAGATTCCTAAAGAGATGAGCGTCAGATGTTTACTCCCAAGTTTTTACTTCTCTTGCCTCCAAGTCTGCTTGTTCTTACCAACAGTCCTTGTTATTTCAACTATTAAAGAAAATTCACATAATGTTACAGCTTTATACAGAACTGAATATGAGATGGCTTCTCCCTCACTGGCTGTCAGGGGATGAACAAAAGCAAACAGTGAAGCAAGCCCACACTGCTCAGAGAGCTCACTGAACAGGACAGCATACAAAAATTGGGGAGAGAATCCAGACTTACTTGCCATGCTGCAACTGTTGAACTGGTCATGACCGTCTTGCGAAGCTCCTCCAGGATGGTATCTGGAAGCTCCTTGTGAGACTGCAACAGCTGCTTACACTGAACTTGTCTCAAAAGCAAGAACAGACCTGGGTGCTCTGGGCAGCTTTTTAAACCCTAAAACCAAACCAGAACTCTATGAGATATCAGAAGTATCATTTGCAAATATCAGAAAACACTCAGGTTTTTCCATTTGAGTCTTCACAGAAAACATAACATTGAAAACATTCCAAAGACACTTGCAAGAGAGCATTTTTCCCCCCTTCTCTGTACAAGGAGCGGTCCAGGAATTGAAACATGGAAATGTAAGGGTGTTTTTTTTTTTCCTCCTCCTGTTCCCAAAATACCTATGAAATCTACCCTAAGTTTTGCACATCCCACCTTTAGAGGTTTCTGAAAGCTAGATAGGAAAACGGTAAACCTGTACCTTTCTAAGAAAGGAAAGATGAATAAATCCTTTAGTTCTCCTCTGGCTTCATGATCATTATGAATTTGGGGCCAATAAAAGCAAAAAGCTGTCATAAGGGTAAAAGTGACCTTGAGTATTTCCCAAGTTGATTTTGGTTCTCACAGCTAAGGTGTTATTCGCACTGGAATAGAAACACCTTACTAAACACTTTCTGTTCAGTAACAGCAGACAGAGTTTATTTCTTAGAACAAACCCATCCAAAAGAACAAAGTCAGAAAACCAGCCACCTGTTGCTCTATTCTTCTCGGGTGAAAGGTTTGATATTTCTGCAAATCACACTATATTCTAGTTTACCTGTTCAAACCAGGATACATCTGAGAATTCTAGCTCAAATGAGATTTTTTTCTAAGATACAACACTTGCACTTTTCATCTCCTCCCCTGCCTCACCTTTAAACAAAATATGTTCCTTGGGGGTCATTAACAGGCTTCTTTTGTGAAGAACGCACATATGTAAGAGAATTTATGACGAAAAATAATCTAGAGGCTTAATTAGCCAGAGATAGGGCATGAAAGCCAATATAAGAGGCAGGTATTTGCTGCAATTTTTCCCCATTAGCTGGTGTGAAATTCACATTGCCTGCCTCAGACTGAGGAAGTGGAATGCCTAACTCATCATCCCCAGTTACATTGTTTTCTGGTAATCTCAAGGTCGAAACTGTCAGTGAGAGTTAGCAGTACCAGAGAGTCTGATTCCCCGTTTCTTTCCAAACTGCAGGCACTGACTCTCTTCACACCAGACTATTTAATCAATGAAACAAACAAAAACTAACCATAACCAACCCACACCACCACCCTGAACTATCACTATGTATGCGTGGAGATTTGCAACTCTTGTAAATATAAGACAGGTCAGCAGACATGCTGGTCAGAAAAGTAAAACACCTCCTAGCAAACAAAAAGATAGGAAAGTATTTCCTCCTAGAAAAACAGCATCTTTACTGAACCTAATTTTTAGAAATTAACTCTTTCCCAAAGAACATTTTTCTTTGTGAAAATCAGGGATATGTGCGACTGAGTTCAACTGTTATTTTGCTCATCTTCTGCCAAGTCTTCTATTCATGGAAAGGTGAAATGGACCCAGATACACATACTTCAGGCTTGCTAACACAACAGTTGCCAACTGGGTTGACTCAAGACTTTTCTTTTAATTATTAAACTTGGATTTTTTTTTTCCTTTAGTCCTATCCTTAATGGCTTAGGCAAGTCAATCTTTTTTCTGTTTGTAGTCAGAACTGAATTTAGGCTCTGAAACAGAGAATCAATACAATTCAACCACAGAACAAAAGGCAGTTCACTTCTCTGTCAGTCTCCTACCTGGATATGAAGCTTTGAATTTCTGTAATGTTTCACTTAATACTAGGTTACTGAAAAAAGGCAAGAAGGAGAGACCAAATTTTGCTACAACATGTCATATCTTGTTTGCTATTTAGAGAGTTTTGGTATTGCAGGTAGAATAATTATCTTGGGCGTGGAGCTGAGGGAAGAGAGAGATGCTCCAACAACCATTGCAGTTAGCAGCTCTCCTGGAATAGGTGCTAATTCAATGATTACCTTTTTGTAAAGCACAGACAGACAAGTCATTTTTATGCAATTCTACCACCTTCTGCCAGTACGCTACCATCATACCTTGATACAAAGTGCTTCAGCTTCTGAGATCCTTCCAGTCTCTTCTAGACTGGTAATAGCTTGACATAGAGACCAGTCTTCAAGAGCCTGGGTGTAATTAGCTGGAAGGCTGTTCTCTCCAGCTGCAAATACAGACAAAACACTTTACTGTACATGCAGTAAGTGCCATACCACGTCATGTGCTCTAGACCTAGTAAGGGAGAGCTTAAGAGTGTATTAGTCTGACAGGGCTTCCTTCATTAGCAAGAACATCAAGAGATGATGGAATTAAAAACAAGAAGGGGCAGGGGGAAGCCAACTATTATGAATTAATATTCTGAATAATCAAACAAATATTAAATTTTAATTTGTTTGCAAAATGCTAAGGACCTCAAAGCAAGAGTGAGGTCTATTAGTACAGTTTATCCCTCTACTAGAAAAAGGTACACAGTTCATGGAGTATTTGGGACTTTTTTTGGTAAACTGTTCTTTTGGTCTAATACCTCCATCCATTCATTTAGGTATCAGTTCAGAAGTATTATTTCAAAAAAGCATTTGAGGCTTTGGTGGGAGGAGAAGGGTTTGGGGGAGCTACAATCATGTTAATTAACCCTAGCTCTGACATTATGATCTAGTATGTTTATGGGGAAAACACAGTTACAGCTCAAATCACTACCAAGGGATTTGCAGATTAGTTGCAAGCTTCTGAAATTCAGAAGAGTATTGTAAGCTTAGTGCATTTCAATTTTATTTTTTAAGTAAAAAATTTAACATGTCTTACTTTTGGCTGAAATTGTAGATACGAGAGTCATCTCTAGATCTGTTCGCTTTGGCTCAGTGTTGCTTAGACAAACAATAGTGTTTTCAGCATGACAGGCTGCCATCAGCACTGCCCAGGCAGCAGGATTATCTAGAAGGAGAGAATCGTTAAAGGGAACTTGTGCCTGTTCTTAATACATTGGTATACCATTTAGAATGATCTTTACCACATAGAAAACATAGCTATCACTGGAACCACATATCGTATATAGGAGATAGCAAGAACAAGGCAAATAAATCAACCAGATCCTTACATCTGCTCAGCACATGGCAGCAGGTAACTATTTGCCACTAACAGGTAAGATCCTTCAAATCCTAAGACAAGGATGCTGCTTCTAAAGCCATCTAATAGTTTTTACATGGCCACTGCTATGCTGATCTGAAGCTGCCAGTTGACTTCTGACTATGCAGATTAAACTTCATTGTCATTTATATAAATAGTAGCAGCAAAAAAAATCCCAAGATACCATGATCCACAACTTTCAGTCACACAGACTCAACCTTGTCCAGCCACCAGTATGAAAGTTATGATGATCATAGATAGGTGCCTACTTCTCGTATCAGCATTACCCTGACCTAGCCAAGTCAGGAGCAACTGTGGCGGAAAGAATCCAGTGTCTGTAGCCCTGAACTGTACAGAGCTCATTCAAGAATTTCAGCCATGTAAGTTTTCAACTCAAAGATTATGAAATTTGTCTGGAAAATAAAACAAGGTTTGAGGATCTCAGAGTAAAATGTAAAGGATAACGCTTATGAATAGTAGTCATGTGTGTACCTGTGGGAAAGTAATTAAAGTTTTTTAATTTGCAACCCACATTGATGCATCAGAGCAGTAACACTGCAGAAGGAACAATGTTTCGGTATTTCACTTTCAAGTGCTACTTTTCAAAGCCCTGAAAACCCCACTAGATTTGCACTTAAATGATGATCTTCATTAAATGTATAAACTAGCATACTGTAACAGAACATTTCCAATCCAAAATCTTAAGCTAGATGAACAGATCTTTTCTGCTCAGTGTAGCATACTGTCCCTGAGAGAACTATTTTTCTGTCTAATATGTGAAATAATAGTTATCTCTTCTCCTACTAAGTGATAAACAAATTGCCAAAGATTTCAGAACAACTGTAAAACTCAGTTTTGTTTTGTTTTTTTCCTCCCTTGTCTGGTTTAATTCAACAGGCCTAAACTTAGAATGATAGTTAGAAGTTCAACTCTAAGTATTTTCCTCAAAACATACAGGTGATCGATCTAAGGGAAGCACATTCTGTGTTTGGGTGAGAGTTTTGTTTCTGAGAAGAAAACAAATGAAAAACACACTAGCATTTTGGAGAACAAGAGTAACCTGGACAGAGATGGATTGCCTTTTGAATATTCTTCAGAGGATTGTTTTTCTGATCTTCTAATGAGTGACATCCTGCTGCCAACTGATTAACTGCAATGTTCAGCAGAACTTCCTACAGAGAACACAAAAATGATTTTTAGCAGTCTAATGTAAGTGACCAGATGGGATTCGTTTTAGGATTGTTTATGAAACTATAAGTCTACATTTCAAGAGAGAAATTCAAACCTTTCCATGGTTTAAATCAAGCATACGTGCAATGTTTCCTGCCACAGCTCCCCCCTGCAAGATAAAAAATGTTAAACAGGTTAGATGACTGAYGAATGCAGAACTTCTACACAAAATACACGGCCAAGATCTTTTTGCCTGTCTTGATCAGAAATACAAACTAAGTTTTTACCATCAGACATTTCCCTTTCCTACAGAACAACCTAGTTATAAAGAATTATGAAGGGCTATTCAAGATTAAAGCTGTCTTGCTAGTTTCAGCCCCATATAGAAAGGGATTCGATTTCAGGTGCTATTTCAGTTTGGATAATTGCCATAAATTAAGACAATGAGTATTTGGAAAAGAGCTAGGAAAGAAACACTGGCTATTACAAAAAGTGATAATGACTAGACTAGCCAAATTCAACATGCAAAAATCCTAAAAAAATAAAAAAAAATAAAAAAAAGTTACACACAGACATACACACACACATACATATATACACACACTTTGTTTTCTTCTTAACCACTCAGGGCTCATTCTCTGTGAAAAAAAAAGGCTAATGCGATCATTTCTGGGGATGACACATAGATTTTGAGTTTACCATTTAAGATGGAGGCATCAGCCAGAAATCAAAAGTACTTTTAGAGGTTTTTGAAAAGAGAGAGAGTAAAGAGTTGCTAAGCTTGTATATCTACAAGTTTTTTTCTTAAGAGCTTTTGAGTCCATTGGGGGATCCTTCCGTTAGCATAAGCATGTTATCATCACCGCCCTGCACAGCAGGGCTACAAAGAAAGCAAGTAAAAGGTCTAGGCTTTTTCCTATTGTAATAATTTGACTAATTTTTTTCTGTAAGTTTATTTCAAGTAGATAAAGGATCATTATCCAATGAAAGATGGAAATAATTGTGTATGCAACTTGCTCAGTATCTACTTGTATAYGTAAGCCTGAATTTTTCCTATTAACTAGTGAATGCACATGTATTGAGGCTTGTTTGTTGTTTTCTGGTTAAGAAACTCACACACAGCTTCTATTCAGGAGGTAAACACCACAGATGTATTATAGCAATGCACTTACTTTTGCATTCTGTGGCGTATACAGTGGAACTAGTCGAGACAGAAGAGACCAAAGGGCAGGATTATCAGGGTTACTGGGAAAAGAGCAAGATTATTAGACTTTCCAAATTCCACATGAATCTGGTCTTCTGTGACTCTGTAGGCAGTTGCTATAAATCCCAAATAGATTTTTTCTATTAAAAAGAAAACCCACTGCGATAGCAAATAGGCATAGATAGTAATTTAAAACACACACAGTCAACAAAATACCAAAGTTATATTGCTAGTTAAAGAAATGAAGTATACAAAATGCATATCAATATTTACAGGGAGAAAACAGAGACAAAACCTAGGATTAAAGATCTTGTCCTCATAGTCTAAGAAATAAGGAATTTTAATTGTAGTTTGAGGATAAACAGTCTACAAACAGGAGAGTTTCTGAAAACACCCAGAGAGAGTACAAAGTGCTGCTTGCATAAAGGCATCGATTAAAATCCCCACTCCCTATGATGCTTAGGTTAATCAGAACACATTTAAACAAGGACATTTAGCTAACAGAATGAAGTGCCCCAGAGGCTGTTAAATATTAAATAAAAGTCCTAGACACTTTTCTAGGTCGAAGGTTCTGCTACCTATGGCAAAAAAAGCTTTTCTAGAATAGCCAACTTATCTAACAGTTAAGAAGCCACCAAACCAGAAACAGAAAACCCCAAACAAGCCACAAAACTTGGGCAACTTGACCCCATAAATCAACAGAACTTTGATTTAAAGCATGCTGCAAGTGAGCAGAGGTTTGCTTACTACTCAACATTAACAAAATGACACATTTATAAGACAATTTAAAAAGAAAAACAGAATACATACCTATGAATTGCTTTGGAGACTTGTCTCTGGACCCCCACATTTCTACCTTGCAAGGCATAAACAGCAGAAGTAATAAGGCACCTCTCATAAATGCTATCCGCCCCTTTGATATGCTTCAGTAATTCTTTTAGTGCTGCAGTTGCAAGCGTAGCATCCCACTTCACCAGTCCTAATGTGCACAGAGCCTTCAGACTTTCTGTACTGGGTTCCTTTAATGAGCTGTTGAAACAGAGGGAGGAAAGGAGACAGGCCATTGGGGAGCACAAATTAAACTTGTTAATATTACAGTATTTGTTACTTCGGAGTCCTTTTGCTCCTATGTATGTGTAGTGAGAACACCTGCAGAAGATCTGACGAGGAGTCAGTGACTGGCAGAGTACGTGGTAGCAGGCCCAGCGTGTGAAACTACATGCTGACCAAATTCCCATCAGGGCCAGGCAGGCATATTCAGTTTTTTGTCAACAGTGTCTTCCTGGACAGCAGTCTCTCAAGGTTAGCACAGCTGAGATAAGGAAATAGTTCTAATAGACTTAAGGGGCCCTTAGGATACAACGAGTTAAGTCCTGCCTGGGCATCCGACCCATGCGTCCGACCCGTGCCTTCAGCAGCCTCCCATCAGCAACCCCTCCGCATGGTTCCCAGGGCTCCCCGTGCAGCTTGGAGTGCAAGTCCTTTATTAAATCTATCCTGTTTAACCCCTCATGAACTTTGAGTGTCTCTCTCCACCAGTATCCAATCCTCTCTTGCGTGGCTTGCAGTCATAGTATGAATTCCTAATTTATCAATAGTTATGGTATGCTGAATTAATGACCTCTTAGTATAAGACGCTGGATCAAGCTAGACCAGTATTCTTGAGATCTTAGGTAAGAAAGAGAGCAGTGGTTATGTAGTATTTCAGCACTTAAGCTTACAAACTATAAATATTTGGCAAGAATCTGACACGTTTAGCTGCCCTCCGAAAGTAGCCATAAAATGAATGGTAAGAAAACATCTAACACCAACACCTACATTCCTTTCTTGAAAAGTCTGTACTGCTAACTAGTGCCAAACTAGTTGCAGTGTTCCCATTTACAACTTCACAACAGAAGTCTAGTCAGAAATGAGTCTCTTGTATAGAGCTACTCTTTCAATTAGACCATTCAAAGAAACTAAGCCTTGTTTACATCACGATTTGTTACAGCTTAAAGGTAGTTTGAGCACACTTTCCATCATCAATTAAAAATTAATCAGCATTCATTTCATTATGAGAGTCCGTTTAACCTTATATCAATAGTATTCAAAGCTTTATGAAAGAACCACTAGATACAGTTCAGCAAATTATTCTGGTATAGGTGGAGAAGTCTAACTCAAGCAAAGACAATCCCTTGAACCTCAACTCTGGTGAACACAAAGACCAAGCTCAGTACAAAACAACCAGAACCAAAGACCTTTACTGACGTACTAATTGAAGGTATTCTTACACTAAAGGTAATTCAATTGTCAATAGTAAATTGCAAAACCAATTTAAAGGAGGCAAATAATGAAACTGTACGGGGCAACGGTTGTTATTTAGAGTTAAATAACTGCCATGTCCAAAACATAATTACAAACAGAAGTGCTGCCTAGTTTCATTTATCAGATGAGTCTTATGAGGTTCCTTTTCAAGCACCTAATTTTCACTTTTGACTTCAAATAAGAGCAAAAATGTAAACATCCTATTCTATACTTTGTTTTCAGTTCCTAGGAAAAAAATTCTTAAGAGTTGTTAAATGCAAACTTGAATAGCTACCACTGAGTCTCTTATATGATGCAAAGGCACATCCCTCCCATGAGTAAGTACACTTACTTTATCATATTAGCTATAAAGACATAGTCATTACCAAAATCCCTATGCCAAGCTGGCCATGAGAAAATAATAAAGGCAGCCCCTTGTACAGTGCCCTGCTCAAGCCCTTTAGACCATCTAGCATAAATTTCATTATCTGTCTGAATAGACTGTACAGTTCTTTTTTATTACTGAAATTCCACTTTATACTTTTGCAACACTGTGCTTCAGATCCAAGTCTAGACAGATCTACTTAATGTTATTTTCTAGAGCGTTTACCATTTTTTTCCCCTTTAAACACAAGTGACTAACATCATGTAGGAAGTTCTCATTGTTGAAGTTTATGATAAAAATAGAACTCTGCAGTGACTAATAGAATGCAGGAAATATCAGCTCCCTAGCTAGTTAATCATCAGTTACGCAGGATTTAGAGCATACTAGGTCATGGACCTTCACTATTTTAGTAATTTTGGGGATCTGCTGGCAAGATGGAGACAGTACAGCCAGTACTGGAGTTCTATATTGACAGATATTTGCCCTGAGAGGCTGAGATATTAGACCTTAATCCATAGCTACCAGGAAATTAAAATGAGCCAGGGGTTTTTAAGTCTCCAGAGGTCCGGAGAAAAAGACATTCATGACGCAAGTGAACAACTGAAAAAGGTTTGCTTTGCTTCATGGGAAATCTACAAGACTGTCCTCATCTTTGATGCCTGGAACACAATTTTACTGGGAATTTCTGACTATTAAAACTTAATTTGTTTTTATTAGCCATTTAGATTTCTTACAGCTAAAGAACATAACTATTTCCTAATGAGTAGGACAACTACAAGTTATCATCATCTTAACGATAAACCTATTAAAGCTACCATGCAGAGAAATTAGACACCCAGACTGCCCAGCCTACCAGCCCTTCCACTACCTAGGGCTTTTTAATATAAAAGAACACACAGGACTTAAAACAAAAGGGATAGCTAGCATTAATAGGCTTTAGGGAAACACTGTATCCACTCTTGTTTCTACTTCACAATACAAAACACCCACCTGAGATCCCAATAAAAAAGTAGCTTCAAGGACTTAGCAGTACAATCAAACATTATACACTGATTATTATTCCCTCCACTCACCATTTAAACAGCAATGTCTTTGCAGCATCCACTTTGTTCTGTTTATATTCTATTATTGCCAAGGCAGTCAGGATATGGGCTTTATCTTGTTCAGACTCAGCAACAGACAATGCTCTCTCATAGGCTGGCAAAAAAAAACAAAAAAAACCAAACACCCCCCCCCCCCAAGATTCAGAATTCAAGTAGGATAAAAAAAAATACAATGCTTATAAAGCCTCTGGAAAGGCATGCTATTAGAATGCATATACAGAGAGACACTGATTTTAGATTCACTAAGTTATCACACCTCAAGTCACAGGCAGAGAACAAAAAAAAGTTGACCAAGAGCTTAGGGAGCAACTGTGTGTTAGAAAATGCCAAATTTAAAAGGTTGTTTAAAGTCTGGGAGTTGTTTAAGATGTAGCAAGTGGAAACATCTGAAAAATCAATATCCCTATATTGAATTAGAAGAAGAAGAAGAAAAGAACACCATTTAAGGTTGCCCCTTTGAAAGTTTACTTAGGAAATTGTACTTGGTATGGGCACACACAGCCCCAGTTACAAACTGAGGATTATTTAAAATGCTGAGCTGGCTGCTCCACTGTGACTGCTTAAACTTATACAGTGACAATTCAGTTCGCCTTTTTGAAGCCTCAAATCTTAGCAGCACAGAATACAACAATACAGCACTYATATCTATCACTATAGAGTGCTTTGAACAACAGATTAGTCTCCTATCTAAAACTGATTTTTCCAGGAAAGTCATTCCATTTGAGACCAAGGGAGGCTTAGAACACAACAGTTCAATAGACAGAAAATAAATACTTAAAATGAAGAAACATAGCTTCCTTTAGTACATTAGAATAGTTCTAGCACCCTGCTTAGTCTAATGATTCAAATAACTATGGAGGTTCTACTTTACTCTTGCATTAAGGACTGAAAGAGTGCGGTGAGCTGAGCTACAACTTGTTTGATTAGACAAAAAAGATTTTGGCAGTGTTATTCTTATGAAGAGCCCCATAGTGCCTCAAATTAGGCAGATGCTTACCTTTAATACTTTCTTGTAAGAGTCCCTTCTTGAAGTAGGCTAACGCTATTCCCACAATACCATCAAACTCTGTTAGGGGTACTGATGTGTAAACTTCAATGGCCTTATCACACTGACCAATGGCACTGTAAAAACAAAAAGTTATGAAGGATATAGCAACAGCTGCTTTGACTCAGTCAAGTTGTCTATCCAGCCCAGTATTCTGTTTCCAACAGCAGTTGTAAGCAGACATATGGAAAAAAGCAAGACTAGGACAAGAACGTGCAGTATTCCCCACCTTCCTCCTCCTCCACCGACTACTCTCCCAGACTATCTGTTGTGTGAAGCATAGTGAAGAAATCCCCACCACCCACGATAGCTATATGTAATGATGTCACTTCATGGTCAACACAGTGAAGTGAGGAGGGAGTGGGAGAAAACAGCAAAGGTGAAATACAAAGCATAAAAAAGCAAATCAAAGTAGGGAGGTGTGCATGCATGCGTGCATGCACACACACACACACACCCCATTCTTGTTCTAAGAATACCACTGAAAAACTCATACAGGATTGTGTTTTTTAGAACTAATTATTAGTTACTGGAGCTTTACAATTGCTTAAGTTGCACACAGGAATCCCCATGCATATAGCCTGGATCTGAGACTACGGGAAACTGAAGAGCCACTTCAAAGATCCTCCTCAAAGTTAAAGGATTAATGATCATCCTAGAAGATCCAATGTCACGTATCAGAACTTAATCATACACCAAGTTTCCTCAGAGGACTGACAAAACCTAATTAGCAGAGCTTGAGCCATCTCATATCAAAGAGCAGTCTGAAATCCTCATCTGTTTAGATTTGTGACCCTGTGTTTCCTCAGGACTAAAAGAAATTGTGAAAGGAACTTAGAATTGTAAGTAAACTGCACTCTTCAGAAGAAAGGTCACATCCTTGCACCTAGCACCACAAGCACACATGCTTCAGGTTATACTGGTCAATACAAATTCAAACAGCAAGTAGAAAAGATTGCTGATCAAGGTTGAAGCGGCTACTTTATACAAGCTAAGACTAGCTGGGTTCAGATCCATATCTAAAGCGTGGAGATCATTAAAAAAAGTTTATCATTCTGGAGACCATAAAACCACTACATTGTATGGAGTCTACATTAAGGCATTTAAGGATCAAACTGGGGGAAAAGAGAATCACTGATCTGTTATAAACTGTCAACAGATATAGCAATTCCTTGTAATTTATTTTTGTTATATATGCCACAGGTTTCTGGAGCACCTATAAAATTAAAACTTGTCTATAGCTAAAAATGGTTGGTTACTACATCCTTTCTAGAGCTACCTTTCACCTTTCAGCCTCACCCATGGTTTACACCACTGCATTCGCTACATCCAAAGCTGAAGTTAGGAGCTGAAATAATAACACTTACCACAGTGATCTGCCATAGTTTTGCATTGCTATAATATATTTTTCTGTATCTTCAGAGTTTTTCAGCAATGAAGCCGCCCTTGAAATAACCACAATTACGAATAACCACCATATGACTATAACGCACATATTTTGACATTTGTTCTCAGAGCAGAACAGATAAATGTGTTATGCAGAAATCTCTTACTACACTAATTAAGCACAAACAGAACTTATTTTACAAAGTTTTAATGCATCAGCAAACATGTTCAACAAACACTATTTCCTTCATCACCTCTTCCTCCTATCTGAAAGGGAGAGAGCAGAAAATAAAAAACAAAACTCAACAACCTACACTAATTAAAATGAGGCAGAGACAGGAACTAAAACAAAAAAGAGGCTCCATTAAAACAGTTCCCATAAACGAATTCAAGATTACATCAGGGATCTGTTTATAAAACAAACAAACAAAAACCCTTAAATCTGGTATAGTGAATTAACCAAATATCCTAGTAAGACAGACACTCAGCCTTGGGACACCTTTACTCCTCCAGTTCTCCATGTCCTCCAGTCTTGCATTCCCATGTAACAACATCCCCACAATCCCTTTATAGTACAGTTAACTGGGATGTACTTTTGAATTTAGAAAAAGTTTACTAAAGGAAAAGAAAAACTTTTAAGTTTTTCAGCTGGTATATGGAAAAAGTCGTTGAGGAGCTTCTATTAGTAAACATCCTAGGGTGTATAGTTTACCTCTGATAAGCATCCGTTGCCTGCCTTTTTAGATGCAGATATTCATTCAAATAACCAAGCATTGTGAAAGCAGATGCATCATCTGGAATTCTTTCTAGAAAAGCAGAATTGATGGTATAGGATAACATGATCAGAAAGAGCTGTGAAAAAGCATTAGAAAAAAAAAACGTTGCTACATTGATGCTACAGTATATATATATACAAAGCACTTTGCCAAGTGCTTCTGTCAGTTGCTCATTGGAATCATTTTGACAGGTTGCATGCAAATAAAGAAGAGATAAAGACCCACAGCATCAGGCTAGCTCAAAAGTGTTTCAGATCTTACGATACAGATGTCATTGACAGGCCCAATATATTGTTTTTCAGCCTGCAGTGGCTTGGGTTTTTTTGGAATGAAATAAACTATCCAGTTTTTATTCATTCTAGTAAAATACTAGTAGAATCTTAGAATGTTTATTTTCAATAGTACAACTTTGGAAAGCTTGTGAATGGTTAAAGCACAGATTTGTCAGGTATCATCCCACTCCAGGCTTCTAACAGTTCTCCCCACACTAGAAAGGGTCAGACAGGCCCCTCTTGCAATCTGTTTAACAACAGGGATTTTATAAGCAGAGAATAAATTCTCACACTTGTTTCATTTTAAGAGCTTGCACTTTATTACGCAGCTCTCAAAAATCAGCAACAGATTACTAGTCAGAGAATTTACAGCAACAGATCAAAGAAAATCCACACTTACTCTACCCATATTCCTGGCTAGATAGACACAAGCCTACCCCCATAAGAAACAGTTCCAAGCCAGCGTGGCCTCCTAAGAAAAATTTCAGTAAGACACAGAATATTAACACAACGGTGTGTGTCAGTTAATGAAGTTATACAGCATTCAGGAACAGGCTTATGCCCAAACAACATGGCACGTGGGCAGAGGAGTTGGCATGTATCTGTGCCTATCCATACAAGCATACCCAAAGGAAATCTGTTACCAAATATTTGGTGACAGATATGACAAGGTTTTGGTCCTTGTTTTGCTCAGTCTTTGAAACAAAATCTGGGGGAAGAACATGAGCAGGAAGACCTAACTCATGTCACTATTTCATCTCAGTATGATCATAAGAATCAGTAGCCTATTCACCCTATTTTGGTTGTCAGTTTTACAGTTCAAAAGCCTCTCCCCCAACCCTGTCAGATCATGCTTTGCCAGAAACAGTATTCACTCATTCATTCTGAATGTATCTTAGTCAGATTTTCGATAGTTCATTGACGCATTTAAGCTGCCTACCTGTATATTTGCTCAAGACCACCTGGGCTGCTGGAATAGCATTCATTTGAACAATGTTGTACAAATACAGTTCAGTGTTTCTGTTGGTTTTATCCTGCAGTGTTGAACATACCCAATGGGCATAGCCTTTTGCTCCCTCAGTCTCAAGAAACAAACAAAAATAGGAGTCATTAAAACTGCTTGAGCAACAGCGAAATATTTAAAAAACAGAATTGTTATTGTAATTTTTAAGGTAGAGTCTCAGATTAAAAAAAAAAAAATTCAGGGTCAGTGTTTTCTTATTCTACATAACAACACTAAATGGAACTACTGCAAACACAGTTGTTATGATTTGTCATTTGGGAAAAAGAATTCCCACATTAACATATCACATACTGCACTACTGGAGGGATGACAGATGAGAAGAGTTATAAAAGAAGGTAAAAGTTATCCACTTTTTCTTAGAACTCAGGGTACTGGCAATATCTTTGCTCTCTCCTGGAGTAGTTGAAATTTATGCTTTTGATTTCTGTCCAGTTCTGTGGAACATCAAGAATGCATTTTCATGACTTGTGAAGCAGATTTCTCAGACCATTGAGACTAAAGCATTTATTAAAACAACTGCCTGCTTTTCAGTGTCAGAGCAGGCCAGGAACAACATCATGGAATCCAGATAACCTCATCTGGAACAAGACCCTAACTGTTCCATCATTCAACATATGCCTATTAAAAAACAAACAAACAAACAATCACCTAAATAGGGAGATGAGGTATTTCAAATCTTCAGGACAAGACAACTATTATACTTACATGCATACTAAGTTCAGTTGTGTGCCTGAAGAGATCCATAGTATCATAGCTGCCTACTTTCTCTGCAATAAGAGCCTACAGAGAATTAAGACTTGCTGTGATCAGGTACTTCAAAAATTACGACATTGACAAGAAACTCAGAATACATCACTTTAAACACGCTTTAGGTATTTAACATGAAGACATTTTCTTTTCTCATGCCCTCCAAGAAACATATTGTTTTAAAGAATAAAATAAACAACAACAAAGGGAGCACAAACAGTCTGCACTGCATCAATACTTGAAACTTAAGGTCTTCTGCTGCTACTTCACATTCTTCAGAACAAAGGTTTTCTTTCCTATGTTAATAAAATCTATAACAATATCTGACGGGAGCTGAATTTTGACATGTGATGGTGCTAGTTCTTCCCCAGAATTCAGTTTCAAGTAGACATTAGCAGATCAGCAGCATGGGATTATAGAGGGCATGTATGGTGATCATAATAGTAGAAATACCCTGTGATTTGTACTTATTGTCAGATTATAGATGGCCTAGATATCAGTAAGATCATATCCAATCTACAGTGGTGGGGGGGGAAGTGACCTGTAAGAACTGCTTTTGCATCAGGTACATTGGAGACTTACTGTTTCAGGGGCTGAGAAGAGTTAAGCAGTGCCAAACAGTGAGCTTGTGATACAGCTGAAGTTTCTGAAGCAACTACTATGAAGACAGTGCTTTGTTGAGAAAGCTCAATAAAAAATTTCAGAGCACAGAACAGCGTTTGTTTTATACTAGCTAGTTTCTTACACAGCTTCACAACAGCATCAGCCACATAAAAGCATTATACAAAGACATCTGAGCTTTCAGTAGCTTTCCCTACACAGCACTGTGGAAACACAGGGTCCCATCCACCCCCTGAGGAAGGAGCTCCCTCTCCTTAAAAGCTTACATTTAATTTTTAGGAACATGCTTAAGAGCAAATGAAGAATAACTAAGATGGAGTCTAAATCCTCTCTACCTTGTTTAACAACTACTTTTGGTGCACAGTTTTATGATTTCTCATGTCTTACCTGCCCTATCCAACACATTAAGTAAGAAGGCTCCAGAGACTGGGCTATCTTGAAGGCTTCATGAGCTTGCTGTAGAATCAAAGATAACAGTTCTATTGAACTGCCTAGCATGGTAAGAGAGCGCTGTTGAGTATACACAGTTACTGATACACAGTAATGGTTTTCATGGACAAAATTAGGTCACTGCTAAAAATATCTACTGTGCTATACCAAATAACAACGCATAACCCAGAGAAATTAAAGCAGTTTAGTCTTACTGAAAAAGTCCCTTCCCTTCCAAATCCACTTCCTCCTCATAACAATAAAACCATTTAAGCTGCCAAATTAACTGTTAGAAAAGCTAGCATTTTAAAGCCAGGCTCCAATTTTGGAAATTTCTATTTCTTCCATGAAAACATAGATAAATAGACATCTTTTCAAAGTGGTTAAGCTGATTTACCACCTGCAAGTGATGTTTTGCTCTGGCTTGCATATGGTCAGAGTTCTTCCCTCAATGCAGCACAAGGTCAGCAAAGTCTTAGCATTAATGGTCTTAGAGGTAAGTAATCTGTGGGATCAAATTRTTTTTCTTAAAAATAATTCTCAGTCTGATCACCACATTCCTCACATCAAACAAAATTTTAAAAAGTTCTGTAATTCTGACCAGCAAATAGGACTGAATGTAGTTTGAGCTGCATAACAAGTCTGGACTTTAAGTAATCTGTAATTTTTCTCCAGAGAAACTCTGAAGGTTACATAGAACTGTGGCAAATCATATGATATGCTGATGAGCAGAAAGTAGCTACCTAAGGGAAACTCAAAAATTTTAAGTTCGGTTTACTTGTGATCTAAAAGAACAAAAGAGTTCTTCAAACTTGGTGCGCACTGGTTTGACTAACTACTTATCAGTCCTTTGAAACAGTTTTTATTTCATACAATTCTTTGAAAAGCAACCTCAGCAATTTATGAAAAGGTTACTCGACCTCATCCACTCCAAAACAAACATTTAATTCATCTGTACGACTCAGGTATGGTACAGTTGCAGATTTTATTTCATACAAAGGAAATATATTTCTTGAATCTGAGAAGGATGCTCTCACTATTTGCCTATACTTCTACTTCCATATACTCCCTTAAAAAAAGGGAAGGGGAGCTATATTTGAAGATGAGAAAAGGGAGTTACCTCAATGTTTCCAGTTGCTAGATACAAAACCCCCAAGTTCGTCCAGGCAACAACATTCTAGACAGAAGACAAAGTTAAAATCGACATATTATTGCTATATTCAAAAATAACTGCACTAGGGGAAAAAAAGTTTTAAATGCCCACTTGAAACAGATGGTAGCTGCCTACAGCACTTACGATTTGCTCAGCTTGAACAGATTTGATGAACGAATGTTGAGCAAGAGCATAATTTCCAATAGCTGGAAAAGAGAGGAGAACTAGATGTAACTGAGTTTTATGAACAGCATTAGTCAAGCTGCCTTCTAATTTAGGACATTATGCAGCTAGGGGTTTCACTGAAGACTTACCACTACAGGAAGCAACTACACCAAGTGCATTCCAGTAAAGATGACTTTTGCTGTCAAGCCTCACAGCTTTTTTGAGACACTAGAAGAGAATCAAGTGTGAATTACATCAGAAGAGCAAAAATTATGATTTAATGCACTTGCTTATTCAGAGACTTAGATTTTACTGAGGACAAAGATCATGCATAAAGGCATCAAAGCTGATTTAAATTTTATAGACTATTAAAAAAAACAACAAAAAAACCCAGAAACCACACATTGGCAATACCTGTAAAGATTTCTCTAGCAGTTCACTGATCTCATTCATGTCAGTGCCCATTGCTGTTAGGTGCTCTGCTTGTCGATAATAATTTATTCCTAGATCACACCATATGTTAGGCAAAGGCATCAATTTTAAAGCTCTGCTGTAACACCTACAGAAACATGAATCAGAGAAGCATTATTCGTAGCCTTTCTACGTGAAGAATAGAAAACTGAAAAAATACACAAACCAAGTAAATGTGCATAAATACAAACAAAATCCAGACAAGAACAGAAAGTCAATGACAACTAGACAATTAAAAATGAAGCAGGAGTGAAAGCTGTCAGACAATGGAGCGGGGTTTTTTTGTTTAATTCAGACAGTCACCTTCACAGAATCTATCCTGGTCTCAAGACAGTCTGCAATGCCCACCAATTGTGAAGCCACGAACGTATAATATATCAAAACTATGTTAGGGGTAGTATGTATGTTACCAACTAAAACAAACATCACATATGCTATTTTAGTCATTCAGGTCATTCAGAAGTTAATCAAACTTCACCTAGGAAGTATGTTATTTCATACAATTGTTTGAAAAGCAACCTCTTGATAAATTGCTGAGGTTATCATGTCATGGTAGAGATTTACTAAAGCAGCTGTTTTTCTTGTCTGTCTCAACTTACACATCCAACTGCAGAAAGCTCAGAGGGAGCCACAGAAGAGGCTACAAGAATCCTATAAATATTTTCTATTGACATGAGCTTCCAGGGCCAGGAACAAGGAACTTCTGGTGTAATCTAGATCAGTATCTAGGGCTAGAATTGATGACATTTTTGTAAGAAAGCTTAGACTATTACTTTGGACTTTGATAGTCCTGGGAGAATTAGTTAGCAACTACTGCAACTTCTCCATTTAAAATGGCACAATTTGTTGAATGCCAGAGAGGACATAGCCACGTTCTGGAGATAGAAGCAAGGAGCAGAGTAGATGCTACATGACTGCTGATATACATGGTGGCAACCCTGGAAACATATCCTGAAATGAGTGGTGTAATGTGGAAGAAGTGCGAGGCCCTATCTACCCACCTCATAAATCTTCACTCAGCATGCAGGTGCCAAAAGCATGTGTTTCCTTTTGCTCCTTCTAGTCTAGGATACTTGAGACCCTAGTAATGTGCACAGCTGTTTAGAAGCACTCAAGAGTAAAGGTTATTACCTTCCTCCCAGGCTGAGCAGCTCACTTTTCTTCAGCATCTGTTTGTCTGCATTTTTACCAAGAAGGGATCCTAGAACCTGAACATTCACTTTGGCTGGTGAAACGACATGCACACTAGTACATGTATCTCCAAGCAGTTTCCAGAGGGAAGATACATCAGGACGGCACTTTGTTGCCCTGTAAATTAATGATTTTAAGCAAATGCACACAACACCTGTTCAGACATTGCAATACCCTTTCCTGAAAGAAAGTTCATCACTTTAAAGAGTGGCACAATTTCAAATTTAATTAATCAATGAGCGGTTTGATTTCTGAATTTAGTTTTCTTCCTATTTAAGTTGTAGGTTTAAAAAGCCAAAAATACCTTAAAGGATAGGGAGAAAAATAGACAGGGACCGAGACAGACAGACAGACTACAACATGCCAATGTATCTCAACTTCATTGGCACTAAGAGTCAGTTCTGAAAATTAGCTGTTATCTAGTGGCATGTCAATTAACTACACCCACTTTTGCATTTCAGAGCATCATCATATTTATTACAGACACGAGCAATTTGCAGAGGCTTTATGGACCCTCTCCTAAAAGAACAGCTACACCAAGGTTTAACTTAGGATACTAAAGTAGTTCCATCTGAAACACAAAGAAAAAGATTGCGGAAAGGATGAAACAACCTCCTCATCCACCAATTTTGGTAGGACACCACCACCACCACCCCACCCACGGTCCCAAGTATAAAGGGTRAGAGCTGAGGAGAAGTATGTGTGATTTCACACTTGTGCTATAATCAAAGGACTTGGTATCTTTAAAGAGAAGGCAGAAAAAAACAAAACTCTAACTACCATTCACTCAAGCAGCCTAAGTCTGGAATGCATCATTCAAACCATTTTCAGTAAGCACATGCTTATTCGTAGAATAGAAGCTTGGTCCATTTGATTTAAAGTTTAACTGAAAGTCCCCAAACATTAAACTCTTACTCTTCTGCCTGTCAACCCACAAACCCAGTGGGAATTAAATATTTTAATATGTAGTACTAACCTTGTAAAAAATTCAAGAGCCTGCTCTATGTAATCCACAGCCTTCCCGTCAAGATATTTATCAAGGGCTGATCTTGCCAACATGAGATAGCACTCACCAAGTCCTGAAAATAAGACCATTAAAAAAAAAAAATCCTTTATGAAAAGACACCTGCATGATACTGCTTGATAAAGGCAACAGGGTGGGAGGGCGTAAGGCCTGCTCAGTGTTGTTCTTTATGTAGAGGTTTATTCCTTGCATATACTATGCCAAAACCAAAGACCCACAGAGACTCTGCTGCTCAAGAGACTTTGCTTTTAACCTACCCTGACAAGCATGAAGTGTAGAATAATTTGAGCATTAGAACAAATATAGGTCATTATAAAAAAATCAAAGCATTTGTACTTTGGGCTTAACTAGAGCACCGATGAGAAAGTCACTTTACATAGCTAAGTCTTTGACAACTAGAAGATACAGCAACTTCCAGTTTACACTTGAGTGAAAGACATTATCAAATCATTTTCAAAGACAAAACACAAAGAGAAGAATGTCAARCTGGGCAAAATGGGAAGTCTACTTTGGAATGCCATGATTTTCACTGAGGTGATTGAAGCCAACACTATTTAATCCTATTTATGTAAGAATTTAATTCATACTGAAACAATTCCAACTATTAAAGGAACTGCATCTAATACCACAATTCCTAGCATTGCAGCCAGTAAGATACCACTTAATTTATACTTTTGCTGGCAACAGCCATCACTCCATCTTGTAGCAAGTGACCAAACACAAGTCTCATGCATTCTCAGTATTTATTTTCAAAGTTCTTAAGCTACCTTGCCCATATTGTCCTGCCTTATGCCTAAATCAACTACTAATAGCTGCAGATGCTATTTTCCTTTGTGAATTACAACACTGTGACAAACATAATTCATTCAAACTAGCTGGCATCATGTTTTGCTAGTATCTTATCTTGCCCCCATTAGTTACTTGTCTTGACTATGAAGAAGTCCCAAGATCTTGACTCTTCAGAGGTCAAGAAGCTCTGTAATCTAAATACAAAACTGATTTTGTTCCCTGTAGTTATATATTAAAAACTATAGTGCAGCAGGCACAGGAAAAACATAGCATTTACTAACACAAAATAAAGAGCTTAGAAAAGACACATTCAAGCAACATCAGTGCACTTATTCTCTCATCTACTACATGTGCAGCAGCTCCGTTCAGAGAATATCTAAACTGATCATAATGGTACCAAAAGTACACTGGTGTGTGTTTCAGAAGGTTTAAAGAAGGTCCACAGCTGATAGCAAAACAGGCAGAGTAAACATTAGACATTCTGCAAGAAGATGAAAATTGTTTTTAGACCAGAAGTAGGATCTGCAGCTAACAAATCAGAGATTATGAAAAGCGTGATGACGAGAGAAGACTTGGAATATTTAAGAAAAGAATAAATACATAGGGAGCTGGAGGGGTGGGGAGGAAAGTATCTACTTGATGGAGTGTGTTTATGTCCTCTCTAAGCACTTCATTAGAGGAAGAGCAACATCCACTGTCACCTACAGACCATAAACAAACGCATATACGTATGCACACTTCTATACAACTCCTTTGCAAACTGCTACTGCCCTCAAATGATGCCTTCCTGGTTGACAATCAATAAAGCTGCCTACCTGCAATTCTCTTCAGTTCCATCATGGAGTTTTTGCCATGTCACTTTAGTTTGGCATATTCCAARAGACAAAAATAAAAAGGAGAAGGTAGAGGGAAAACTATCAGTAGCCTTTTCAGGTGAGAAATTTCTCCTGGTGCAGTACTAACCCAACACTTTCGATTTAGTCTTACAATAATTAGCTGACATTCATCCAAAAGATGAGGCCTTTTACACAATGAAATAACACTCCATAACTAAAAAATTCACACCTGTACCAAGCAGGGTGCAGCTTCTCTATGAGAAGCAACTAAAATATAGAATTATTCAGATGGATGTACAGAGTGAGAATGACTGAAGACTAAATGGCATAGAGAATGTGAACAGAACAGTTACTCATTGGCTATTAAAATTTTATATGCTTCCAGTATTACATATTGTGAGGATCATGGTTCAACATCACTAGGAAGGAGGAGTTCCTGTTCCCCTGTTCCACCCTGCTCCCAGCTACATACTAAAGACACCTATCTATGGCCACCTCTAACACTTGTGACACTCCTCTGGATAGGTCACTGCTATTTTTAATGACTTCAAGAAACTCACAGAAGGGTCTGAATCCCCAGGGTTAAACACAAGAGGTGAGGACTGCAGAGTCAGGAGCAGCAGCAGATGAGCACAGCCCACCTTTTAGAAACTGCAGCCTGGCTCATTGCCTATTGAGTCATACACAGCTTTGACTACTTAAGCAGAACTGCAGCATCTTTAGCTAGCTTCCACTTCATATCTTCAACTCCTCTACCATCTGGCTTGGTAGTTGCACAGGAATAATCACCTTCTGTACTTATTGAAAGAGAAATAATTCCCACACATTGGGATTTAAGAGCTCTTCAGGTATCTGTAGGTTACTATGCACTAGCTTTTTTTGCAAGTGGCTCATAGTACTCTACATATCCCAAACCCAATCCTACCCTTCCACGTAGGCAAACCTCAATACATCTCAATAACCTCTTAATGAGACTGAAGCACCATACTGGGAGGAGGGAGAAAGAGTTAACACTCTCAAATTCAGATATATTACCTTTCAGTGCAGGCACATAATCTTTTGTCTTTTTTAAGATTTGTTGATAGGCAGCTATAGCATCTTCATATTTGCCTAGAATCTGTTCAATTGCTGCAGCTCTGTAAATGCTGTACACAAGCTCTGGGTTCAGCTCACTGGCCTTTGTGAAGGATTTTAGAGCTGTTGTATAGCTACCTCTGCTCAAGTAGGCCTCCCCTAGAGACTCCCAGCAGTTGGCATCCTTTGGATCAGCTCTGAGAGCTGCCTGCAAACTGAAGATTTCAAGATATAAATTCATTTTATTTAAATGTACTGCAGTTTAACAATAAAAAGAAAAATCTTTCCTTGCATTACGTATTCTCAGGACACAGAAACAGAAATGTAAAATTATATGGAGCTTTTAAATAAGGCATAGTAGCATTTTCATCTTCATAGTGCACATTATACAAGTTTAGACACTGTACCTAATTTTGGTTCATTATTCAGTGCTATAACATGCTTGTCTATGATAAGGCTGTTGCCAGGCTTGTTAGCACAGAACACTGCTATGGTGAAGAAACTACGTTGTGCTAATTCTAGAACTGGAGACAGATGCAGCTTGCTCATTTCCTATTGTTTGGTAAGGCCATCCTATAATTAGCTAATTTATTTTCAAAACCTGCTAAGATCAAAGACTATTTTACTGGCATTTATGGGAAACTGTTTAAACCAACTACTACTTCTCTTACTCAGCCACTGCTTGCGATGGCTGACCAGTTCTCAGGTAGTAAAGTCCACGATGAAGCCAGGCCCATTTTGCTGTACCAGCACTTGCTTTTTCGGTTACCTCATTCAAGATTGACAGAGCAGTGTCCTAACAAAGCACCAAAAATGCCAGGTTAGTACACATCTATACGTAAAGAACAAAGTTATTGTTTAAGAAGAATACTTCTGATCCAGCAAGTCATTAGCTTGTCTAACCTGTTAATTACTATAATGAAGAAATGTTACAGAGGCTTTTTTTTTTTTTTTTTAAAGCTGGCAGGCTGAGTGGCAGAGTAAAAAAGGAAATTATCACATCTAAAGATAACTTCTGCAAATAGACAGTAGATGCCTGCAAAGTTTTGTAGAGAAAATTTTTAACTAGAGAAGGGTACAAGTCTTTGCAGCAAGTCAGATACTCAGTCTGACTCTCCAGATGTTCCAGCAGTCTGCCAAAGCGTAGGATGCTTTCTTGCTTTGTATTATCATAAAGCTAAGAACTGTTTTTATACAATGCTATATAAGAAATTAAAAAAAAAAGTTTTGATGACTTTGTATGTTTTTTCCCCCTCCAAGGAGCAAGGGGGTGGAAGGAGAAAAGAAATGGCACAAGTCACACATGAAAAGAAAACTTACTGTCTCTTCAAGTTCTCTGCTGAAAAATTCTTCCATCTAAATCACATTTTTCATCACTACAGTGTTATGCTTTACTCCTCCACCCTTCTCCTCAGAGAGAGCAGAGCCCAGCTCTCCCCAGAGCAGGCCCAGCTATAAAAACTGCTAAGCAATGACAAAAACACCTGTYTTCAGATCCTGTTCTCAAATACAGGAGAAGCCTGAAGTGATTCCTCAAAGAGTAGGATTAACGGAAAAACAAAACGCCAGTAATCCAAGACTGTGAATGTACAATACCATGTCTCCAAGTTCCACACTCAAGTCTACAGCTGCTGTTCCCGATTCTTCAGTTCCATCTAGTTCAAAAGCCTTTTTATAGCAGCCACGAGCTCTACTTCTGTCTCCAGCAATGTCTCTGTAGTAGTTACCTAAACAGCAAAAGACACTTCCCAAGTAGCTGTCCAATTTTGCAGCCTATAAGGAATAATACAAACACAATTTAAGAGTGCATTTTGAAGGACTATAAATACAGATCCAGCGATAATTACTTGTACAGTCTCTGCTTATCAAGTTATTTAAGCTTCTCCTGTAATACACAGAATATTTAAATCTTACTTTAATATTTCTAAGATTGAGATTTAAACATCTGCAGAATCTACCAGAAACTTCACAACACAAAGCACTGTATATAAAGTATATGAAGTGCTAACAAGCTAGATGTGTTGGCAACAAGCAGTTCCTTACTATATAGCATCTTTTAAATTTTCTTCTTTAAGGTACACTTGGCAGATTAGTTTATACCGCAGAAACCCACAACTCTCAAGCAAAACAACAACTTTGACAACAACAACAAAAAAGATGCACACATAAAATGGTTTAGAATTAAAGTGTTGTTCACTTCAAATAAACTGCCCAGTGCCCTCTGTTTTTATCAAAATGGAAACAGCAGGCAATGATTTGAGATGCCAAAACCTATGACAAAGTTATGCAGTGAGTTTGCAATCTCTACATTCATGCTTTGTATACCGCATGTTCCCAATAACGATGTCAGACTACATCTTTTCTATTCACATTCTTATCTACATGCAGAGAAAGAGACACAACCAAAAACCCGAAAGATCAGGAAAAGTATATAAATTAGGGGATTTTGGCAGACTTCCTTGGATAAACTTTGAAACTTTAACATCATTCCCATCTTTTTCCCTTTCTCACTTTTGTTCAATTTGTATTTTGGCTTCCCCATTTCAAAATGCCTTCAAAGTTCTACGCTGGACATCTATAGGCCTCGACTCTACAGTCCTAGAGGAAAGAAGATCAAGAGAATAGTCACTACATTTGGCTATATCAGAGGCCAAACGATTAGGTGAACGGAGGAAAGAAGCAGGGAGACTCCAAGTAATTGCATAGCTCCCTGCAATGTCTTTTTGCACAGTTGAACTACCCGGTTTACAGGYTCTGGAGGCTTGTAAACAGTAGTAAGTGGATTGAACAAGCGGCCTCTCATTCCCAGCAGTGTATTTTCTATATTTGGATTCTGATACAGGAAAATGCTAATTCTACATGAATAGAAAGAAACTTTTACCTTCAAGAAGTGAGTGAGAGTTTTTCCTTTGTCTTTTTTTGTCTCATCACTCATGAACCAATATGTGAGCCCCAGGTACTGATGATACTCTGCAGTTTCAGCCCTTCTTTCAATAGCATTTTGAAAACTAAGTAAAAGAAACAAAGGCCAGATCAGACAAACGCTCAAAAACTGAAACCCACTAAATTCTATTCTCTCCCACGTACCTCCATTAGAGAATCAAATGCAATACCTTTTTTCTGCCTGTTCATAGTTCTTTTGGGAATAACGGATCAAACCCTCAAGAGCATGGGCCTCAGCCAGATCAGGGTGGGACAACAGAAGCTCTTGTGAAATCTGTAAAAGAATGTTATTCTTCCTAGTTATTTCTGTATGAAATTAAAAGTTCTGCTAAGCTTACAGCTTACAATACTGTACGAACCTTTGAAGCTTGATCCACTAAACCTTCATTTAGATAAGCCTGACCTCTGAAAGCTAAAAGCAATGGATCACTGCTTGCACCCACAATCTAGAAAACCAAGCAACAGACACAATCAAGTTATTCTCTCTCCAGATTAAGAAATCAAAGATGTTCAAAGCAGGCACACTGCATGACAATAAGGACGGGAGGAGGGGAAAAAAAAAAAAAAAAAGCACACCACACAAACACCCAAGAAAACCACCATATAGATTTAGATAGGAGACTCTTGAGAAGCCTTGGAAAGAATAGGATTTTTGGTGGAGAATAGGTAGCAGAGGATAGAGAGCAAGACAGAGCCGCAGAAGTCTAAACAGCGAGCAAGTACATACACTAAACCATGGAGCATAACAGGGGGAAGAATGAATAAGAGAAGCAACCTCTGCTTGAAGCTTTACCAGTCAATCTTCAAGCAATTTGCTCTTGTTTATCTAAAGCGACAAGTACACAGAGGACAGGARTAGCGTTATAACCATAATTCAAATAAAGACAAACACAAGCCACAGAACTAGCAAGAACCCAGGAACACTCAAGCAAGACAGGACAAGGTCAAAAGGGACAGCTTTAAAAATTAGAATGGCCAATAATAAAAAGTTATAGAAAAGCCTAAAAAACAGAGGACAGAGTGTTTTCTCTACCATAGCTGGTAAAGAGTTGTCTAAATGTCACAGAAAGTAAAAAGGAGGGGGAAAAAATACACAGTTTGAGTTTTTAGTGCATAAAGCTGAGAGCATGTTTTTGTAAAACAGTGTTTACATCAATGAAAATACCTGTTCAAGTGCAATAATGGCCTCTTCTGCAGCATCAGCATCAGCTATTTTAATCAGAGCCTCTGCTTTCAACTGAAGGATAAGGTTTTTCTGCTGAAGACCAGGACTCTCAAGAGGTCCAACAGTTTTGAGAGCTGTTGGCAAGAGAAAAAGTTTCATCAAATAAAAATGGAAAAGGAACAATAAAGAGGATCACTGTTCCCAATACTTTAAAAATCTTAACTTACAATTTTTAAGTCTAATGGAGCACCACTTAGAGTTAATTTTTTATTTGGGCTTTCCCCCTTATTTTACAGAAACTATTCTGTACACCCTCCACCCATGTATTTCAAAACTTCAATCAATTCTATAAAGGTGCTCTCAGACATATAAGAGAAACTGAATGTTTTCTAGCTGCCGTAGCACTGTAAATTGAACACTACATTTTTCAGATCCAAGCTCTGAGGAAAAAGCAACTTCAAGAAATAAATTGTTTTACATTTCACTGTTTAATGAAAAAATGTTACTATTAACATTGAGGATTTAACTTTGTACTCGCAACTGTAGTATTGGATATTTCTCCAATAAACAGTATAATCTTGCTCATCTCAGAGAATGAAGACATCTCTGTCGAGCTTGAGCATTCCCCAAAGGCAAGTACTTGCTGAAAAACTCCAATTAACTCTACTTTCACATAAAATGAACTTTTGTCTAACTTGGTACAGCCAATCTATCCTAGTATCCTGCCTCTAACCGCAGATGTCTAGAAACAGTGCAAGACCAAGGCAAGCATATAGTAATACTTCCCCAGAATTCTCTCAGTTTCCACCAGCTTGCAACTCTGAGTTCCTGAGGCAAAGGTATTATCTTCCCACTTAAAAATTCTTGACTGATTTTTCTATTGTGAATTTCTCCACTCACTCTTCAGACTCAAATAAACTTTCAGCATCCACAGCATCTTTTAGCAAGGCACCTCATAGCTTAACTATGCTTTGTTTTAAGAAACAAACTTCTTTTGTTTGTTCTGAGCCTGACAGCTTTTAGCTTTATTTGATACTAACTAGCTCTTGCATAGGAAAAGAAAACCCTTGACCTCTATTTATTCTACTCTATTTATTACACCATTTGTAATTTCACAGATTTCAACCTCATCTCTTCTCTAGGCTGAAAAAGGACTTTCCAGGCTATTCAGTTGTTCTGATATGAAGCAATTTCCATACCTTTGATCATCCTTGTTACCCTTCTGTTAACCTTTGCCATTATTTCTGGCATTATTTCTCATTCTCTGAGATAGTGTGGGTTGGTTTCAAAACAATCAACACATAATTCACCATGCTGTGAAAGTCCTCAGTGCAACTACATGTTGATGTTCTGTTTCACTAACCATCCCTTCCCTTGTAATTCCTAATATTTGACTTGCCTTTAAAGCTCCTGCTAATCACACAGGGGAAAAAGAAACAGTCCTAATTTTTAATACAAAATGACCTCTCTGTTTATTGCAAAGGGACATTAGGATAGCTTTATGAGACCATTTCTTCCAAAACCTACATGATTTTGCTTTTATGGCTATGGAATTTCATTAGCTATTTTAAAACCTAGTCATCTACTCCAACAACCTCCTTTTACAATTTTTTTAGTCAGCTCTAACTGCATCAGCAGCAGTCTTGGTGAACTTATTATTCAACATTCATAATGGACTAGAAAAGAGGATGAACAACACAGGTCCCGGTGAAGATGGCATGGTGATTTTTTTCTAGTGCAAAAATCGACTACTATTACTATACTTTGCCCTAGTTTTTAACTTATTTTAAAAAAGAAAAAAAACAAAAACAAAAACACACACAAAAGAACATTCAATGTTAGAACTCTACTTCTTAACCCAACGTTGTGTAGTTTCCTTAAGAGTCTTGTAAAAGCTTACCAATTATAACTTGGAAATCAAAAGTAGACTATGTCACATGTCCCTTATCCAAATGCTAGTAACTCCTTCAAGGAGTTCTAAAAAGCAACTTCACTTTACAAAAGCTATGCTGTCTATTCCCCAGAATCATTTTTCTACATTGATTCCCTAATTCTACCCTTTTAGTTTTTACTAATTTGCCCATTAAATATATTAGACCTATTAGTTTGTAGTTTCCCAGATCTTTCCTAGAACCCTTTTAAAAAGTTAGGGTCATATTAGCTACCTTCCAAATCTTTGGGTACCAAGACAATTTAACCAAAAAAATTACATACAACAGTCAGCACTTCAGCATCTTTACATTCCTTTAGGATTCCCATGCGAATATTTCGTAGTTTCCCAGTGCTTGTTTTTCCTCCTATTTGTTTTATAGCAACTTCCACCAATGCTTTAATCTCAGACAAGTCCATTGACGAGCATTTCATCTGCCCAACTTTAACATCCTATCTTTCTCTCTAGCAAGCACTTCACCTTTTGAAGGTTCCCCCTTGTTTTTAATAATTTTCCGTGTTAGGCCAGGCCTGCTTACTTTTACTTCAAGTCTTTCCTGAGAAGCTTTTCACTGTATTTGTCTCTATCAGCAAAGAGTCCACTTTGGCCAACCTTTCATTTATAACCATTAAATAATGGTTCTATTCTGATTAGATAAGCATCGCTAGATCAGAATGACTGCCCTCATTCCCAGCTAACATGGATAAAAAGTTACTCTCAGGGTAAGGTTTAACTCTTAAGATGTTGTACTCTGCAACATCTGTGTTTCACTGTATTTTACATTAATCTGATTAGAATCTTATTTTGTAAGACTAAATATAAAGTCTATTAAACCAAAAATTTATGATACTTATACCTGTGGTCCCAGGCAGTTATCGACTGTTTGGCCCAGTTGGTCAAAGACCAGCCAAAACCATGAAAACATGCAAACTTTTTAAATATGGCCCATCAGTTGGCTTTCCAGTTCTGATTAGTCAAGTATCAACTCTACCCACCAAAATTAAGCAGCACAAGGTGTTTTCAGCTGTCWTAAACAAACAAACAAAAAAACCCACAGAAGACACCAGCATGAGCAGTGACACTGCAAAAACCAATGGACTACAGGTGCTACTAACTCTGATCCATCATGCAAAGGTCACATTGATGGGATTATGTAAAGTGGTATACCCCTGCATTTGTTCTTTCAACTATCAGGCAGTTACCCTGATTGCAGGACAGGACAGCTTCTCTGTGCTTGTGCATTTTCATCTGTGCCTGTGCCAAATACCACCATGCTGCTGGACACTGGCTAGTCTTCTGCAAACCTAAGTGAAGAGTTAAACAAACAAACAAAACTGCTTAGGGCTGCAAAGATGCAGTAGGTGGTAGATGCTGTATTGTCATCAAGTGCCATCAAGAACATTATCACTGGATAATCAGAATGAGACTTACAGTTAATTTTTTGAATCTTATTTTAAAACTGTTCTTGACTTCCATGCCCCCCAAAATAAGGTAAAAGTCAAGAAAAATGTAAGCTTCTGTTATGCTTAGTTTTGCACATGCTGCATTACATCTTCAGAAAATAAAGAGGAGAAGGTGAAGAAATACACAACACTGGCTTAAGGTGCACTTTTGTTTCAAAAACAAAACAAAACACAAACTTCAGTTTGATCAGAAATTAACACTGCAAGCCTGTAGACTGCTTCATAAAGTTTTACTCAAAAACCTTAAAAAGTAGAGCAGTTTGGGAATATTAGACAAATTCCAAGTGTATCCTTAAACAGGATGAACATTCTGACACAACATCCAATAGTTTTGTAAGGCAGAGGTATTTGACTTCCGCAGAGGACTTTTTTTTTCCTCCTAGACCCCTGAATTTTTTTTCAGTTTTTGTGCAAGACATGTTATTTCAGTGTGGGTAAGCTACTGCAGCATACCCCAAAAATCCAAATTAGGGAAACAATTCAGTATTGTTCAACTTCTTCATCAATGACCTGGATGAAGGGACAGAGTGCACCCTCAGCAAGTTTGCTGATGATACCAAACTGGGAGGAGTGGCGGATACACCAGAGGGCTGTGCTGCCATTCAGAGGGGGATTCATAAAGGGAAATGCAGAGTCCTTCACCCAGGGAGGAATAACCCCATGCACCAGTACAGGCTGGGGGTTGACCTGCTGGAAAGCAGCTCTGCTGAGAAGGACCTGGGGGTCCTGGTGGACACCAAATTGACCATGAGCCAGCACTGTGCCCTTATGGCCAAGAAGGCCAATGGTATCCTGGGGTGCATCAGGAAGAGTGTTGCCAGCAGGTCGAGGGAGGTGATTCTCCCCCTCTACTCAGCCCTGGTGAGGCTGCATCTGGAGTACTGCGTCCAGTTCTGGGCTCCCCAGTACGAGAGAGACATGGCACTACTGGAGCAAGTCCAGCAGAGGGCTACTAAGATGATTAGGGGACTGGAGCATCTCTCTTATGAGGAAAGGCTGAGAGAGCTGGGCCTGTTCAGCCTGGAGAAGAGAAGGCTGAGAGGAGATCTTATCAACGTGTACAAGTATCTGAAGGGAGAGTGTCAAGAGGATGGRGCCAGACTCTTTTCAGTGGTGCCCAGCGACAGGACGTGAGGCAACGGGCACAAACTGAAATACACAAAGCTCTGTTTGAACATGAGAAAAAAGCTTTTTTACTGAGAGGGTGACAGAGCACTGGAACAGGTTGTCCAAAGAGGCTGTGGAGTCTCCCTCTTTGGAGATATTCAAAAGCCATCTAGACACAATCCTGTGCAACGTGCTCTAGGTGAACCTGCTTGAGCAGGGGGTTGAACTGGATGATCTCCAGAGGTCCCTTCCAAACTCAACTATTCCGTGATTCTGTGAATCTTATTCTATCACTTGGAAAATGGAAGCAAAATATCAGAGTCGCCTGGCTGACTCATGATTGCTTATATCCCAAATGCTTCTATTCCCAGCTTTCTCCATAAGCCGGTTTTGCCCTTGTCATGTAAGACAAAGTTGAATATTCCATGGGCCGATTGAAAGTGGGTAGTCCTGTTTTCCCACTAGTATATTAATGAGTAATTTTTGCAGAGCTTTGTCATTTCAATACAAGCAACATACATACTAATTTGTAAGTCAAGGCTTTAGCAAATCTGGCTACTGTAAAAAAAAAAAAAAGTCCTTTATTTCTTTTTAGAACGCAATACAAGTGTTCACATATTTACAGTAAACAGGTCTTAAAATGATAAGTTTATAAAGAAGTCTTTTTTTCTTTTTTTCTACAGAAATGCAGTGACTAGAGGAGTTGCATTATATTTTACTTTATAAATTCTCCATTCCTTGATGCTATTGCTATCTTCACTGCTTTGTCTAGATAGTTTCCAGTAACAGTCCGATTAAGCAAGTTTAAAGATGATAATAGTGCAATAGTGAAGTGACGGACTTCTGAAGTTATACCTAAAGCCATATTTAACAAACATCTAAATCCTAAACCAGTCACAGAGCTGAGTATTCTTTTACAAGCTAGTGGGTCTTTTTGCTACTTGCAACAGAACTGGCAGGTACTTTAAGTATAAAATCCCACAAATATCCACCATAACCCAGCTGCTGGTCAAGCTGGAGTATCTATACTTCATATTATATATTTACCTTCAGTAAGGCTCTCAACAGCCTCTTCATATTTCCTTTCCTGGAGGCATTTTATACCTGAACCAATAATGCCTGGACCACTACTTGAGTCCATCTCCAAAAGCCTAGAAAAACAGTGCAGGGCCTCTTCAGTGAAAGTACCTAGTTTCAGGAAGAGAAACATTTTGTAGAGCTGTAGATTTAAAAAAACAAAGCAGCAGCAGCAGCAGCARCAACAACAACAAAAAAACAACCCCCAAACCAAAAACCTGCAACAACATACCTTACCTACATAAATAAATGTTCTTAAAAGTGGTACTTCTCATTTGAGCTCAAGGTAATGAGCTTTTAAAATTTATTAAGTTCTTTTCCAAAGGTACTATATACCTAGCAAAAAAAAAAAAAAAAAAAAAAAAGTGGCAGTAACCTAGGTACTCATTACCTCCAAAAACTAAAACTGCCAGTCCAAAACCTGAATTTTATCCACTCATGTTAAATTACTACACAAATACTTCCTTTATTAATAGAAACTACTTCCTTGATATAGGATCCTTAGGCTTTTCACCTAAGTCCAGTTGAATGCTCCAAAACACTCTGCCACAAATAAATGGAAATAACTTCATTCCAGAGTAGGTGTTGCCCACCTAGCAAATCACTTTGATGAGCCTGCTGAAACAGTCTTACTGTGAAACCACTAATTTAATGTTTTGGCTTAACTGTAACTGATTCCACTAACTATTTTACACTTATGTTCAACTGTAGATCTAGTAGTCCTTGTTCAAAGCAACTGCTAGGACTTGCAGCAACAGACTTTGAACTACTGTTAAAAAAAAAAATTATGGACTCATTTGACAAATGTTGCCTCTGATTTGCATTTTGTAAAGGGGACTAATACTGTGAGCCCACAAGTTTAGGGCACGAAGTACTATGACAGGGCTGGAATGACTCAGATATAAACAAACAGCCTTACTAAAACTTAAGCATCATCCTCCCACCCCAAGATGACTGCAGGATGGTGAGAAGTTGTCAGAGTGTTGGTAATAGACAAAACGTGCCAACCAGATCCTCCTCCCCCTTGGCAACTAGGGTCTCTGCCTGTCTCTCCTCCATCTGTAAAGCATCCTCATGTGGAAATGCAAGTGCAGACTTCATTTGTCAAGTTATGACTACATATTTTTGCATAAACAAAGTTTAGAATTCTGATAAATTTAGACACCAAGACCAAAGATCTTTTTTTCAAGCATAATTATCTGCAGTTGCCCGAGCTCTGTAATACAGTTCTTGGCACTGAGAAATAATTACATCCTACCAAAAAGACTTAGGCTCATGTTTGTAATTCTAGAGGGAAAAAACCTCAACTCTCAGGTGCTTACTAAGCAGAATTGGTAGAAGGGAAAGACTTGTATGTTACCATAACAACCAAACTTCAGTCCAAGATGGAAACTCAGCAATTTTACGCCTAATGTGATTCATAACAGTACATATTGCACACAGCAGCAAGCTGTATCTTTTTCAGTGGAGAGAGTCAACTGTAAGGGATCTCAAAAGAGATGAATAACAAAGGGCTTAAAAATTATCCCTTTTAAGGACGGAGGGGGGGGTCTCTTTTTTCAGATGTGTTTAAAACAATCAATGTGTTCCGTGCAACTTTTCTGTGAGGTGCACAAGCATTTCTTGCAAAAGTAGGATGCTGCTTGTTTTCATCCCTTTAAATGAAATGAAAAATTCTCTTGTTGTTTTATGTTGCTACATTCTTCCACAAGCCTAACTTTAAAAGCAAAGGCAGCATTCTGCTATCCAAGCAGAAAAAGTTATTTCTCTTTATATAAAAAAAAAAGAGGGTTTTTTTGCTGATTTATTTTTCTCAGTTAAAATATGTTTTAGGGTAGCCAACTTCAATTTCTGATGCCTTAAACAATCAAAGAAAAAAAATGAATTAGTAGCTACCTTTGAAAACGTGGAGGAAGTGTACAACATTAATGCCATGTTGTTCAGGAAACTCCTGAAAAAAGTAACTGCATATTCTTTCAGATCCCTGCAATACTGAAGAAACTATGCTATTTTTTCCTCGAAGATTCTTCTTCTCTACTTAGAACAAACATCTAAACAGATTTGTTCATTCCCTATTCACCAGATACTCTTGTGAAGAAAGTTTTGTGAATGTTTCTTTTTTAGATGACAGGGATTTTCTGGGTCAAGAATAACCTGAACGCAGCCCTTCCTCATCCCTAAAGCAGGGATTAATGGTCTCCATGTTCTCTTCAAAGCTTCGGAAGCTAATCTTCATTTATCTGGAGAGGCTGCTTTTGAGTTTTGTAAGGCATTGGTCCTTTGTGACTTCAAACATTACCAGAATTGGACTTAACTGAGTACACATGTTTACTTATTTAGAGTCACCATTAAGTTAGAGACAAGAAATAGCAAAGCTATAGAAAGCTAAAGAAGTAGCAAAACACTTTTCACTTCCAGACAGGTAGAAATATAGCACAAAAAAAATAAACAACATACTTGCATGGGGCCCCGAAAGGTAAAACCTTATAAGAAGATGGTCACAAAAGTAACTATAAAAAGAGGTATTTTAAGCCCAAAAATATCTAAAACCATCCTACTCACCTGACTGAATAAAGTGCAAGCAAAGTACTTCTAAAGGATAACTCAGAGTAGGATATAAAGCCATCATATCATCACAGGTCTTCTTCAACCTAAGTGTTTCATGAGGAAACTTGAAAGGAAAAAAAAAATTTTGGTATGTGAATTATCACATGTGGAATATTATGTCTGTCCACTGAAGAAAATAGATTAAAGAAATCTTACTTTTGACAAACACTGAATAAAATCTTTGCAAAGATTTTGGTGCTCTTCACTGGGAACACTGTCAGAAGAGTTCACTGCATGTTCAAACGCAGTCAAAAGCTGAAATAAGAAATAATTAGGAGCTCAACAAGCAATAAATCTAAGAACATGTATTCTTCACAGTCAAGTGCATATTTCAACATTGGTATCTGGATCCTACTCATGAAGCTTATACTCATACTGTGAACAGAGAGAGCTACAAAACAATCAAGCTTTATGCTGAAGTAGTACTCAAATAGGATCTAAAGCACATTTGTCTACCATTACCAGATGAAACAGTAATATACTGTTTCATAGCACAAGATAGTACAAGGAAAGCAAAAATTTGTAGGAAGCTAGATTCTTCCTTGCACCTAACTCTACATCCAAAAGAGGATTTGGTACCACAGAACCTAAGTTATTGCCTATGCTTTGCTGTCAGCCTTCCCCACACTGCCCTGAAGAAATCTAGTCTTTTATTTAATGACCTCCCTACATACATGGAAAACCATAAGCTCCATGGAATGGGAGCAATAAAGCAAGCATGCCAAGCAAGAAGTTGCCCACAACTTGTTAAAAGTGAAATACTGAATAGGAAGTTGTCTTCAATCCCACATCTTTCCAGGTTCAGGTGTCTTATTCTGAGCTGCAGAAAAGCAAACTAGAGATTAGCAGGTGAAACCCATTCCTGAAGATTTATATAACTTTTTCCAAAATTCCTTTCTTTTTTTCCTTTTTAAAATCAAAAACAAGAGCAATGCTGCAAGCAGCACCTCTTTTCTATAAGAACTCATAACTTAGAGCACTTGCCACCTCAGAAGGTACAAGATCCAGATTAAATGTCCTCTGTCTGAAATTAATTCAATTTATATCTTCTACCTTTCTGGAGCATGGCTACAAATCAAATCGGAGAAGAGAAATCTCCACCCTTTCTGTTGAAGCAGGTTTGTTTTGAAAAAACAGATAAATAAAACAAAATTAACTTCACCTACAAGATCAGTAATTTATGATCCTTCTGTTTGCTCCAATTAGTTTTGACATTCTCCTAAGAAGGGGGAACTTACAATCTAGAGAATAGAATTTAAACTCAAAGATTGCCTGTCTGGATAAGTACTTTAATCCTTAACCCCTTTGAGCTCCTTACAGAAAAATTCCCAATGAGGTAGGAAGAAATGGAAAACCAGTGCAAAACTACCTCCTCAACCTATGTGCGCAGTAGAGACTTATTGTTTTGAAGGATACCGACATTCTAGACTCTAACAGAGCTTATGAATATGCTAGGAGCTGTTCTGTTCAGCCATGATAACACAGTGATGTTTCTGGAAACGTGCAGAAGCAGAGTGATGTATCACTGTGTTACAGTGTAAACCTGGGCTTCTACACAATTTAGCTGGCAGTTAACAACGGAGCTCCAGAACAATCATTTGGATTTAGGTGCCTTATTTCACCTAAGGTCTATTTCAGGGACCTGCACCCTTACTGTTTCTGTTTCCCAATGGCTCAGAATCCAGAAGGTAAAAAATCTCTACATTTTCTTGAGGAGCTTAGTATCACTGAAAGTTAATGACAAACACAGTCATAAGACTTGTATGTTTTTAAAGGCTTCGTATAAAGTATGGCTGCACTCTGTATGTACATATCTAGATGARTAGGAGTGATAAATATTACCAACTGCTCGGTCTCATTATCCTGATTTTGTGTACTCTCTGCCAGTAACTGGATCATCTTCTTCCAAAGTTGATGAAGTTCTGCATTATCTGCACCTCCCTCCTGTTTTATTTGTATAAGTTTGTGCCATGCTCGAGCCACCTGTCAACAGGACACAAATGAATCATGCCGTAACTCTTTCAAAAAGATTAGAGGTCTGATATGAGCTTTCCAATTACTGTCAACTCTAAGCAATGAGTTTCAGCTTTCCAGATTAAGAGGTCAAACAGTACCAACAGTGTTTGGCAAATAGGATTAACAAGTTACTGATATACATTATTTTGAATAGTCAACAGATATCATAGGTTTAAATACTACTATATTACTAACATACTTCAATTTCTGCACTTACATTTGCATATATACCATTTTGCAATGCAATATACCATTGCAAAGAAACTCTTGCACCATTTCTTGAAAAATTTAAATGAAAACAGAGCAATCATAGACAAAATAGAGCAATTCATACACAAAAAACAGAAGAATTAAAGATATTCTGACCTGCTTCTTGAAGAACCAGAAAGCCTAGTGCCAGTCAGAGTAGTTAAGGAACAACTGGCAAAAAAATGGGTGTTTTCTATAAAAGGCTGAGAGATAGTTACACAGAGGCTGTAGAAGGGGAAGTGAACACCGGATGGTAACACAAGATGAGTACACCAATAGCTTAAATTTGCCTATATTACAGAAAGCTTTATGTTAAATAGTAACAGAATACCTTGAAAGAAGCTGTGGGTGCTGCTGAAGTTCCTCCTATGGTATCTGTCATATAGACAGGTGGGAAACATGTTGTAAACAGCAACAAATGAGTGAACTAGTAGACCCTGACTAGGAGAAATAGAGGAAGGAGCTTGCTTTCACCCTAGAGCAGGCATCAGGGTGATGTTTTGAGTAAACGATCAGGATTTACCCACTTTTTGATTAGAACAACAATAGGTCTGAAAACACTGCATGGGGTTCTTTGAGTGCTCAAAGATGTCTGCCTTCCAAGATACAGCAAGTAAGGGAGGCAACACCAATAATACAAATTCTTACTCTGGTTTTTGGAAGAAACAAACAATGAAAATAGACCTAGACAGTCCTTTAAACTCTGGAGAGGAGAAAAGGAAAGAAAAGAAAAAAGCCTTCCCAGATCTACAACACTAAGAACAGAAACAGAAAAACAGCAGTAACACATGCTGAAATTTCAGTGTGGAAACATCAACAAGACTGAGAAAGAGAAAGCAGGACCATGAAGCCTAACTTGTGGATTAGCGAGGTATATGAATGGAGTCTACCTGCTTATGCTAAATTACTAACACTGACTAGTTTTAGCAATTGGTGGACAAAAAAAGCCTTTGGAGCTAACAAATAGTCTTGAGACTGTTAATACAAGACTCAAAAATTCTCATTTTCCATTGTTGAAGGAAAGGTCAGAGGGGGAAGATGGTACAATGCAAGAGCATACACTGCCTTGTAAGAAAGCAAACTTTTGTAAGAATAAAGAAAGAGGAAACAGCATAACTGCATGAATAAGTATCCTGTATTACTACAGGTACCGTAGGCAAAGTTAGTGTTGAGCTTTATAACCATTTAACAGCTCCACCTAGTGGTAAGCTGACAAGGGCCGCTTATTTCAGCGCTAGTCATGCTGACATGRACTTTGGGGGTGCTAGGTGGGCTGATGCCCTGCGACCAGCTTTGCATCTCCTTCTCACTGTGTATAGAATCCCAGAGCTAAGCCACATGCAATCGAGTTTAGGTTGCTGATAAATTCTATCTCACACTATGGCAATATCAGGGACAGTCTAGGAAGGGACAAAGAGCTAATGAGGTATCTGGAGCTGGCTAAACTAGACAAAAGATACCCAGCTCGCATATAAATGTGCATTTCGGATCACGTTTGTGTTGACTTCCAGAAATAAAACAGGGGAATGAAGTTGCACCCTTTTCTTCAGTAACACTAACATCCTTTGTCAAGTTTTGTCAGTTTAATGGATTGTCTCCAAGTCTGGTAAGCAGTGGAAAAGAAAGGCACATTGTTTAAAACAGTTATGCCCAGTTGTGGTCCACAAGGAGACCATAAGTAGTCTGGGGTCTGGAAAACTTAAACTTGAAATTCCTAGATGAACAGCAATTGATTCTTACAAGAAATATCCTTTTGATCAGTAAAGAGAAAGTAAATGAGTTACCTACCTCTAAATATTTCTTTTCTTGACGATACAGCTCCACAAGCTTGTTACATACATCACACCATTTCTGCTTGTCACCCCTAGAAAGGAGAAAGAAAATCCCACACAAATAAGCTAAGTTTTCCAAGAAATAGTGAAATATCTTTCAAAATCTGTCAAATAATAAGTTTTTAAATAAGTTAAGTTTGCCAAGCAAATCTTTACAACAAATACCATAGATTACCCTAAAAATTTTGCTTATTGATACTTTAACTGAATAGAAATGACTTCAAGGGATTATATAGTTCTTTCTGAGTAATTTTCAAATTACGGGGAAAAAAACCACCAACATAATAGTTCAGTCAGCTATAGGCTCTAGTGACAGTTGATGAGAGTTAACTGTGTTTAGAATCTTATCTATATGAACTAGATGACTTATGTTCTGTGATTCTAAAGCCAGAGAAAAATAAGCCTACTTATTAATGATAATAATGCAGACTATGAACTATTTAACTATAGTAAGTACTTCAAGGCAGCGAGTTAAGACAATGGACATCAGATAACATAAGAATTTTCTAAACTACTAACATAAAGTACAGTTATTGCAAAAGTTTTTTCCTTATTAAAAGGGACAGGAATAAGAAATATTTCTACTCCAACTTTACACTACAGAACACCCGAGTAGCCAACTTTTACACTTTGATATGACAGGGCTTTAAAAGAAAAAAAAAAGAAATTGACAGACTATCCTGTGCATCAACTATGGCATGCACTGGACTTTTTTTTAAAGGAACTAGAAATCTTAGGTTGAATTGCGGTATTTGATTATTCTTTACCTTTCATAGAGTTCCAAGAGCTTTTGGTAAACATCTGCTAAGTCTCCCTTGACATCTGCTTGGTTGGATTTCTCATATAAATTTGCTAAACCCTTTAAAATAAAACAGATTCGATTTTTCGAAAACAAGTAACCTTTGATGTTTGCAATTGTAAGTTACATTTATATTGCAAGTTCTGCCTACAAAAAAGGATTCCACTGCCTTCAGCGGGGTCAACTACCAATGCACAATCTCTGAACAAAATCTGTGTTGGTACTTTCTGTACAGCCTTCTGAATCTACTTATTTTAAATGAAAAGCTCACCTCACTTTCTTAACTGATACTGACAACTATTGGAAACTTGTAAATATTACATAATCTTGTTTGCATACCAGAAAAAACATAGTAACAAAGCACACTAAGTCATAGGGCAGATGCTCTATATTCAAGGACTACACAGCCTTGTAGAGTAACAAAGACAGACAGAGTCTGTTTGCTAAACAGCTCATGAATTTTCAGTATTCCTTGAAATCAGGCACCAAGAGTTGTAATTAAAAATGCTTTATACTGAAAAATACAAGAAACCTTACTACATTAGAAAACATTGGATTTTGGTATCTGATAAAGAGATACTCAACATTAGGCTTCACAAGTCTCCAAATAACAAATAACCATGTAATGTTACAGGATGTCATGTACACACCACCCAACGCATGGCTATTCCAGATGTATATTATTGTTCTCTATCATACTGAAAGTCAATAACACAATTCATTCCATACTAGAGGCTGGAAAAATAAGTTATTRAATAAAAGATTTTCTTTCCTACGGGAGAAGCGCTGTCAAGTGTTTCCTGAGCCATGAGCATCGCAATTCAGACTGCTTCTAAGCATCGACAAACTTATTATAAGTGTTTTAATTCTTGTGCTTCCTAGCATGTTTCACTGTTGTCTCTTCTACCCAGGAGGTACAGCTTAGGTCTACTAGAGCTAAAGATTGCCCTGTTACACACATGCAACTACCTTTGGCTTTACCATGGACACACAGCTAATCAGAACTTCAACTACTGTGAAGCTTCACTAGAACTAGAAAAACTTACAGGCCCTGAAGAAAAGATGATGCAAATCTTAACTCTGTTTTGTTCCCACATTTAGCTCCATAGTAACACTTTTCATGGAAAGAATAAAGCGGATCAGAATATAAACGTACCTGCCATGCCAATAACTGGTTTGGTTCCAGTTCAGCAGCCTTCTTATATGCTCCTTTGGCCTGATCAGGCTGCTCTAACTCAGCAGCCGCCAGGCCAATAAATACCCAAGCATTGTAGTTATTCTTCTCTTGCTTCAAGACTGTCTAGAAATATGCAATTTTAAATAAAACTAATGAATAAAATGCATCTTACAGATTTATGTACTGAATTTTATAACTAAAGTTTTGTGAATTCTTCTGTATGGAAACATCAGAAGTTATTAACTTTAGCCTTTTGCTAAAAATGTAATAACTTTAGCTTTCTTATGCCAGCAAATGGTCATATTTGAACTGTTCTGCTAGTAACTGTATCCATAACTCAGCAATTAAAGCATTCTTGTTGAGGTCTTGATTAGAAATAGCTTTTCATCACCATCGCCATAGACTTAATATCCTCTGTTCCACATGCAAGCAAATGCAAAAGGGGAGAGGAATAGAGTTTACTTGAAGGCAAGTAAAGTGCGCAACCAGTTGAGTTAAAACTATGTCAACAAGACATAACTACATTGACAAAATTATGTCAACAAGCTGCTCAACACTTTCTGCATTACTGCACAATTGTAGAGGGAAAGGAACAGCAAACACATACAAGCGCAAAAATAATTATTTTCCAAGCAAAGAATTAATTACCTTGCAATGTTTTAAGGCTTCTTTATATTCTTTATTTCTTATTGCATCTCTAGCACTCTTTAGTGCTGCTTTCACTTCCTTATTTGACATTGTGGCTGCTAAGTAGAAAGAACACACAATCAGCTCTTGTAGAAAAAACATACTGTACTCAAAGCATCATTTATATCCTACTGCAATCATATAAGAAAAAAGCACTCTAAGGCAAGATTCTTGCTGCAGTTATAGGTAGCACATCTGCACAAACACAGAAGTATAGTGCAACAGGCCAAAACACATACTGTGTGATCACTTCACTTGAAATTCCTGAAACAAGTAATACGGTTAAAATGCGTTACTTATGCTTAGATCCAGCATAGGATTATGTTAATATTCCAAATAGTTAAAAGATACAAGCTAGTTATCCCAGAATAAGATTTTGGTTCAAGTTTAAGACAAATTTAAATAGGATGAGAGATGTTAGATGAGTCACCTTRGACTCAAAAAACCCAAGCATACGAAAGACACTGTGTACTGGCAAGAATTCCTAAACAGTGATCTGTGGTTAAGACACATATTGCACCGGGCCTGTGCTCAAGGGCTTCCTGAGAAGTGTGTGCGCAGGGGGTGTTCTTGCATGCTGTCTACAGCAGTATCACAGTCTGCCTGCCATTTATATTCAGATGTGGGCCACAGCTATCCTCTCCCTTCACACATGTTTATGACAGATCCCGCTTCTGACCACTGATGCGCAGTGATTTAAGGGGCAGGGGGAAGCACTTAAGGACAACTCTAAGAAGCATTCATGTTTACAAAGTCTGCTATATTCATACACTATTTTGATGCACATGCTACGTAGCCTAAAATGAACTTTAGAAACTATATAAATACCATAATCACAACTGTATAAATAGGATGAGGCTGAGATTGTGGCTGGTGCAGGCACTGCTGAGACTGAATAAGTGACAAGCTACAGAACAAAAAGCTTTTAAAAGATGAAAAAAAAAATATAAGGAGTGGATCAAGAGCTTAGCATGAAATTAAGGGGAAAAAGACAAGGGAAGGTAACTGATTTTAAAGATTCTTTTACAACCTAAGGGGGAAAAAAAAAAGCGTGAAACTTACACTGCTCAGCAGCTCCTGAAGATAAAGCTGGTCTGCCCAGAGGGAAGAGGCCCCTCGAATATCACAAACACAAAAAACCACAGAAACTTTCAAGCCTGAACTCCATTTTCACCTACAGAGAAGACGAGAAGCCACGTAAAGGCGCAGACGGGCACTTCAAGAGCCTCACGGCAGCAGGCTGCGAGCCCGGCAGGGCAGAAGCTCCGCACCGGCGCCTCCCGCCACGGCGCTCGGGGTGCCAGCCCCGCCAGCGGGCACGGGGGCGTCCGGGGCCGCGGCGGCACCGCGC
>NW_020450876.1:360501-386437 GCF_003343035.1 Apteryx rowi | reverse complement strand
GGCGGCGGGTGGCCGCGGCGGGGCGCCCCCGCCTCGCGGCCTTGCGGCAGCACCGGCCGTTTCCCGTCCTTCGGCGGGGCGGCTCAGCCCGCCGTGGCGCTCGGGGAGAGGAAGGGCCCCCGCCCAGCCGAGGCAGCGGCTCCCTTGGCCGCCTCCCCCCAAAACTCACCTCTCTCCGGACCGCGCTGCGCACGGAAAATTGCCGTCTTGGTCAGATGCGCTAAAGTAATCGCAAACTTCTGCTTAATCGGTTTCCGCAGTCAGCTGCGGTAAAGCTCCTCTCTGTAGCTTGGGTGCAGCTGGAAACGTCGGCAGGAGTGTGCGATAGGGCGGCAATTAATGAACAGACCTGACACGTAAAATTAATGCTTTCTGGGGGTGTGAAAAACAAGAGGAAAGGAAGGGCAGAGATTCTTGTTATTTTTGCCGTTGGAATTCTAAGACCTTTAGGTTTCCACAGCGGTGGGAGGGAGGTTTTTTACAATCACAAATTAAATGACTGAGTTAAACTTTTGGGCATCATCTGCTGAAGTTTTGGGCATTGTGTGTGGTCATCATAGTCAGACTTTTAATGGGTATAACTACTATTACTATAAATTTGTCAGATGGCTTTCTACAACTAAAATTGTACAGGAACCAGTAGGGATGTTTTTATAAATTCTAGTGGCTTTATTACACTCATGAATTTGTTTTAATCCCACAGAGAGGTAAAAAAAAAAAAAAAAAGGAACATCTTTTTCATTCACAAATACATATACTAAATATATTTCTTATGGTTAAAGACAGCACGGCTGGTGATATTTTTGTATTCAAAACTATCGGTCATTTTATATAAAGAAAGTGTATAAACTCAGGGTGTACTTCTACATTTTTCATGGAATTTTTGGTAGTACATTTTATAATTTTTGTTCTTAATTTTGACTAAATCTGAAAAGAGTAAACAAGATTTTTTTTTTTGCCCTTTTATCACTACACAGAAGAGATCTATCCATCCAGAATGCTGCCAGTGTTTTTATCAAGGTTTTACTTTGAGGAAAGCCTTGCTTTTGGGGTCTCATCTGATTCTCACCTTTCTGTTAAATATAAGATCCTTGTTTTCACTTCCAAAGTCTTTTACATCCTATTGCTTCTCATTCACTGTTGAGAAATCATCACTTAGCTCCCAGTCAGCTCAGGATATATCCTTGATTACACACTTCAGAGCACTTTCTTGCCTTTTTGCATGTTGTTTCTCATTCTTGGGAACTATTCTTCCCAAGTATTTGGGAAACACATGTATTATCCTTCTTCAAACCCCTTCTTAAAATACCTGTTTGCCATCATATCAAAGATAAAGCAATAGCTTTCATATTATATCTCCTTATTTCCTTTCATTCCTCTTCACTGTATTCTTTGATTATTATTTTACTGTGAGAGCATAAGCTTTCTTCACATTCCAAAGTAATGTGTGATCTCTTTTTAGATGTTAATTTTTCTTCAAATTTTCAGCTTTTACTAAAATAATTATTTACCAACAATTGCCAAATTCATAATAGTTTCGATTTGGGGAATTTATCAATGGCCAGTTTGTTTCAAGAGGCAGACAAATCTAAGTGAGGCTCCAGAATGTCTTATAAACAGGAAGACTCTCATGACTGTCTTCCAGGCGTTGGTGGTACCCTTGCAAGAATGACTTGATGCAACCAGTTTGTATGTTTACTGCTGCAAATATTCCAGTGTCAATTGTATGTTCACTGCTGTAAATATTCCAGTGTCAAAAAAAAAAAAAAAAGTTTGTCTGTGATGTTCTGTACAAGAACAATTAAGAACAAGGTGCCATTTCTGAAAGCTATCTACTTCACAATAGATATGAATAGATTGCCTAGTGCACAGGAAGAGGAAAAAGTTGAAAAATCACTGTGTTGCAGAAGTTTTTGATGAGATGGATGGTGAAGGCAAAAATAGGTTAAACATTCTGATCACATCTCCAGTAAAGAACAGGCAGAGTTGCGTGAAGTTGAAACTAGCTGATAGTTTTTCTGGAAGAGAAACTTAAGTCCTGCAGGCTGTCAAAAGGTATGGGACTTCATCTGAAAATGTGCCTGCATTATTTGTGGCTAATGCTATGTACAAAAGACTGAGACCTCTGTTTGTCGGGATTGTTCTAAAGTCTGTGCGTTCCACGTACCTTGTACACATGTTCAACCTAGAGCCTCAGAAAGCCTTTGAGGAGCTGGAGCATTTTGTTCCAGCCTTTCTCTCAAATGTTTTTAACTCTGAGAATCAGAAGATAGAAGGCCTCAAAAGTTCAAGGTACCTCTTTTAGTGATACTTGACTGTGTTTGGCTTCCAAAGCAGTGCCTGCTTGCTAGAACGGCCAGTTTTTAGCTGTTAAGTGTCACACCAAGCACTGTGCTTCTTACACAGGTTGTTGGTGGAACCTACTAGCTGTAGGTAGTTCAACTCCGAAATTGCTACTTGAGATTGACTGAGTGATGATGGGCAGCTGTCTGCGTGCTTGTGCTTGCAGTACAGCTCAAGTTCATGGATGAAACATGCTTGCCTATGTTACCTAGAATAATTCTATTAGCTCAGGTACTTCAAACCTGCAAGTCCTACACAGTTCTTAGAGAACGGTTTTCTGGAAATAGCTTTAGTGCTTTCATCTTCTTGGCCTCTGACAAAAACTTACCTCTTTCACTAAAGAGACGTGTCACCTGTCTGTCCAGTATCAAAGAATTAACTGCTGAATTCAGCTGTTCAGACAAATCCTCTTTTTCGGAGAACCGTATGACCGTCTTGCTGATAGGATGAAAAATTGGTCCTGTACTTTCTAGAGAGCACTTTCAGCCCAAACAAAGTTCCTTTTACACTCCATGATAATACAGATTACACATCATGTTCCATGATATTACTGATACTAGATATTACAGATTATATGTTGCTTTATTTCCAGTTTCTCCTACAAAGTGCTTGTTCTGAGATGCCATTTGTTGTAGTGTGCAAAATTAGGTGATCAGCCTTGTATTGTATTCTGATCTGCAGTGAGAGATTGCTGTATATTTGTCCATTGCAACATGATGCTTGGATGTTACCATCAGCTCTACCAATGCCAAATGAAGTGATTTTTCTCTACTGTGTTATGTTCTCCTATAGGATATTCTGTCAGAAAATGAATTGAGAGCATTGTTTTCCTCTACTTACAGTCTCTGCTTTGAACTGTAAAGAATACAGAAGATGACAGTGTGAGGGATGACCGAGTGGCTAGTGAGAAAACTAAGTGGTCACATTATAACATTAAAATATCAAAAATTTAATTTAACAAAATATTTTAAAAAGTCATTGATTTAAAATCATAGCTAAAGAAATGGATAAAATGAAGGGTCAGTAAGTATCACAAGGGAGCCATTGTAGACTGTATGTCAGTGGGAGAATAGCCTCCCTTCAGCTTGCTAATCCCTTTTCCCGGACGTAGTTTGGAATAAGTTCACAGAGGCGTGGTGTGGAATAGAAGGAGAGGGATGAGGAACACAGCTCTGGTGACACACACAAACAGGCATACATACCAGTGCACAAGTCTGCATCAGGATGCTGTATGACTCCTTTTAATTTTTTACCATGTCTATCACTATTTAATGCATTATGATAGGATGCTGAAGGAGAAACAATTCCTGCAAAAATTGGAGCTTAGAATGCATATAGCAGTACAAAGGAAATAATTTTATTATGAAAAAGTACAGTTATCTTTTATAGTTACATTTTTTGGTGAGGAATTAATTTCATACTGAACTAATGAAAGCCTTCTCAATGCTTTCTTTTCCATACTTGAGTGGAATTGCCAGCATTTCAGTAATACAACTGCAGGGTAATGAATGTGAGAATTACTGTAGGCAATAATTTGGGGTAATGCTATTTACATAGTCTTTTTTTTTTTCTGTTTGATTGCAGGATGGACGCTTGACATTTTATCCGGGAAATCAGACTGTGGCCTTGCCTTTCATAAATTTTATGAAGAGATATGGCACCGTCTTTCTCAATGCCTATACTAATTCTCCAATTTGTTGTCCTTCCCGTGCAGGTAGGACCAAACAAAGTATCATATAAAAGAAAATGATAAATTCTTGGGCTTGTCAACCTAAATGTATGCTAATGATGGACATACATCAGTTTTGGGTCTTTTTGTTTTGTTTTTTAGTAAGACCCAAATTTTTCAGTGTATTTCTGAATTTATACAGTCTTCTGATATTTGGGCCCTTTCTATTTTCTGCTTCTCATTCTTCTTCCTTTCAACCTTCTATTTTTCTTTTTCCAAYAACTTCTGAGCTCCCAAATTGCTTTGCAAACTTCTCTGAAGCTTCAGTATTTTTAAAAAATCTTCAGGATTTGTATTGAAATTTTCAGTTTGCCTGCTGCAGTGCTGAAGCTGCATTCAGAACTACTTTCCCTTCCCAGTACAAAGGTAATAAATTTCTTTCCTGCTTTCAGGAAAAAGTATTAAATAATAACAGCTGAATAAATGAGTAGCTTTAAGCAGTACCTTCAAGTGACATTTATTCCAAACACTCTGTTGAATACATAATGTAACTTTCAATAGCTTTAACTGAATACTTCAGTATTTTTCTTTACTTGCTGCAATCAGAGTTAGTGTCCTATGTGCAATTCCACAATTGCAGAATTTGCTGGAAATTTAGTAGGAAGCTATGTTCTTGAATCAAAAGTTACATCTTAAAATGTTTCTAGCCTTTTCAGTTGTTGCAAAGATCCCCCAGAAGTGAAGAAAATGAAATTTCATCTATAGTTGAAGAGGAGATCCCCCCTTTTCTCATGTGTGCACTGGAAGAAGCAACCTGTCCTGACTGCAGCAGAAACATGCTGTCAAATCTAGTGTTGTATTCCAGTTATGCATAACCTAGTACCCCTTTTTGTTTCTCAGGGTCACATTTTAAGCAATTGAGATTATGTGAATGTGCTGGTGGTMCATGTGGTGTTTTCTCATTAATGATTTTTGAGCCTTTAGCCAGTCTCGACTGCTGAGAACAATAATCTCCTGTTAGGTTATTTAACTTCAAAAATTTTTGTGAAAATAGCAGCTGGCGCTCCCAGTGAGGAAGAAAATTCAACAAATCATCAGTTCTGTTTAGTATTTCAGATGGTCCTTCAGCATGACTGTGACCCCCGGTCAGTCATCACAAGTATGGCTCTGAACCAGTGGGGCATCTCTTGTTTACCCAGTAGCTTGGAGACCTGCAAGGAACTGAGGGTCTGTCTATCATGGAGGGGTAAGAGATGATAGTAGAAGAGGAGGTGGTTAAGGAGGACTTGGGACTGATCTGAGGCCTTGTTGTGGACAGTACGCGAGGAGAGTAAGAGTGTTGCCATAGTATGGGATTACACTCTTAGTGCTTACAGGACATTTCCATTGCTCATAGAATAGCCTAGTTTCATTTTTGGATTCCCTTTGACTCTAAATTATCACTGGGAAGAGTAAACCATTCTTGACCAGCTGCAAAGAAACAGTTAGGGGATTTCAGTAAAATAACTTCTCTTATAGTTCCTTTGCAAATCTTATTTCGGTTTCATTTCTTGTTGGCCTCTCCCTTAGTAATTTCCTTTGCTTTAACACTTGGCAGTGAAGTAGATTACATAAAAATAGTAAAACTGAGAGCATATAATATTTAAATAAATAATATACTCTAATTCTTTCCACAAACTTAAATTTCCACATACTTAAATTTAAATTCACAAAAAAATCTAACTAAAGTGAGGGGAGATGATGCTCTGAAGCAAATGTAAATACATGACTGTTTCATCAGGATGTGTACAACTGGCATTTTTTTTCTGCAATCAATAAGCATCCTCATCTAGAGAAAAAGCTTGATTTAATGACTGTACAGCAGCCAGAAAGATGGGATCTTGTTCCATGATTGAGGCTTCTGGGGATTAGTTGGTAAATGTTATTTGTTACTCTTATTGATGATGAAAATAAGATTCAGGAGATTAGAATTTTATATTCTGTGTTCTGTTGGCTCACAGTGTAAACTTTTTACCTTTAAAATAACAAGAAGGTTGCCATTATCAAGTATATTCATCTTATTTCATCTTATTTTTAGATGGAAAGTACCAGTTATGCTACAAAAAAAAATCTTTTCTTTTTCCAGCTATGTGGAGTGGTCTTTTCACTCATTTAACTGAATCTTGGAATAACTTCAAAGGCCTAGATCTAGATTATGTMACGTGGATGGATCTCATGCAGAAGCATGGCTACCACACACAGAAGTATGGGAAATTAGACTATACTTCTGGACATCATTCAGTGAGGTAAGCAGATACATTGTCCTCTTATGGTATGGACAGAAATGAATAAATCATGCAATAGTTTGGCAAGTGGCTTCTGTCTCTGACTGAAATGGTAGTAGCTTTTATTTAAGAGGAATTGTGTTAGGAACCTAGCAAGGCTCTGTCCTGCAACTTTATGCAGAAGCAGGCATATCTCATGCAGATGCACTTTGTCTTTTACCTTTATCTGGAAGATGAAGATCAAAAATGTGGTTTTGCCCAACATGAAAGAAGGTTATATTTTATCATTGGTATTGCTCACAAAGGAAACACAGAAGCTGTTTTTGCCTTTCCTTGAGACTTCTTGGCTTCATTATATTAGTAGTGTAGGAAAAGCAGAACAGAAAAAAATACGTAAAAATATTTGAGTGTTAAATCTACAATCACAAAACATTGGAGATTGTTTTTTTTAAACAAGGCTATATATTTTTATAGACTCACACTGAACATCTAATACTGTAAAGTTTTTTGTTTGTTTGTTTTAGCATAAGACTAGAATGAAAACAATTTATGAAAAATATCTAAACCTTTAGGGACCAACTGCATTATGTTCAAAAAGTAATAAGCGGAATGTGTCTGGATAGTTGGGACAAAATATAGTGTCTTCCTTCTGTGTAGTTGTTTTTTGAGTCCCACAAAGCAATAGATCTGGATGTCAACATCCTCTAGCAATGTACAGGAAAGTTCATATCTATAGTAGAAGTTCTTACAAATTTCATGCAGGCCTAGGTAAGTATTGTGACATCTTTCAAATTCCAGTTATATAATAAAACTAATGGGCTTTTGATACTTTCAAGAGTCAACTTTTTCTGTTAAATGAAAGCTGCAGTTATGATGTAACCATATAATCACATAATGTGATCACATAGTTGTTAGTCTCATGAGGCTGAATTTGTAGATGCTTCAAAGGTAACAGAAAGAGACTGTGAAGTATAGGTCCTTATCCTATAGTAGCCCCTAATGCAAATTTCTGGGTTTTTTTTAACTTGCCTTTCAGTGAGAGTTTGAGATCTGTACTTAATAAGATCAAGCCCTTATTGTTACTTGAATAAATGTGGGTGGAGGTTGAGAATAAACTAAAACAAATACATGGTTAGTCAGCCCTTCTATGCCTACACAAGAGGAATATGAAAATGGGGGTTTACACATTTTTCTTTCATTTAAAAAATAAAAACCTCAAATAAAATTCCTCAGTCAGAGAAAATGTACATCTCATTTCTAGCATGGCATCTGTGCAGACATTAAAAATCCTAAGTAGCTAATTAAGTAATCTATAAATAGTGTGGAAGAGTTATAATGAAGGTTTCTGTTCATTGTTGAAATAATGAGAAGTGTCCTGTTGTTTTAGTTTCTTCTTAAAAAGGAGACTAGCAAAGGGAGATAGAAAAGTTCAGCTAACGTGAGATGGATGCTAGATTGAGTGGAGACCAGCTTGTTCCAAAAAAAGTGATTTGACAGCACACAGTGGGCAGTATCATCTCTTTAGAAACTTAAGTGTATTTTGCTTAAACAACAAAAACCACCGCTCCCCCACCCCACATACTTATCTAATAAAAAAAGAATTGTTAACTTTCCTGCTGCAATATTAAGTTATGAAGTTGTTCAGTTGTATGACATAAATGGATTTTGCTTTTTCCTAAGCTCTTGCAAATAGTGCATTGCAAAGACAAATAAATCCTCTCTTTAGATATGGAAGTTTACATATCTTAAAAATAGAAATACATAATGAAATGTACTAAGTATCCACTTGAATGTGACTTATTTGTAAGATGATTAATCATAGCTGCATGATTAATCAGATTTGAGGAAAATGGCTGCTAGGAAATACTTACAAAGAAATACATATCAATGAATATACGTATATGCATACAAAGAAAGGTCTAGATCTTCAGCCTCCTGACTGTTGAATATGTGAAGCCTCTGCTGCCTATCTGTCAAAAAAACTCCATTTGTCCTTTTGAATGTTAGTGGCTGTCTTCATGTAAGAATTAAAATAGATGTAGGTGTTGACTATCATATAATTATTTTCACTTAGATTAATAATAATAGTAATTCATTAAGCTTTATCTTCATTGTTTAAACGTTGTTATTTTCCCATCCTTTATCTCTTACTGGCTTTATCCATTCTATGCTTGTTATCTTCAGGGTACTGTCTGCTAGCAAAGGAGATATAATCCCCCTTCATTAGAGTTGGGATTCGGTTTTGAAGATTTTAAATAATTACCTGTCGAGTCCTTGCTCTTTCTGTATAAATTCAAAGGTTGAATTTAATATTGCCCCATTTTTTCACCCCCTCCACCAAGCCTTTTGAAGACACATATTAGAGCCTATCTTTTTCTCCTCTGCCTGAGGATAACTTTTCCTCTTAGATGTGTCAAGACATTGTCTTTGTTGCTCCAGAATGGGGGAATTGTCTGAGAGTTTTTTTTGGTTTGCATTTTTCTTTTTTTAGCTTTGTCCTAACCTCAGTCTGAGTGGATAATCAGACTGATCTGTGGCCTAAATGTATTTTTCTGTATAAATCAACATTCAGATGCAATTTAACATATACACACACAAACCTTTACCATCATCTAATTTTTATATTTATCAAATATATATTTATCAAATATATATATATATTTTTTCTGTAGGTGGTCTAGCTAATTAAATTTATTCTGAGTAATTTGGTTAAGCCTGTTTATCTTGAAAACATGTGTAAATCTAAACGAGGCATTCAAACAATAAAATATTTTTTGTTGTTACAGATAATCTTAGTAGTTTTTCTGGAAATTAAAAATATACTGGTAAAATTCCTGTGAGGATGAAAGCAGTTTGATGTTTTTTAATATTGATAATGACATGTTTTAATGAAAGTACCTGATCAACTCTTGAGCAATTTCATATTTTCTTTTATTGTTTCTATAGTGATATTAAAATTGCCATGAACAAAGTGAGGATTAGTAGAGATTTTAAATGGAATGTTTCTTTCCAACCTTTGTTTATGACAGTTTTGGTGTCATTCACTCTGGCAGAGAAATAAAGACATATGCAGCTCAGATTTCTGAGTGTTTCAGAGAGGCAACAGTTGTAATGATAATAGAAAATCTATTCCAAACATATTTTATTATTAAAATGGTGTCTTTTTTTCCCCCTTCCTTTCTTCCTAAAGCCTTTTTTCCTCTGTTATTCCCTATTCTTGACAGTATTTATTGACTACATCAAAAGGAATTGTACAGAACAAATCACTCTTACAGATTTTTGTCCTAAGTAATAGTGTTTAAAAAAGCTATAAAAGTACAGTCCAAAAAACAAATGTTGCTTCTAACGGCAGCTACTCCAGGCAAGTTACTTCCCAAAGGACTTTTTCAAATAACAAAAATCCAAGGCCCCGTTTACCAGATAAATGGCATATGAATCAATGGCAAAATATGAAGCACGGTCAACAAGCTGCAGGTGCTATTTCTGAATGTTACCTTGCAGAGGTGGGAAGATGAACCACTCTGACATGAAGTTATCATTAAAAAGAAAGAAGATTCAGAAGCAGAAAAATATGACTAAAGCTATAAATATACAATAATTATTGGTTAACGTAGTAACAATTTCCTTTATATAGAAGTTACAAATAGAATGCAGCTACAAATGTAGGACAAGTTCACCTGGAATTCTTAACTCTTTTTACTTGGAGGAAAAGAGAACACTTTTCACTGAATGTGTATCTTGCATATTTGTTTTTAGTAACCGTGTGGAAGCCTGGACCAGGGATGTTGACTTCCTGCTCCGACAAGAAGGGAGACCCACGGTCAAGCTTACTGGTAATAAGACACATATGAGAGTGATGGAAGCAGATTGGCAGAACACTGATAAAGCAGTAAATTGGATAAGGGAAGAAGCCATTAACTTTACTCAACCATTTGTTCTTTACTTGGGATTAAATTTACCACATCCATATCCATCACCCTCTACAGGAGAAAATTTTGGATCCTCTACCTTTTTAACATCTCCCTATTGGCTTGAAAAGGTATGTGAAGATGGAATTTAAGTATAAATTCATTTGTAACTGTATTATGAAAGGTATTTTATTCCTCACAGGATAACAGTTTTTCAGGTCAGACCTAATTTTCATATTTAAGTTCACTGTAAGAAATATTTGGATGAGATATTAGATTTCCAGTTTAAGACAGAACAAATAGAAGTGAAGAATTTCTGCTGGTTATGGGAAAGGAAAAGGTCTGTTGGCAGTAGTCACTGATTCAGTAAAGAAATTTTTGGTTCAGTGGCTAGAAATATATATTAAACTATGAAATAGTTGCTATACTCAAATAATGGTCTCAAGTTCATTGTTTATAACATATTCCATATGCTGCTTGTTATAAATGATGTTATATGAAATCAGACTGCCTGATTTTTTTATAATGAGAGATTGACTTTGCTTAGACTATTAAGCTAGAACTTGAAGCAGTAATGCACAGTTTAAGTCTGTCTTTTCTGTTAACTGCTCTCCTTATTAGTCTGCTCTTTAATTTTTTTAGAATGCAGAAAAGTCCCATTATTTCCATATGTGCAAAGTCAACAGATACCATTCCATCCCAAAGGAGAAGTAAACATTTTTAATCTGTCTCTTGTGTGGTCGCCAGGTGCCCTCATCTGTCACAAAACTATAAATAGATTACTACAGCTTTCACTATATAAAAGGCATTAAGATTTTCTGTAGCTGAAGAACTGAAAATTAGGTTTGAAAAGACTTTACACTTACTTCAAAAAAGCATATGCAGTTTATATAACTTTTTTTGACTTTTCTACTTGGGGAACTGCAAAATCTATTTATCTAAGTGCAACAAAACTACAGAGATTTAGAAAAAAAGGATATACAAGTTCAGGTTGAAAGRTGTGGGTTCTTTTATTCTAGCAATGGTCAGAAGTTTGCAGGGGGAGAGAGAGCAGGAAAGAATCATCTCTTTTGCAAAAAGCAAGATCCAGGTTGGATATTAAGGAAACCTTCCTAGGTGCTAACTGCTAGGACAGAGAGAGGTTTTTCAGAAAGTGGTAGTACCTTATTTCAGTGGGTTTTAGAACAGATTAGCTATAACCTCTCTGACAAGTGTTTGTTAAACGTAATCCAGGTCAGGTACTTGAACTTCCTCATTTCTTGATGTCCTTTCCACCACTATGTATACATATTTAGTTACATGAACCACATATTATCATTTACTGACCATTTGCTGATTCTACTGGAATGTATCTGTTTTGGAAGAAGCAATCTTTGAAAATAACAAAGATCAATCTCATGGAGAAATTTGAGTGCAAGGATGAAGAACTTGAATTAAATTATATGTTTACTGGGGACCTAATAAAGAGTGGAGTATCAACATGGTATGTTTATGAAACCCTGTGTTGCTAAGCAGATGGTCTGCTGCATTTTGCACCAGCTGGCACCTTTTCGTGGCATGTGGCTTTCTTCCTAGATATGAGTTACAACAAGCGAGCATAGAGATTTCAGGAATCCTTAAAACTAGATCCTAGTCYGATAGAAAAGGGTTCAGTCTTCTGACCAGTCATGGATGGAGGTGAACACTTCTTGCTGCCATTACAACTTGAGCAGCTAATAAATACCATTTGAGGAATCTAAAATGCAACTTAATGTGTCTAAGGACCTTCAATGATGGGAGGATGCCTGAAGCAGTTGTCTGCTACCGTTTAATCTTGCTTGATTTCTTCTTGTAGCCAATTTCCTGTAGACTCTAAGGAAACTTTGGATTTGGTATGTCTGGTTTGAGTATTACAAAGTTGGGTTTTATCACTGTGTTGTGGGCACTTCAACTCTTGCGGTCTTGCCAGCTGTTTAGATGACTTCATGTGCCTGTTGGGTAACTCAAGAGAAGAGATTGACTGTTGTAGGAGGTAGGGCTTTGTAGGTATTGGAATATATGGCCCAGTGCAGTCAAAGGTATCATATGCTGCAAGGATGTACACACTATGCATGTGACTGTCCAGACAGCTCTTAATTATCCATACCAGAGACACAGAGATTGGACCTGCCTTTGGGCAAATCCTAGTTCAGTTCAGCAAGGGCTGGTACTTCAAGTGCTACACCAGTAAATGAGGATGTAATGCTTTTAGGGTCCACTTGGATCTGATTATTTTTGTGCTGCACAGAGTCATGTGGACATTAAGTGCCCTAGTTATTTTATTAGGGAGAAGTGCTGCGAATGTGCAAGGGCCAACCTAAGCGTGGAGCTATGCCTGCGGCCCTGGGTGTGCGCTGCCCAGACACCTGAGCTGCTGGATGTGAAATCAGCCTTGGTGCAGGAGTGCAAGTGCTGAGTCACAGCTGAGGTTTCCTGCAGGACTCGGGACCAAACTGATGGTGTGAAGTGGGAATCTTTATCTGAGCTCTAAGCATATTATTCTGTATCTTCTGCTACATGGGGTATGCTAGCATCACGTTTCTCAGGGATAAAGGAGAATTGAGTATATATCTCTGAATAGGAAGTAGTGCTGTCTTTACCATGTCTGGGTTAAAACCTGTCATGTATGGATCTGGAACTGTGGCATGTGATAGGTAGGAAAGTTAGAAGGAAGACTTTGGTCACCAGCTACAGGACCAGCTGGAGCCTGGAGAGCTCTTTCTGCTTCCGAATTCTCACTTCTCAAAGCACAGCTTTCCCACGGGCATGAAGCAAATCAAGTGGGAGCTCCATGCAATCCCTTCCTCTTTTGTATTAGATTTACACGTTCAGTCAGCATACCTCTCACTGCAACATGAGTAATTTTAGCAACTAATATCATTAGAGCCTGTGAAATATCCTTCCTGTAATATTTTCATTAAAACACATAAAAAATTGTTAGTGTAGCTTTTTTGGATTATATTGCACACTGCTGTAAATACTCTTTTGTACATGTCTTGACACTTTTGAGTTTCTCAGTACTTTAAAGGGCAAATATCTACTGTCTCTGATTTGCTTATTTATCAGAGCTTGCTTCTGCATCACCATAATCTTGGCTTCAGCTCTGATTATTAGAGAAGATTTTTTAGAGATAAATGAGAGCAACAGGTGTGCTTTTATTATTTAATAAAGTTATTTTTTCCATATTAAGATTATATGCTTTTCTGTTTTCTAGTAATCTGTACTTTAAACTGCAGGTTAGAAGCAATTAGCTCTGTTAAATGTAGCACTTTATTTTATATACTTAAGAGAATGCTTTCAAGTGTGACTGCCTAGGCAAAATACATGCATTATAGTTTGAAACACTAAAGCTGGTACTTAAGCACACAAACTGTGTAAATGCCAGTTTGAATATACAAATCTAGCATTACATGTAATTRATTGGCTCCTATTTTTTAGTTTCAAACTGATTTTACACCTCTCCTTTATAACTAAATAGCTTGACATCTTTAGAAACAAATAGAAATGTATTGGAAAATTGGACTACCCTAGTGAATTCTTTTTATCAAGATACCAAGACTTGTCACCCACTCTTCTGGAGACCTTCCCAGTAAATTTCCGTGTTGCTCTATAGGCTCATATAACACCGAGTCTTTTTGATACATATGGTTCATAGTTATCCTTTTATGAGGCACTATGCCAATACTTCTGTAATTACTCTGGAGTACAGTTCTAGAAAATTGTTCTGCAGTATCTCTCTCTCTTAAAAAAGACATCAGCTGGCAAAGCACATACTTCTGGCTCCTAGCCTTAGTTTCTAGCTGATTTTTACAGCCCTCTTGTCTAACTAAATGACTCGATACCTGTGAAAACAGAGGGAAAGTATGGAGGAGGTAGCAGTACCATGCAACAGATAAGCAGCTGGTGTTTCCTGGACCAGAACTTGAGTACTGTTAATTTATACTTTAAAGATTTTAATTAAATGTGTTTGTAAAAAGAAATGTTTAATTCACTTCCTAAAGTAATTTAATTTTCACTTATTTTTAGGTAACATATGAAGCTATTAAAATTCCCAAGTGGTCTTCTCTTTCAGAGATGCATCCAGTAGACTACTATTCATCTTACACCAAGAATTGCACAGGAGAGTTTACAAAGCAAGAAGTGAGGAATATTAGAGCATTTTATTATGCTATGTGTGCAGAGGCAGATGCCATGCTTGGTAGGTAGTTTCATAATACAGTGGGTTTTTTGTTTTGTTTTAAGAAAATGCTGATACGGCGGGTCTTTTGAAAATAACAATTCAGATCTGGGAGTAAGTCACTCTAGATATTGCTTAATCAATCTATATGACAAATAACTGGATAGCTTTTAAGGCTATGTGAATTCAGGGCAGGCTGAAAAGTACTAACAAGAAAAAAAAATGGAAAGAAACATAAATTTGGGGGCCCAAGCAGTTTCCTTGGAGACAGATGTCATATGCAGAGATTGATCATGGAATGGATGACTACTACTCACGGATTAAACAATAAAGCGTGCTTTGGAAGCCTTCCATATGAGGGTATACCAGCATATTAGTGCAAATTAAAAAGAAAAAAAAATTAATTAAGCATTCAGAATTCTTCCTGGTTTGTTGTAAGATCTACATACATAAAAATTATAATGCAAGTTGGTCTTAATTCATAGTATTTTATTTCTTAGTTTGAGAAGCGACAGTAAAAGAACAAGAATTTATTTGCATTCTAATATGAAATTCATGAATAAATAAGCTAATCTTTTAGCAATGTTAGAATGATTAACTAATTTTTTTAAAAGACGCACAGGATTAATCTTTTGCATTTATGAAAGAAAAGAGATCTACAGGGGCCTGACAGTCTTGAGGGAATGAAGATGTTGCAGAGTAACCCTGTACTAGGATTTAATTCAGCAATGTATTTTAAGTTGGCAACTAGTCTCTTTAAACAAGAATCATCTCAGTGAATTAACATTAAAGATGTGTAAGTGTTTTGCTTAATTACTGATTTCATTGATCCTGGCCCTGTCTACCTTGCACAAGCGTAAGGGCTCCTGTGGGGAATTAGGCACAGGAAATAGAGACATCCCACTGATTAGGTACAAGGACCATCAGGAGTGTGTCACACTAAATCTAGTATCCTGACTTCTGCTGCCCTGTTTTACTTCATTTGCTTTAGCTATCTCTTATTAGTTACGATGGAAATTATCCAAAGGTTCTGGTAGCAAAAACGCATCTCATCCTCTAGTACATCCTCGCCCTTTGAAACTTTTACAGCTGTTGTTCCAACTCCCTCCACGGTTCACTGGGAGGCAGAGCCCTGCAACCTCATTTACTACTATATGTTGTTCTGGACTGGAGTCTTTGGGCTCTGCCTTCTATGGCAGAGAGAGGAGTTTCAAGGCCTTTGAACAAGATACTCCAGAGTTTGCAGGCTCCTCTGCAGGTATACAGAAGTTTAAAGGAATATTTTTGAACATATTTTTTCAATATCTTTTTCTTGTTGTAGGTGAGATTATTTCAGCTCTGAGAGATACCGGGCTTCTTAAAAGAACAATCATCATATTCACTGCAGATCATGGAGAACTTGCTATGGAACACCGGCAGTTCTATAAAATGAGCATGTATGAAGGAAGTTCCCATGTTCCTCTTTTAGTTATGGGGCCAGGCATCAAACAGCAGCAGCAAATATCAAATTTAGTATCTCTTGTGGATATTTATCCTACTATGCTTGGTGAGTCACGTCATTTCAAATGGAATTAATTTTTTTTCAGTTACTAATTATTATTATGCATCTGTATTACAGTCAGAATTAGGTCTCCACTTTCTGAAGCAAGTTAGAAGTACTAACACTATTGGAAATAACACTTTATCTGAGGAACGTGCATTCAGATTAATATAAAATGCAAAAAGTGGATATAAGAATTAAATAAAGGAGCTGAAGATGTTCCTTATCACTGTTACTGTCATCAACACAATTACAGAGACTGACTAGATATAGAATTATTTGTTAAAAATCTTTCTTGTATTTATAAGATAAAAAACAATCAGACATATTTTAAAAATCAGTAATCCTTACTAGCCTATATACCTAACAATTTACTATAGAAAATACATTGAAAGTGCATCCAGAGATGGGATTAAAGCTCCAAAGATGTTAACTTTATTAGCTTATCAAAGGAATTTCCTTTTTAAAGGGTCATGTGGAAGAAACATAAAGACCTTCCTATAGGAAATGTACAATTGACCTGGGCAAGCATAGTAAGATATAAGAATGGATGCATATCTGTTATGGGACAGAGAATCAAATAAAAATGACTGACATCAAATTACATATAGACAGATGGAAATTACTTTTTAAGAGTGAATTTTTGAACGTCTCATAAATCATGTAAGACTGATCCAGTTGGAAGTAAATATTAGGTGAAATTGCCATTTTAGGCTTTATTTGGGATCTTTTAGGCTACTGATCAGAAAAAAACTTTCTTTTTAAAGCAGTCTTCAAAGCTCTTTATTTAAGAAGTGTCAGGTGCGCACTGCAATTGCCTGAGGGAATCTGGTGCAGTAGGTTAAAATGTACTTCTGTAAGTAAAAGCCAGTGAAGAATCCTTTTGCATCCTCTTTTAAGCTGTTTCCTATAGGTAAATAAATTTATCTGCCTGCCTCTCCTCAAAGTTTTCAAACCAGTTGGCCAGTTGAAAATAACATACACCTGAGTGGCTTGCTTTTTCTGTTCCAAATTCTGAGATGGAACCTGTATATAAAGGAATGTGCCCCAGATATGGTCCTTATATAAGCTGTTGGTATCACACTTAAAGAGTTAAAATCACTTTCTTCTTATTTGTGCCTTTTTGCCAAATACCATATTTGATGAAGTGATTTGCCGTCCTTCCTTTTTGTTTATTTCTCTTTTTTGTTCTCCCAGAACTCTAAATTCTTTCCTTCTGTTCTATCTTCCTGTAATCTGAATGTCAAAAAAAGGCACATAAAGCAAGGTAAACAAGAAAACATGAAGAACCATCTTTGTCAAACATTAACCCTTCAAGCAGTATGATAATGCTTACTAGTGAGGAAACAGACTGCAAGTTTTGGTTTATGATAAATGTAATCCCTTGCTTTGCATTGTCTCAAGGCAACACTCTCTCCTAAGATGCTGTCCAAGGGCTTTGCTGAACACTCCCTCCCTTACTGATCTTGAGGTTAGCTGCACCCCATACAAAGTCTAGTACAGATGTTCGTGATCCCAGCAGAATCTGTGTGATATAGATAATTCATCCGGGAGTGCTTCAGCTCTTCCATTTTTTAGCAGGTCATAGCATAACCTTTCCTCCAGATAGCCCTGGCTTTGTTGGTCTTTATGGAAGTACATTTGGAGCTCCACTGGAAAAGCTGGAGCTATTGAAGATACCAGCCTGGAAAATTATTCGCATTTGGAAAATGCGGTGACTGCAATTGATACCATTACTGGTGTAGGATTCCAGAAGAGGAAGACATATATCCCTTTTGCATTTGTTCAAAATTAGTATCTATTTGTTCAAGCTTTTAGCCAACGCACTGGAAGCTGCTGGGTTTATATGTTACAGGTCCTCCTACTGCTAACTCAAGTGCAGCCTTAAAGTCTTTTTATTTACTAGAGCAAGAGCTACAGATTAATGACAGCTGTATATACTGTAGAAACAAAACAGAGGAGAAGGAGGAAGATATGTGCTGCTAAAGGGAAAAAGTCAGCTATGGGCAATCTATATGCACTGGATATCATTGTAAGAAATAAGTAACCACTCTTCATAGAACAGGAGATAAAATACTCCCACAGTCCTCTGTGAAGTGGAAAATTTTGAATGACTAAATGCTATGTTCAGAAAGGTGATTCAAAATAGCAGTACTTTCATACTCCATTTTTAGGAAGCACCAAAGTGTATGTAACATGGGTGGGATTCTCAACTATGCTTTCCAGAATATCTCTGAGGGATCTTTGCAAACCTCTGATATTGACCTGATCTTTGGAAGCTAGAGACACTTGCCCTCTAAGTTGATACAGGGGGCCTATCCATGTTAGAGCATCTTCCAAAGGCCATCTAGTAGGCTGTAGTGTCATCCAGAGTGTTTTCCATATATGCACTGTATTGGTATCACCTATGATATCATCTTTATCTCCAGCCCTACCAGAGAAGCAAGTGGCCCTGTTCCTCATGTTTCCCTACCTGAAAGATGGTGATAACTATAATGACCACTTTTTGTAAAGTCTTTTGTTATTCACTAATGAAGAATGCTCGACAGGAGCTTAGCACACTTACTATCAAAGTAACAGTTATGCCAGGTAGATTCCATATCCATGTTGGATATGGAGCTTTTAGGGTCCTTTRTGTCAATCTATTTATCCTACCTGAGGAAGTCAGAGCAGAAAGGAAGGGTATCAACCCATGAATAAAAAGATAAAGAAGTACCATCCATCACTGGTGGTTTTAACATCAGTTTTAACAAACATCTGTAAGGATTGACATAGTTGATACTGTCTTTGGTCAAAATGGTGGGCAGGTGACCTCTTAAATTTCATTAAGGACTTTTTATTATTATTTACAGATCTTTGGGTTCCTGTATTACAGAGGGAGAACAATTAGAAAAGCGTGTTTTATTTCTGCAGCAGAATTGCTGTTCAAACACCTGTAATCTTACATTAGTCTCTTTTAATCAAAGTAAATGTACTAGCATTTTGACTATGTTTATCTTTGCTTAGATATAGCAAGAATTCCTGCCCCGCAGAACCTCAGTGGATATTCTCTTATGCCACTGTTACTTGAAATGGCAGAAGATGAAGTGTCGTCTAGAAGGCCTCGGCCCCTATGGGTATTAAGCGAGTTCCACGGCTGCAACGTGAATTCTTCCACATACATGCTCCGAACTGACAAATGGAAGTATATCACATACTCGGATGGCCATTCAGTACTTCCACAACTTTTTGGTGTGTTATAACTCGTTACATACTAATTGACTGATTGATTTGCCTAAACATAAATTGGCTCTTAACTGACTTTTTGTTTGTTCCAGACCTTTCTGCTGATCCAGATGAGCTAAAAAACGTTGCCATGAAATTCCCAGTAGTTGCACATTCCTTGGACAAAATACTTCACTCTATAGTAAACTATCCAAAGGTTTCTTCTTCTGTTCAGGAGTATAATAAGAGACAATTTATCAGCTGGAAACAAAGTCTGGGTCAGAATTACTCAAATGTTATTGCCAACCTCAGGTGGCATCAAGACTGGTTAAAGGAACCTAAAAAATATGAGGATGCAATTGACAAGTGGCTCAGTCAAAGGCAACACTAATAAATAAATAGGCTATTGTCTCTATGCAAAACAACCCAGATTTAATATAATGGAAGATATGAAAACATTATGTATTTGCAATAGTAATGCTGTATTTCAAGTATTAAAATTACAGTGTTATATAAGCCATTTAAGGAAAAATGCTCCCCAAATTATATCTTTGTGTTAGAAAGCCAAAAGCATTCTATATAACTAGCCAGCTCACCAAATCTAGATTGTACCAGATGTTGTTATTCTGTAACATTTAAGTATATACAGGAAAGATGGTGGATAAGTATTAATTACATGTATGGAGTATTACAGCTTATTGCAAAAATGCACAAAGTATTATGCATTAAAACCCAGTAGGAATTTGCATTTCTAAAGACAGGCTAAAGGAAGGATTACAAAATTTAGTGTAGCGGGATAAGTATTATAATGAAATGTGCAGGAGCTAACTTTGGATCAAGACAGATTTTAAGTCCATAATGAGTACCCATTCCTCCACCTTAGAGAGGCTGTAGAAGTTAAAATTTAATCAAAAAGATAACAGCTAGTATTGGTCTGAACATAAATCCAGTTTAGTCAAGCATTTATCATGTCAGCATTCCCTTTTCATACATCAGTGATTTTCTATCCTTTCAAGATGTGCCTTCCAATCTCTGGCTTTTGGATCTGGTACTTACAACTCCTTGCTGTTCAGAATTTCCTAATATGCGTTGTTGACTATTCAGTGAACATGTTTAAAAGTGAAGAGGAAATTGGTGTTACACACTACTGGAAATTTAAAAAAATAATAATCTAACCAAACTTGCGACTAGAACTGTTCTCTGAGTAGTGCTAGTGTGTTTTGCATAGCATAAGACAAAAACGGATTGAATAAATCCCCATTCTGCTGTTTAGATTCTGCAAGTAAATGTTATGAATAAGTGCAGAAATGGAACCTGAAATATGTAGAGGGGATACAATTGAAGCTTGAAGAAAAAATCATCATAAAAAATACTGTTTTTCATTTTTTCAGGGATGTGACAAAAACAAAGCAGTTTTTGAAAAGGTAAGATTTAGCTAATAACTCTAACTTTTGTTTAATGAATACATACTTGTAGCAGCACTTGCATTTGCTTATTCTTGAATACAGCTGTTGCTGCTATAGTAACAACTCAGAATGACTTTACACTTCATACCTAAATGCTATCTGGAATCCATAATGAAATACTCAGCAGTAACAGTAAGCTAGTAAAAATAAATATGAAAAATGCATGTATTTTGTAATGGCTAAGCACTGTACATGCATTTTGTCAACTACTTGCTACACCATAATTAGGTACATATTTATGCATATTTTAGCTATGTTATATTTTTGCAGTCATAGAACATGAAAGCTAATCTTGCACTACTAACAGCTGTGTTAGCATTTTCTCCTTTTTTTGAGCAAAGAACAAATTAGTAGTGCAAATAAACCTTTAGGCCCTGTAGTACATCATTATAATTCTTGCTAAAAATGAGTTCAGATGGAGTCATTTCAGCATAAACCACATTTTAGCAATGTAATGTAAACTAGCTGTGTAAACTGAAAAAAGAAATATACCCATATGAATGCTCAGGCAGCAAGAAAAGGAATAAATTAAGTGATCACTCTCTGAAGTTCTGGACAGAATGCAATATATTGTTCAAAATACAGCAAAATAAAATTATTGTAAGCCTTTAGTGTGCGTGCACCTTTTTTTAATGACTGAATGTTTAAAGAAATTGCCAGGAAAAATTGTACTGTCAGTTCTGTGGCCATGGCGTTATCTTTCTCTAAAGACCTGAGCCTTTAAAATGCACTTTTCAATAAACATTAAGCTCACAAAACAGCAGTTTGTGATACTCTGAAGTGGCTGCAGAAATAAAAAAAAAAAAAGCAAAAAAAAAGCGCACCTTCCTACCTCAATTCCTTGCGACAACTTCCTGTGTCACAGGCTGCCCCATAAACTCAAGTTAATAGTGGTAGGTTTCCAGGTAATTAAGAAAATGCCAGTAATGTGCTGGCTAGGACAGCAAAACTAGAATTTAAGGAGGTCAGCTCCTTAAGTGAGGTGGTTCGGAGGAATGTGAGCTAACTAGCAGAAGACTCTGATCGGATCCTAAGTCAGTATATATTTAGTCTGGTACTTCTCTTGTAACTGGTGTTCTTAAAATGTTTAAAACCAAAACATTGATCTGTTTGTTAAAAACAAAACTTCGTCTACCATAAATTGAGTATGTATTATTTCTTTGTACATGAATCTTTGTTCTGAAGGATTGAAAAAAGAGAAGGCAAAGGCACCTTAATATAATACTGCATCAGTTTGCAACAGATAAGCAGCCTACCTCTATTGGTACAGAACTAAACTAGTTTAAGTTCAAAACAGATATATTTAACAATGTGGCAAGGGCAGGTGAGGTACCAGTGTACTGAAGGATAGAAATGGGAATTATTTTTGTAAATACAAGGTCCTAGAGGACACTGCAGTGATAARAAACTGCCAATGTGAACATGCAAACCAATCACATCAAAATAATCATCAGCCTTCTTTGTCAGGATAACCAATCAGTAGAAAAGAAGCAATAGATATATCTAGACTTTGAATGCAGCTTTAGACAAACACTTACCTGATCTTATTTTAAACAAGCTGCAGAAACAGAGTCTAGATAAAAGTATTATAAGGTAGGTGCACAACTGGCTACAAGCAAATTCAGTAGCAGATATTCAAAAAGTGGGAAGGTGACTCAAATAGGCCCTGCCGAAATTTGATCTAGCACTGTTCAATGTTTTTTATGAGCAGTTTGAATGCAGGAATATACATCATGCTTATTAAATATGTGAAATGCACCCTGGGAGAGCTATAAGCAGTTCCGAAAATATGCTAAAACTCAAAATAGTCTTAATTAGCTGGCAAGATGATCTGAAATCAATGAGATAAAATTCAAGTGTATTTGTTAAGGATCACAATAAAAAGGAAGGGGAAAACATAAAATGGTGAACAACTGTCTAAGCTGCAGTGTTGCAGAAAAAAAAGAGTCTGGAGATTTTAGTGAGCCAGAAGCTGAGCATGAATCAATAGTATGATGTGGTGACAAAAGAAACAAGTGTCATTCTAGGATGATCTGCAGGAGTGTTATATGTAAGACACAAGAGGTAATTATTTCATTCTACTTAACACTAGTGAATCCTTCGGGTATTATCTCCAGTTCTTGACTTTGTATTTTAAGATGGATGTAAACAGCCAAGAAGAAAATAATAAAAATAAGGGACTTGTGAATCATACTAGGTTTGTTTCACCCATCAGACAGAGAAACCTTGATAAATCCTCAAATGTGAATAAGGCTTATATAAGAAGATGGCAAATCCCTGTCACCGAGAGTGGAAAAAGAAACGTCTTCATTTTTTCAGGCAGGGCTGTTTTGCTGAACTATCTGGAATTTTTTTTAACTATAAGGATAGTTAAACATTAAAACAGACTACCTAGGGTAGCTATGGAAACTCTATCCCTGGAATTTATTCAAAATAATTTGAAAAAATACTTGTAAAGAATAGCCAAGGTATGTACGATTCTGCACTAGATCAGTGAGCTGGACCAAATGCCTCCCTGATGTCTTTTACAGCCCTTCTTTTCTGAATCCTGGGTGGTGATAAGGCTTAACCATTATTTCTTTCACTGAACAAAGTTCAGTTCTACTTACAAAGCACACTTTAAGTGTAACCTACCATTAAAACCCTTTCAGAGCACCAGTGAGAGTAGATGTGAATTATTATAATGAGGTTCTGTAAAAATATCTGTAACACAAGCCTACTGTTTTGAAAATGATGTCTCTTTTCCAGGTAAAGCCTGGTTAAGCCTAACTGTCTAGGAGGAAGCTTGTACAGTTTGAGATGCTACAGATACCTATTGGATAGACTCTGATAAACTTGACAAGTAACTAAGGCACAACATGAGCGCATAATAAGAAACAGTATTAATACATGACACCCATAGAAAAGAGTGAAGCAGTGAGAGAAGATAACTTTTTGAGGATTATTGGACAGGTTGGTGAGAGCCAGACATAGAACATGGATATTACGAGCCTGAGTCCTAATGCTGTTTTATCACTGAGAATACACAAGAAAAAGCCCTGCTGAAGACCTGGTGAAATCCTGCACAACTGAGAGCCCTTCCCTGAACTGACATTCCTCTTTCCCCATGTTAGTAACATTAATGAGAGCCTAAATGTATACAAGAACTAAAAAACCCTACTTGACACCTTGCTGTTAAAGCGGACATTTCTATTAAAAATGCTAACAGCTGCAGCCACTGAAATCTATGCAAATGGTCATACTATCACTAGTAGTATCTGTACAGTAACCACAACCAGAATCTTTAGGGGAGAAACAGGCTCATGCAATCACAGCATAAACAGATTTCAGCTGACATTCAAAATTGCAACTGCTCAAGGCCAGCGCAGTGTGAATCAGACTGTGAACCCATCACAGCAACCAGAGCCAGAAACCCAGCTCTATCTTCCCACTCGGCGAGGTCTCAGGGAAGGTCTCAGTGAGAGCTTCCAAGGTCTGACTGTGGACTCTAACCAGACTTCTGTCTCTAGATACAAAACTCTTGCTGTTATCTGCTCAGAATTTTTCTAAGTAATTTTCATATGTATGAACTGTCATCAACATATCAATAGTATTGATATGCATATGCTACCAGCTATAAACATTACGCATGTTTATACATGTTGAGCTCTACAGAAACTGAACCCTTGTATCGCAAAGAAAAATCTAAGTTTAGCTTTTAAATTAATTTGTAATGTCAACATGACAAAAAATATTCAGCTGAAGTGGGTATAATTGAAATCTTGAACAAGTGGAAGAATGGAGCTAAATGAGAAGGAAATAGTCTCAGTATAGTATTCTTTCATTGCTCCTTGTTACAACAGGGCAGACAGGAGTAAATATAAAAATATTTTAAAGACTTATGCTGTAAGACAGGGTATGTTCTGTACAAGTACATACATGTCATTGCGGTGTACCCCTCCAGCGCCCCACTCAGTCTGCACAGATAATTAACTATTGCAAGAATTTCAACCAGCCTGCCTGAAACAAAATGATCACATCCATACTTTGCAGTGGTTTTAAATTAAAAAAAAAAAAAAGTCATTCCTTGAGATCCTGATCAATTTTATTTACAAATGAGGTATCACAAAAATTCACAGAGTACGACCAAAACATTCAGAGGGCTTTGTAAAGATTACAAATAGCAGGGCTTTGAAAGAGAACCACATTCGGGCAGTTTGCATAGCAACAGCCATCCTGCTGACTCTGCCCTCTTCTCTGAAGGCATTTGACATGAGTACACACCAAACAAGTAAAAAATAATAATAATAACCCTCTTAAAACAGTCCATGCTAAGGGAATATGGGCACAGCTACACTACAGATAAAATGCTTTGTAACGCACGATCATATCCTGACCCCTTTCATTTCCCTCCTGCCTGGAGAATTCCCTGCTGCGGTTCCCATATTCACACCTCCCGCGTGCAACACAGTACCCAGGCCGTCAGCAAAATACCGGGCCGGGGCCGGGGCCGGGGCTGCCCTGCCAGCAGGGCGCCCCGCGAAGCCTGTCTGGGCCTCTGCCACATGCGGGGCCAGGCTGCGGGAGGAGGCGCCCCGCCGGCTATCCGGGGAAGGGGCAGCGGCAAGCCAGGGAGGGCCACAGGGGTTGCTGCCTGGCGGCGGGGCCCAGCTAGCAGCGGCCCTCGGCGGTGGCGCCTGGCGGCGGCGTGGCAGGCCCAGGGGTGGCAGAGCTGGCACCGCCCGGCAGTGGGGTGGCAGGCTCCGAGGTGGCAGCCCCGGCAGTGGCCAGCCCCGAGATGGCAGCCGCAGGGTCGGCGGGCCCCGAGATGGTGGCCCCAGTGGTGGCTGGCCCCGAGATGGCGGCCGCGGGGTTGGCGGGCACAGCGTCGGTGCGAGGGCGTCGGCGGGGCCGGTGCAGGGCGCGGTGGGTCGCCCGGTGGCGCGGCTCTGCCTCGAGGCCGGGGCAGCAGCAGGTGGCGCCAGGCCCCACGCCACAGAGGCCTCGCTGGAGGCGGTGCGCCCAGGGCCGGTGGCTCTGGAAGAGCAGGTAGGCGAAGGGGTTGAGGGCGCTGTTGGCCGCCGCCATGATGCCCAGCGCCACCAGCGCCTCCCGCGGGCCATGGGCGCCAGGCTGGGCGGGTGCTGAGGCAAGGCTGAGCTCAAGCGCGCAGCGCGGCAGGCGGCACAGTGTGAACAGTGCAATCAGCACTAGCGTCAGCTGCAGTGTCCGCGCCCGCGCGCGGGGCATCCCGCAGCCGCCAGCCCCGGGCAGCAGCCCCGGGCAGCGCCGCCCGCTCCCCGCTGCCTTGTGCCCGCGGGCGGCCCAGACGGCGAGCAGGATGCGGCCGTAGGCCCAGCAGAGCAGG
>NW_020450876.1:358004-360046 GCF_003343035.1 Apteryx rowi | reverse complement strand
CGCAGCAGCCGCAGCAGGCGAGCCGTCGCAGCACCAGGCAGTTGCCCACCAGCGCCAGCAGCAGGACGGCGCSCGCCGACGCCGCCCGCGCCCGCCGGCTGGGCAGCGGCCACTGCCCCCCGGGGGCGGAGAGGTTGAGGCTGCCACCCGGCTCCGGGACGCTGGAGAGGTTGGGCGCGGCTGCCAAGCTGCTCGGGCTGAAGGGGTCTTCCATGGCTCCCGCAAAGTCCCAGCGGGCAGGGAGGGAGAAGCAGAAGGAGAAGGAAGGGTGCTGCGCCGGGCGGCCCCGCTCCGTGCTGCCCGCCGGGCACAAACTTTCTCGACGCGCCGCGGCGGCGGCACTCCCCGAGCCTATATAGGGGCTCTGCCCGTCATGGGGCGCGCGGGGGGGGGCTGCGCACCCCCGCGGCCAGCGCGCTTCCCCACCCCGCCGCCGCCAGCCGCCGCCGTCCTCCCGCGGACCCGCGCTCGGGCAGCCCCGCGTACCGCCGCCCACTCCTCTGCAGCCTCCAGCCCGACTGTTTTATTCATGTACCTGCAGGGGCGAAATCCGCGCCTCGGGGGCAGCGAGCGAGCGGAAAGCGGGGGAGCCGTCCGCGGCAGCCGGCGCCCCATCCCGCGCTCGGCTGCGCGCCGCGGAGCGCTGCGCCCAGGTGCTAACCGCACCGGCGCCAACCAACCAACCGCCGCTGCGCTGCGCTCGCAGCAGCGCAGAGCGAGCCGCAGGCTGTGCGTGGATCCGCTTAACAGCATCCTGTTGCACGGTCGCGGCGTGGAGTTGACGCCGTATGCTGCGGGAGGCAGCGGCCACGCTCGCGCCGCACTTGGCAGTAATTTCTTTTCCCCCAGGTACGTTTCGAAGAATAGAGAAGGAATTAGTAAAGCTTATGTTAATGAATTACTACTCATGAAATGAACTGTATTTTGGTCCAAAAGGATGAATCCTTCTGCTACACCAACTCTCTTTCATTGTAATTTCCACCAGATGGCACTTTGATGCAGGGACGCCTCCATCCAGCATCATATAAAGTGAGTCAGAATACATAAAAGAAGCCAAACTCTTAAGAAAATTTTAAGAAAAATCTAACTAGTTAGGAAATCCGCTTAAAGCTTCGGGGGGGGGAGGGGGATAGCCTTCCTCTTTTTGATCAAATTGTTTTAAATTCAGTTTGTAGATACAATTCTAACTTAGGTTCATTCCAGGAATTAAGTTGTGCTTTGTTTGCTGTATTTTGATACCTATGTAGCTTGGGGGAATTCTGTCATTTTTTACACGTTTATTTCAATTGGCAGATAACATGTTATCAGTTCCGCTCATTCCAGGAATTAAGTTGTGCTTAGTGAGCCACATTTTGGTAACTAGGTAACCCGGAAAAAAAAGTAATTATTATGTTTACATTTTTATTAGTGATTCCATACATCCCTTGCTTTCCAAACATATTATTGTATATATTCAGTGTTCTAAAACCACGTGCTTTTAAAGATGGACAACTACATCTGGGGCAGTATAGAGGAAAAAAAAAGCTACTCTGACTTGCCAGATTCTCTAAGTAAGGGGATCGTCGTATTGATCCCAACACCTAACTTACACTACCTAAGGCCGTTTATTATTATAAGACTAATTATGCTACGATTATTCCATGTGTGCTGCCCAAGAACACAGGAATATGTATTTATGTTGCCAGCGTGGTTAGATCGTTGGTTTCCATGCTGTTGAACACGTCTCATCCGCTCCCTTCCTGGCAGGATCAGGTCAGTTGTGAGAAGGGGGCTGCGCTGCTTCAGCTGTGCTGTACCTCACTGTACCTGAGCACACCTGCTTTTCAGGGTCGATGATTACTGCATATGACGCCGAATTTATACTGAAAGCCGTCGGGACGAGGGCTGTGATTTCACACGTATTTTCAGTGTGGAAAGACGCCCGCGAAAAACACACCGCCCGCCTCAGCCGCGCGGGGGAATCCGCTGAGCCTTCGCGCCCTGACCCCCCATGCTTTGGGGGCCAAGGGAGCTCCCCGCGCGGTGCCGGGCCGGGGTCCTCT
>NW_020450876.1:333517-357672 GCF_003343035.1 Apteryx rowi | reverse complement strand
GCTGGGGGCCGGGCAGTCTCCAGCGCCGCCTCCCTCCGTCCCTTGCGGAGGGGAGAAGCGGTTGCCTGAGCCTTGCCGGGGGCCCGCGGCGGAGGGAAAGGGGATGTCTGGGGATTTTTGGTGTTTGTTTAACTCCGTTGCGTCAGAGCCGGGAAGGGAACTGGCAGTGCCTGGCGCTGTCTGTCCGCCCCTGCAAGCGCGCATCCGGCTGCCCGGTGCCGCGGAGCCAGCCGGCGGGGCGGCAGCCCTGCCGCGGCCCCCTCGGCAGCGGGGCTGTCTGGAGGGGAAGGCTCGGCTTGGGCCGTACCCCCCTGCTCGGGTGTTTCCGAGCAGCTGCGCCTCTCTGCGCCTCGGCAGTCCTGGGGTTATCGGCGGGACGCGCTCTGGTCTGGCGCTTCTGCTCCGCTGGGATGCAGCGAGGTCTGAGGTTTACGCGGACGGTTATACTTTGTGTGTCTGGTTTAAACAGAGGGATTTTAGCCTGGTTAGTGACCTGGAAACAACACAATCAAGCAAAATGGACTTTTTAGTTCACCTTACGTAGCGTGCAATGGAAACTACACTTTCCAAGGAGCCCTAAGAGGGCAAACAAATAAAACGCCAATTTCATGTGCTTTTAATAGGTGACTGTTTGCTAGCTCAGCAGTTCCATGGTAGGGCCTGCCAGTAGTTTCACCGTTTCGGGAGCGGGAGGGAAACAGCAGCTGGTCTCTGTTGTGGTAGGATCCCGCCATGAGAGACAGCGCTGCAGAAWCAGCTTCGCACCTGGGGCTCGGAGCTGCCCGCCTGAAAAGTGGAAAAGCATGTGAGATGAAAACCAGCTTGGAGGGCTGTTAGGCTTCTCTTCTGCAAGGTCCTCCTGCCTGCCCCAATCTCTCCCAAACTGGGAAGGGTGCTGCAATCAGGAAGCCCCTGCCTCCTTTTGAGCTTTCAGTGCCTACTGGACTGAGATCTCTCCTTTTTTGTTAATACTTCACAAGTGTGCTTCCACTTCATGGATGAGAAAGTGTCCAACAGCGAGCTCCCAATAAGAGAGTCTAGTTGCAGGTTTTTCTTGCTATTGAGTGTTTAATTGCTCTTCTTTCCTAAGGGAAGATGGTCTTCTGCCAGGGTGCTTTTTCTTAAACTCAGTACTGCATTGACAAGTACACATTGCCTTGAGGGCTTTGTTCCGGAGGACCTGGTTTTGCTGGGGCTGTTCATACTATACAGTTGGTTGTAGATAAACATTTAAGTCTTTACATCTCAGTCTACCTTTAAAATGAAGCAGTTTGCTATTGTTACTTCTTCCAGTTAATAAATGTGGGGTGCACAACACCCTAACAATCAACCAGGTTTCGGTCTTGGGCAGCTGTGTAGTATATGTATGCAAATGCAGGCTGGCTGTAGAAATGAGCACTAAATGTGTTCTCCACTAAATGAACAGGGGATTTAGTGCTAAATGTTATTTTAATACTGGTCAGGACATATCTACATATCTATATATGTAATTTTTTATTGATGTCTTCACAAAAATGTTTCTAACTACAGGCACCTGTATTTTAAGATTTTGGCCAATCTGGGAAGTTTATAAACAGAGTTAGCCAAAAGGTGATAGTAAAAATTGGGAGTTTCCTATTCCAGGTCTCGTGATTAGATTGCTACATGCTGTGCTTACTTTCTAAAGAAAATAAGAAAAATGTGAATGTTTTATTGGATAGCTCTGTGAGTCTGAAAACTGTGATATTTCGCTTTCTAGGCGAGATTTGGTAGAGCGCCTGTATCTACAATGCAAAGAATCTGTACTTGTAGTTGATTATGCATAAATCAAAAGATAACTGGCCTTGAAAATACCACAGTGTTATTTATACAAGTTTTCCTGGTATAACATCTTATTAGGAAACGTGTTTGTTGAGCATGAATACACATCAGAATTTAATAAATGACTTCTAAACATGGTTTTAAATTCCTGTGACCCACTCGGTGGGAGGCAGCCATGGAGTTTCGCTTATGAGGAGAAAGGCAGAACATCCGACTCGGAGCTGTGCTGGTCGGTTATCAGGGCAGCCCCAGATCTTCTCCTCGGCGTTATCAGTCCTGGCACAGTTCACTGCGGCCGTGCTGAGCCTTGCGTAAAGCCTGCCTTTTTTGTGCTGCTGGGGCCAGCCCCGCTATCTCACAAAAAAAGCTTTTTACATAAAAAAGCGCTTTGATAAAAGCTGCTACGCATGTGAACCAAGCAGGCCTAGGTGTGGCAGGAATACTGAAGAGAGCCAATGCTGGAAATCATTATTCTGAGCCTTCATTTCTTCGTGTGTTTCCTCATCTCTGTTGTGATCTGGTGTGGATCTAAGGTACTGTGGGGCTCGCTGCATGACCGAGAAACTCCGCTCCTCTTTGTAAGTCTCTGCCCTCTTTGCAACTTGAATATATTTGCCTGCAGTTCCTCTTTATTCTCAGTGTGTACAAAGATTTTTTTATTTTTTTTTAGCCTGATTTTCTGAGAAAGTGAGGGTARTGTGGTTGTGCCATGAGTGTGCTAAGTGTGTGTGAGGAGTTCTAAGGTAACTGGAACACAGCAGCTAATTGTAACCAAATTTGAGAGGAAGACTGAAAGTCTCAAAGATAAGACATTCATACAGGTTTTATGATAAAACAGGGAGACTTACTTATGCCCCCTATTGAAAGAGAAAGCCTGTTAGGCATTTGAAATAAATAAGGGGAGGAAGGAAAAGGCAGAATACGTTTGCTAAAATGCCCCAGTTTGATACAGCTTCTCACTGAACGATTTGTTTTCTCTTTTGCAGCCAATGTTTTTACTTCTTTATCAACTTATATCAGTTTGTATTTCTAGCCATAATATTATTTAAACAATACTGGATTTAGATGCAAATGCTAATTTTTGCATTTACAGCAAATGGTGTATTTTACATTTGGCATCCTTGTATTTGTTTGCATATAGGTTTTGAGAGAAGATGGTGATTAAAGTGTAGAGTAAATAAATAAGTAGAGATTTAGAAATTATCTTTCTCTGCCTCAGTTATCAGTTTGTAACAGTCAGTATTTCCAATCCCAGTTTCGTTAATGAACACATTGGCTAAACATTGTTATCAAACTCCTGTTCTTTGTTTCATGTGCGTCTTGATAATCTTTTACGAAAACTTTTGTTCCTTTCTTGTTGCATGTTAGATAGATAGTGGCTTTTCTGTGACTAAGGCATCCATTCTATATGTAGAAATCCAAACATGAATTCTTTCATAAAGTGTCTTTTTGAATTTTTTGCGTTTTAAGGACATGGATTTGTGCAGCTCGAGCAAAGGAGCAGTCGAAATGGAGCCTGATGCTCCTGTATATGTTGGTAAAGAAGATGACATAAAAAAGTCCCAAAGAATAACCGCCAAGGTCAATGACAGAGAAGTTGTCATTTTCTACCATGAAGGGAAATTTTATGCTATGGATGCTTGCTGCTACCGTAAGATATTTGCGCATATGATCTTGATGTTGTAACAATTAAGCATAAAAATTATTACATAAATTAATATCATTTTCTACTATGTTTTAGATGCAGGAGGTCCTTTACGCCTTGGAGAAATAGAGGTATGTAAGCATAATAAAAATAATGCATGTAAATGTAGTCATTTGAAATTTTCTAATGCATTTTTGAATACTTTTATCTGAATATAACATTGAAAGTAACAGGCATTTATATAAGAAAAACATTGCCTATCACCCTATTTAAGATGACATTTTATGCATGTTTTTATTTTGTGAAGCTAAAATGAAGTGAGAAATGGGCTTAGAATCTGATTCCCTTTGCTGTATGGATGCATCCTTTAGCGGTAGAATATTATTATTAAGCAGTCGTACTGTGAACATTGGAAGGAAAGGCTGATACTCTTACTTTTTGAACCTAGTTCTCCAGCACCAAATGAATCACCAGTCCAGTTTGCTACTGAAATGATGGTGCTCTTAGGAATTGAACTTTATATTCCTGTATAAATGGTGCAGTATAGTACAGCTAAATCACTGGGCATATCTTTTGGCATAGAATATTTTCCAAGGAGAGGAAGAGTCAGAAGTCCATGGCTCACTTTTTCTCTCTGCTTTTTTTTTTCTCTTTTCAGGATATCAATGGTCAACCATGTATTATTTGTCCTTGGCATAAGTATAAAATTACTTTGGAAACAGGAGAAGGATTATATCAAGCCATAAACCCTATGGAACCATCACCAACACCACGGTGGCGATCAAAAGGAGTGAAACAAAGGATTCATAAAGTTACCATAGACAACGGAAATGTGTATGTGAGTCCTCCAGATTTGTCTGTAATCCTTGCCTCAGACTATTATGCTGACAAGTGCAAAAATAACGGTGATTTCACTATGGAAAAATAAAGCAAATCGCAAGTAGCAGAACAATTGGCGGCCATAAAGTAGAATCCCCGTGAATGTCCCTTTGAAGAATCATTGTCATCAAATAAAAATTTAACGTCACTGTGAAGATTGTTTCCAGATGAAATTCTAATGCTAATGTTATGTTAAAGCATTGAATAATGTAGAAATGAAAAGATAAAAATAGAAGCTACTATCTTCTCAGAACTGACTGACCTTGTGCCAGTGAAATGTTTTTGCTCTTGCCTTTCAAAAAGACTTATGTACAGCAGACTGCTTCATAATGCTTGACATTTTAGAAATCTTATTTTGCTAGAATTCTTTTAATTTTCAGGAGACAGAGTAGTATAGACTATTACTGCTTATAAAACACATTGAAAGTTTAAGTTAAATAGTCTGGTCTAAAGGTTATATTTACATATTTAATAGTTTATACTTATGATGCCTTCTGTATAAGTGACAGCTTGAAATTTTAAACTTTTTAGATATGCAAGTAATCTCTGATCTTTATTAATCTAAAGAGCCAGATTTTCACAAAGAGAAGTACAATATGTGAACATATTTTAATRTGCTTCTCTACGCCTGTTTGTATGTCACTACTTTGGTTCCGTAGAAGTACTTATTTTCTTCTTCCTCACTGAACTCCTTTTCGTAGTACATCATATAATGTCACTAATACTTGTCATGCATAATTCATTCTTCCTGATTCTATTGTTAGGTAAGAAAGAAGCTGTTGGGTAAAAAAATTTGGTATATAATGTAGCGGTTCTTTTTGTTTGTTTTTTGTGTGTGGGKTTTTTTTTAACTTATTTTAAACATATATTCATTTAAAAAATATATACTTTCTATTTAGATCTAAAGTTTGGTTTCTTCATGTGAATTAATTGTATATATATAATATCAGATCTGCCCTGATAAGCCTGCTCCCAGGAGAGAGAAAGTTTCCCTTTATGTTGTCTTGTATGAAGGGTGGGCTGTGGGCTGAGACATGGTGGAATCTCCTACCCAGCCCATGCAGTCAAGAGTGCTGCTTCTACATTTGCAGGAGATATTCTGTGAAAGCTTAGCATCAGCCTGGAATGCTTGCCCTGCCTATCTGTTAATGTGGCTGCATCATGGCTCCAATTCTTCAGAATGCATTTTTGGTGCTTTGTAGGCTATTTACAGAAATTCTGTCTTAATCAGGTTCAGTTTCAAGCCAGCTGGTCTTCATCTGTGAGTTTCTCTCATTCATTCATTGGACTGTCTTAATGTATGTGAATAATAAGTAGGTCCATGTTAGAATCACTTTTCATATAAATATATTTAAAAGTACTGAGGAGTAGAGGAATGTCAAAGGAAAACATCTGTGCCTGATTCATCTCAGTGAAAAAAGCAAAGCACATTATCAATTTATGTCACTATATGAGGGATTCATCATGTTTAAATTTAATGTTTGCATCTGATTGTGTTCCCTTATACTGGTTTTGTGGTCAGTAGAGAGAAATTGGCAACTTTAAGGTTGCCTGTTTCTAAACTTTAAGGTAAATCTGACCTATTTTATTTGTGTATTTTAGAACTGTGCCATGGAAATGCATTTTTTCCTCCTCCTCTCATTGACCATTAAATCAGCTGGTGCTGAGTAGTTCAGATGTAAATGCCTGCCTTCTGTCAGATGAATCACATCTTGCTCATCTGCTAGAAACTGCTGTTATTTACTGGCCAGTTTTGTGTATTTTGGGGGGTATTTTTCTTTCTTACCCTTCTTGCAGCCACTGTGTAGATAGTAGGAAGGTAAGGAAGGAAGGTGATGAAGTGATACAGCTGCTACTCCAAAGGACCTGGAGCATACATTGCTTTGGGTTTTGCTGAGGGTGAGGGAATATTGTTTCCCTTTCTTCCCTTCTACTCCACCTAATGTCACCTGTGATGAAATTTAAACATATGTTATTGAAAAATATGCATCGTATAAAAGAAAGTATTGTACAGCCCTCCATTATACCCTCATTGATTTGTGTGTTTGCTACAATAGGGGGTTTCTTTTGTTTGTTTGAGGTTTTTTCCTAGTATAAAGAAACTCTGAAGACATTATGGTAACAACAGATATGGTATTCACAAAGACTGTAAAATATGGACAGCTCAAATTAAGCATTCACATACAGCAGCAAATAGTTCGGTCTTGCCTGAGCTTTGTTTAGAACTGCAGGTCCGCTCTCTGATCCAGTGCAGAATGAAGGATGGGAGTACTGCTGCTAATTTACTTTTCAAAAGGAAATTCAGGAAAGCCTTGCTTCTCTAGAGGGTATACATTGTAACTTTCTCCATCCCTCTCCTTTTCACCACTGACCTTTTTAGTGTTTTCTCTCACAGATTTTTCCTCTCAAACAATATTTTTTATTTTTCATTTTTCCAAGTACAGCTTTAATACAAGTTGTCTATTTAAATTAACAAAGATACAGTTTAGTGTAAGAAAGTTACAATTTTGAGTAATATGTTATTGCCTGTTTGACATTCAGTAGAATGCTAGTAGTAGGAAGCTTTACCTCAAAGTTTCATGTGCATGTTCATATTAGTAGAATAGTACTCAGTCTTTTGCAGCATTGACTTTTCTAACTAAAACCCAGTGAAGTGCTTGATCATACACTTACTGTTAACCATATGAAATCAGGGGAACTTCATGTTCATGTCTAAGTGCTTTGATAGGCCACTTTTATTAAGCACTTCTCTACTATAATAACTACATACAATTTGCAAACTTTTTAAGAGGTTTTGCTTTTCCTTTTAAATACATTCTTTTTCACAGGGAGATGGCACTTATTTGATTCCTAAAGTTTGTCAATCAGTTCATTTTTCTCTCAGTTCTCTTTTTGATGGTGATACAAAGAATAGAGAATTATTAACGTAAGTGGTTATGGGCAAAGGAGGGAGAGTTGGCAGGCTGTTAGGTTTCTGKTTTTTTGACAGCAAAGAAGAAAACCTGCAGCATTTTGAGATTGCTATGTTTTAAAAAAAAGTTCCATTCCATTTTATTTGTTTACTATTGCGTATTAAAGTATGCACCTAACTTAAAAATATTGTAACCTTTTAGTGTTGGAGAGTTGGACATTTCTTTGTCTAACTTCTATGATAAAATTATGCTCCCGTACAACAGCTGTGTAAAGTACTAAAAYGGCTGTAGCCAGATGATGTGGAAGAAATGCTAGAAGACAGATTGTGATGACTTCTAATGTAAGAAATAAATACTTCACTTGCTTGACAGTTACTCCTTCTAACTTCTTTTCAGAGCAATGCTTATGCTTTTTCRGAGTCAGGTACAAGCTATGTCTCAGTCTGTGGCCTGGGGCAGCTCCATAGTATTATATGGCACTTCCAGAAGTGCATGGATTAGGTGTTTTACAGTTGGCAGCATATCTCCAGATTTGCTTATGTCACTTCTGCATGCTGTCTTTTGTCCTGCCAACCCATTTTTTAGGCACAATTCAGACATCTTCACACTAACCAATGTACTCCTGAACTTGGGAATGTTTGGTGATGTATATGCTCATGTTCAGTTCCTAGTTAAATTTACTGAAATATTAGGCAAAGAAATGGAAAAGACTGAGGTTAGCTTGAGAAGGGAACCAATAAGGAGATTGGTAAGAATGGGTGGAGAGAGAATACCAAGGGAGCTAGGATGTGATGAGAGAGCTGAGACTGGCAGAAGTAGGATGAGGAACTGAGACCAAGCGCAAAGAAGTTAGGAGTATCAGGACAGGTATTCAGTTGGCAGGTAAAAAAGAGAAGATGGCTGGAAGTCATGGAGGAAAGGAAACTTCAGGAGAAACAGAAAATGCAGCAAAAGATACTTCAAGAGCAAGGAGACTGAAAAGGATGGGGCATCTAGGACTATCTGGGGAAACACTGGTAGCAGTAAAGGAAGATTGGGACATGGCTGTTTGAAAGGAGAGACTAACAGCTGAATAAGGACGTGAGGAATGGTTAAGTTAAGGGAGTAGGACCGAGATGATATTTAAGGGACAGTGAAGAGATGTAAGGTACCATAGTTGTGGGCGAGAGACCAGAAAGTCATTGGCTGCATAGTTTAAGCTTCCTGGAGAGATGCGGTAATGCAGAATTGCAAAAGCTAACCTCCAGATCATTCAGGAGAAGTGTTTTGTTGGTGATAGTTTGGGGGGTTTAGTTTAGTTTTGACAAATGTGCAAACACCATCTGTTTTCCCATCATTAATCAGCCTAGCAAAGAACAGAGAAACATATTTTATGCTTTGGCTTGAAAATTTTCATGATGACTCTGCAAGACATTTAAGCTCTGTAAGCTGCTTCTAAAAGCAGCTTGAACAGAATAAACAACAGTTATATTTATCCTATCATGAAGCCATCTTTTTGAAAAAGCAAGATAAAACCTAAGACTGCAATAGTTTGAACTGCAGTTTGAGCCTTGACCTGAGGTTGCTGTACTGTAAACATTAATTAGACATTATTAATCATAGGGCTGGATGCTGTAAGTTTTCCTTGCTGCGTGTAATACCTTGTTCTGCAATGTCCCATTGACTTTGCTTGGTGCTGTACTTGAAATATGGTACTGCTTCAAGGGCTAGTAAAAAGTCAGGTCCAGAATTCCAGGATATGAAGCACATATTATATTGGTGAGAGCCAGTCTTTGTCAGCTAGGAGATCCCATCAAGCAGGGAAAAATGTCTAGTCTGTAGGTAAAGTAGTTTTCAAACCAAACACTTATTGTCAAAGTGTTAACCCTTCTTAGTAGCGTTGTACAGTTCCTTATTTTCACGTTTAATTTTGAAATGATATAAACCCTGAAGTTTATATCTGTTCTTTTTTGATATGATTAAGGAAAGTTATTTGTGTTGTTACTTCTGCTGGTCACACAAACATTGGCTTAGGGTGTTGGACTTCACCAGTTATCTAAGCATTCCATTAGTCTGCCCACTTGACTAACTTTTTGAATGTTATTGGAGGAAGTAGGAGTTGGGGAATGGAAGTAATATTGCTGAAGAGGTGCTAGAGCCCTCTTCTTGTGTGGGAAGAGGGGATATGAGTGCAGAGATTCCCTTCTACTTGCAGTTTTGTGGGACAGTTGGGCTGCAGCTCTGAGACAGCCTAGGCTGACCTAAATGGTAGGTGCTTTCCCCTCCTCAGCTGCGTGTACCCACCTCCCTGCCCTTGACTGCTCTGATGCTTGCCATCTCATTCACTGATCCATTTCACCACACCAACCCTGCAGAGAACTACTCACTTTCTTAGCTGAGCAAAGGGTTCACTGAATGCTGGAGTCGGTGTAAGGATGAGGGTAGGAGCCCATGGCTGGCAGCAAAGAAGAGGTGGGCCTGAGCAGCCAGCAGCGTGAGGTCTCTGATCTCAGCATGAGGTAACCAGCTGTATTCACCCCTTCCACCTCCTCCAGGTCCTTAGCTGTGGTACTCAGGGGATTGTCCTGCAGCAAAAAATAGCAGGTAGTTTTCTGTTGGGTCAGTGAATTCAGTCAGATCAACGAATGGTTGAACAAGGGTCAGAAACAAGCACAGTGCTGGTGGTGAGGGAATATGGAAGGAGGAGTGTGTGGGGAGTAAGGGAGTCTGATCTGTTAGATCGGTTCTGTGTAACTTTACCCAACAAGTATTGTTTCCTATAGGATTTATTCATGCAAACCTATTAAGTGGAATTGCTCACTTGAACAAAGATTAAACAGAGTTTTCAACATCTGACATCTGTAAGTTACTAAACTGTGCTAAAGATGGTGAAGTTGACAGTTTTACTTGTAGTAACACCAACTGAGAAATGGAATATTGTTAGAAAATCTAACTATTTTCCTACATTACTTACAAAGAATGTCTGAAGAGGTCTTCATTAGTATTCAAAATACTCTCTCACCTGAACCTTATAGAGAGGCCACTTTGGTGTGCAAATATTTTTCAGAAGGTGACCAGATATAGTATTTAGCCCTGCAAATTTTTGTAGCAGTTCTGGTTGCAAGAATTTGGCAACAGATTTTGAAAATGTATATGTTCTGCTTAGCCCGTTAATGACTCTTACTGTGTGAGATGAAGAGAGTGCCCTGACAGGCACTGACTGTGATGCTTGAACAATGGGATTGTCTTGATGAAAGACATGCTTGAGAAACATGGTTTATTATTGCAAACTCTAGTAATTAAAGCATCAAGGCTTATGGAGGAAAGACTATTCCAGAAATAATTATCTTATATGAAAGTTATGGTAAAAATGTGTGTTACTTTATTAAAAAATTAGCTGTGGTTAATTTAACTGTTAATTAGTTGTGATTAATAGTTTCATTTTTTCACATTAAATGAAAAATTTCATTTGTGGCTTTCCATGTTCTGTTGGTATTTTGCTGAGGCTGTGATGGACTAAGGACCCAGGCAACACAAAGACTGTAGGTAAAGGTTATATCTTTTTATTAAGCCAACTGCTGCAGTTGGGAAAAACTACTAAAGTTTTTCAGCACACTGAAGTAGGGCTCTGATGCCTGAAAGCTTTTCTAATTTTTCCATCTATGCGAATTGTTTAAAGAAAGATATTATTGCTGCTTACAAATGACCTGCCTTGATTTGTGTTAATACCCGATACCGACACATCCTGTCCCCATTCAAATAATAGGTATCAGATTTTTATGATGCTGTATACTTAATATCTTGAAAAAATTCTATGCTTCTTTAGTGCAGATGGCTCCAGGGAAATAACATACTTTTGTACCTGCTGTTTGGCCCAGGAAAGCATAGAGGAACGGTACAGTGGTAGCCTTCCCTGTAATTGTTTTATTGCATTTCAGCGTTCCTAGCTCTGTACTGGCTCAGCACCCAAGAAACTGACACCACTGTCTGAATTTAAAAAGTAGTAGGTGCTCAGGATGCCTAGCACCTCCCAGGAGACTATGTCACCTTGCAGCGCTCACTGTATTTTTCATGAGACTCAGCATCCAAAGAAAGCCTGAAGCTTGCTATCAGAAAAGGTACACCTTGCACCATTTCAATGGTGCAGGTGTTCATGTGAATTTTTATTATCAGCTCAGAGCATAAAGGGCTTGATAGAGAATGTGCTAAGCTGAAATAGTGCTTGATCTTAACTAAACTCATGTAATGTTTGACTCTTGGTGATTTTATCCATTGTTTTTAAATTTTAACTGGTTAATGTAAGGACAGGCATATTAGAAATGCTTAAACTGTAGAGGCTAAACATACTAGTATTTAAAAACACGTGTGCTACCTCTGTGTTCATCTCTAATCACAGTGGGCTTTGCTCCTGTCACTTGACAGTGCTAGCTGTAGTAGTAATTATCTGTTCACTTCTGTGGACATCTTTTACAAGATGCTTCTTTGYTGACCCACAATGGCACTGTTAATCTGCTTTGTTTCCTTCCTCTTATTCCAAACCCATTCTTTCAGGATAACTTGTGGGATTCCTGTACTTATCAGTGGACTATGCCGGGTGAAAGGTCCCTGTTTTCTCACGTATTACCTGCTTTGTGTACTGAATGTTTATTTTTCAGTAGAACTATTTATACTCATACACTATCTAGCATAGAGGAAGGTCGTGCTTCTTGTCCATTACTGTTGTCCCTACGAACAACTTGAAGCTTCACAAGAAATTTAATTCCTTGTATTCTTTCAGTTATTATTATGTAGAAGCCTGACTTGTTATCCTACAGACAAATAGCATCCAAACATACTAAAGAAAATCCAACAAATTAATCTGTGTAGTTCTCCTCTGAGGTAAAAGGAAAGCATGAAGTGCTAGAGCTGGATCTATAAAGGGCCTTACTTAGAAGCCCAAAGCAGAATTTAAGCCCAAGCTTGTTCAGTTGTTTCTCCATTAGCCAGCTTAGCTAGCTCCCAGTCCAGCATTTCAGATGTGGTGGGAGGAGAGGGGGCTGGACTCCATCTGAGGAAAACCCACTGCACGGGGAACATCAACAATAAAGATTCCCACATTCTGCTACCCAGCCCTTCAGCACTGTATGGAGCTAGTAATATTCTGCAGAGCATGGTATATTCACAGTCGCAACAGCTTCTTTCCTTTTTCAGTTAGCACATACACACGTAGTTGGTGCCGAGATGCATAAAATTCCAGCTAGGCTGTCACTTGTTGCTGAACACACACGTTTCTGCTTGTGAGCTGGGCAAGGAAGGGTTACTTGATCCCTATAGCACTGAGGAGGCTGAGGATGAAACTTCAGCTGGAATCTCCAACAGGAATTTCTTTCTCTGTCTCACCTATGCAGTGAAACTGGAGTGTGTGCACCAGAGTTTAGCCACCGAAAGGGCTTTTTTGGTGGAGTGTAAGCCTTTAGGGTTTTTATGGTAGCTTGAAGAGTTTCTGAGGGTTTGTATTTTGATCTTAGGCACCAGAGTCCCTAAATGTATTTGCCTAAGTATTTTTGAGAATCTGGTCCTTACTGCCATTTTCCTGATTGATGATGGCYTCTCCCCTCTGCCCCAAGAGTTTTGGCACTGGAGGAAGATGTTTTTGCAATGAATGATGAATCAATACATTTACAGTACTTTTAAGTCCACAATGGAAAACTCCTTTGTGAGAACATTCATAGCAGTAAAATATAATAAGCCAGTAACACTGCCTCCTCTACAGTAACAATTCTGCATTTTCAGAAGAATAAGTTTCATCCATCAATCCTTTGTGAACAAAGCTATGCATACTTTGTGAAACTGAAGCAGAAATTAATATTTGATGTGTTCACTAATTTTGGTCTCAATGAGTATTCCTCTAGAAAAGACTGCAAGTACTGAAAATGAAACAAAATAATTCAAAATTGATTTCTGGCATTTATCCAAACACTGTCCCCATATCTCCTCATTACAAAATGGAAACAAAGAGTCCAAAATTCCTTCAGGCCAAACAAAATAAATCTGATTTCCTGTGTAAGTTAAAGAGATAGAAAAACAGAATGGTCCTAACTCCCTTTCCTGAGATTTTACATAAGGAACACAACTCAGTTATTGCCCTTTGCAAGGGGCAGCAGTTACACTCTTTCACTGTAATAATTAGCTTTTCCATTACTTAAGCAATGACATATTTAGCCACTTCTTATATGTACTGGACTGGGTGCCAGAAAGTTAATGAGCTCCCCCTGAGCCTGGTTCTTCAGAGTTCTTCCCAGAGCTTTGTAGTCCAGACTCTGAGGGGACAGTATATTCCATCACAGGCTAATCACTGCTACCAATGAAACCAGTACATCAACAAGATAAATTTAAATTCAGATGGCTCCTGCTATAATTATATTGACTTAGGTAGTTGCCAACACCAGAGAACAAAGCTAGAAATGCATGTGCATAGTCTAGCTATTCCTTAGGTGACTTCAATCAGCATGTTTCACAAAGAGCTTTTTGATAGYTGTGGGGCAAGGCTAGGTAAAGTACAGCTGTAGTACTGTTTGTGGACTTGCTGAAGGGGCACCTGGTTATCTGTCACCAGGTAGATAATGGAGAAGGACTGTGTTCCCACTGGTCCCAGTAAGTCCCATTACAGAGGCGATGCAATGGGGACGAATGACAGTGAGACTTTTGGCCTGTTTGTTCAGAGTTGTCCCAGATGAAATAGACAGTGCAACTTCAACTTGGGACCTTTGACAAACTCTTAAGTGTTTAATGTAAAACAGGCTACTGCAACTTCCTATTTGTACCTCAGGAGCAACATGGACATTAGTAAGGAATGAACACCACTAACAATCACTACCAACATCTTTCATACGCTGCCCATCTCCCAGTTTCCCTTGAGCCAGGGAAACGAAACAATAGACGGCAACATGCCAAAGAGGCAACAAAGTTAAGGTTGTTAATACCAAAGTGGAGGAACTGAGTTTCCAAAACAAGGACTCCTGTTTGGAAAAGCTTTTTTAAACCATTTCAGAGCAGGCACTTCTGGAATTGATTTTAGTTTTATCTCACAGAAGATAAGGCATGTTGCTTACTCACCTGAGATGGGATCTTAAGAGTCTTAGCAGAATACTTTATGGTACCTGGGAATGCTACTTAGCCACAGGATACAGACTTCTTTTAGTTTTCATTAAGAGAAGCTAAGGTGCATAACTATATATATAAAATATATATATATTTCTATGTAAATATAGCTCAAACTGCTAGGCTATAACTCATGGTGAATGGAAAAGGAGGTAGTTGCAGGATAATTTCTTTATTCAGATGTTGTCCATCTTTTAAAATTTGGAGAACCACGCTCTAATACATAAACATAACACATAAGGATATTGTAGCAGCTTCAAACCAGTGCCTTTTTATGAGGGCATGGCTTATCAATACTTCTTTGCAATAGTGCTTTCATGTTGCTGTGAAATACAATTTTAACTGTATTAGTATCCCACTGTATTAATATACACAACTCATCCTCTCCTAGGATTATCAACTGAGGTAGAAGTGTCTCATACTATCTTTCTTCAAATACAAAACCACAACAGCATTGAAGTTAGGGGCAGAACTGCTGGAGCAACAAAAGGGGCTAAGAGATTTTTATAGGATGTCTTATAACAGGATTTAGGAATCACAGACTGATCCCTTATTATTCCTTGCTGATACAAAGAAAAGTTTAATAAAAGTCAATAGGTGAATAAAGACATAGACATATATACTGTTTTTCAGGATTAAAGACCTAATGTCCAGTAGTTCACTTCTGGATTTACATGTTTAATATTCTGTCAGAACTACTGAGGATTTTGTTTTATCTTAATTGCTCTATATGTAATCCATGTCACATTTACAATGTATGCCTTTGAGACAGGAACACTGTAGTATATGAGTTTTCACTGAAAAACTATCACAATTTTCTAGCAAGATAAAAGGATAACAATCCCCATTATTCCTAGCAAATGAGGCAAAAATTAAAATCAACTGTGCTTGTTAATTTTAGTCCCATAACTGAGTCAAGATATTGAGAGCCTGTTTTTCCAGAGTACATAATAACATACAGCTCTTTTATAGAAAGAGCTTCCTTCATGGTGGTTTCAGGTGAGCACCCTGTACTTACATAAATCATAACATAAGGTCTCAAGAAAATGAGAAACATACGATTAGTCATTGCCAATTAAATTTTTTTCAAGTGATTTTTCTGTACTTAAAAATTCTAGCAAGGAAAAAATACTTTAATAGTAACTGGAAATTTTTCACATATATCATAAACTTACATACAAGCTCTAAGTGACACTGTACTACATACATTTAAGACAAGAATCCTTTTAATGTTATCAGTGTTTATAGATGCTGTTCTAAACCTGTGCTACAGCCTTGGTGATACAGATTTGAGACTGTCTCTACATCCTCAATTCCTCTTACTCTGGGATATAAAGAGAGAAGTAAACCACTAGAGGAAAAAGGAGAAGAAAGGTGGTAAGTGAATGTTCATGTAAATTACATACAGACAAAGGCTACTTAATGGGAACTGGAGCATTAAGTGATGATCACCATGCCTTTCCATCTCTGAGCAGCTCCAAGTCTTGTCCAGATCTTTCAGTTTCATGGAACTTAATTTCAGTTCTTTGTGAGTAAAAATCTCGGCACAGTATCATTCCTACATTTCTCTGATGCAGAGCGTTGTAAAGGTACGAACTGCCCTCTGCAGATGTTCTGGAAGAGAGATACCATTTTGTGAAGTCACAGACACAGTTTGGCTTTGGTGGAAAACCTGCTTGTTCAGAATGCCAGAAGCTGCTGTCTCTTGGCCGAAAACTTAACAGATCTTAATCAAGATGTACAATGAACAATTAAATGTACAATTGAATTCAGTCAGCAAAATGTCTCTCCTATGCTCAAGTACGTAAGCTTTTATTTTAAAAACCTTCTTCAAAAATATAAAACCCATGAAGATATGGGTTAGCGTGGCCAAAAAAAGGAAAGGGGGGGAAAAAAAAAAGGACAGAAAAAACAGACAAGTTTACATCAGCTGATGCTACTACAACAGAAAGATTGAGAAGGAAAGGCTTAAATTAACGTTGAAAACAAATGAACAAGAAATAACAGCATGAGATCCATCATAACATTTTAACATCAGTCTGCTCATGTTTCCCTTTCTTTTATAATGTTTTTACATTTGCATTTTCCAGTAATAATGCTCATTATTGTATTTCTAATGTTCTTTTTTGCCATTATTTTTAATAATCAGAAGTTACTTTAAAAACAAAATTTTGCTATCATTTATGGTATTACATAAGAGGTCTTCCTTCTAAAATATCAAAAATGTCATTCAAGCTGTATTCAAGACATCTCAGAAATTCCTGTAGTTCTTCATCTAAATAGCTAGTTGCATTACATCCTAACCAGTTGTCTGACACATGATATCCAATTCCAAAGCCATCTGATACTACTGGCCCAAATCCACCAAGATTAACTGCAGGACTTTGTAATGTACTAGTTGAAATTATATTATGATTTATTTTCTGGTAGGCGGTGTCAAGAAAGAAATCAGGCGTAGGTTCACCTCTGGACACTGCAAGATGTTTCAATGCAAATAAATGGCGATCAAATCCATTTCCTAAAAGACAAAAATGCACAACCTGTTTTAAGACCTGAGAATATGTATTTTACTAATTACGATGCAATATTCTTCAGAGATTTTCTTTAAGCTTGTAACAGGCAAATACCAAAGCTAAAATAGCTAGAAACGGTACTTTTACACTCTGGTATTTCCCTTTAGTATACCAGATTAATAAAATACCTAGGTTAATAATTTTGAACATCTTTATTAGTTGTAATGAGATACCTGACACATGTGATCTTGCACCTTTATTCAGGTAACAAGACTTCAGCTGAAATCAACAGAATGTACTTACTCAACATCAGATGCATGTCATTTATATAGATGCCTAATTTAGACATCCAGTTCTGAAAGTCCAGGTTTCATAATGGGAACATAAATTTACATAACCCCTCCTCCTAGCAATTTCACTAACATGGCTTCTTTTCCTCCTCCTGCATTTACAAAGGCAACAGATTAAAACAAACTGAAATTTCCAAAATTTTTGGATGGATGTTCTGAAAAGATGAAAGCCGAGAGACGCACACAATTCTTCTCTGTGGTCATCTGGCTAGGAGAGCTGAATAAACTGTTCTGCAGTTATCTCCCTGTGTGAGCCACAGTATGGAATAAGAATCACTTTTTTTGTGCAAGAGAATAGGGTATTCCAAATGGATCATTGTTTTGGCATAGCTTTATTCCACAATAGCATTTACCTATGGAGCTGTTGAGGAACTGCCATTGTTAAATAGCYGGTGAGTAGCTACTTCAGTTAATTTCACAATGTGAGTAGCTCCCCACAGAAAAGATGAATATTATATTCTGGTTACTTATTTGACACTATACAGCTAGTATTTAAAGTTATAAAAATAAATATGGATTGGATTCCCCCCCCCAAATTAATATTCTAATAAAAATTAACTTACTCTATGAACTTGTTTTAATTCTCTCAATATCTTATGCCAGTTTTTCTACCTTTTAAATTAACTTTTAAAAAAATTGTCTTAATTATCTAGTTATGATTCTTTACCTCACTTCATTTGTTTTTTTTTTGCTCATACATTGCTGCTGCTTTGCTGTGATGGCAGTCCATTATACTGTATAAAAGTAGAAATGACTTTTAATTCTAATCCTCACATAGCATTCTAAAGAGACCTAGAAGGGAGATACATATGGAAACTGATGCCTTTTCTCATTTTCAGTTATTTTAAGTGTCTCAAACTGTTAAGAAATGAGTACAGATTCTGCATGCTAGGGTAGAGAATTTCTTTTTTTGACTATTAAAAATTGAAGTCTTATCATCAAAGAATATATGGCAACTGAAATGAGACAAGGAGAGAGCACAGACATTGGTAGTTCAGAATCAGAGGGATTCTTCATTAGACTTTAGAACCCACCTTTCTTGATAACAGTTTGAAGAAAGCAATATAAACAAGGAGTCTTTGGATTTAAGGTCTCTAGCTTGAAATGTTAATGTATACCTTCTATATACATACAGAGAGACCAACACTCTTAAAATCTGCTAGGGAAATAAGGGTTGACATTCTAATGTTTTTTAGGTAAACTCCACCCTTCATAAAACACAATTTCAAAATTTCCTTACAGATTATAGAGCAGCCAAAAGGGCAGAACACTGATTCTTAAAGCATCTTTTGTAGTTTGTTTGTAACAGCAAGGACTGAGATCTAGATACCTCCTTCCCATTACAATGAGTCTTGGGAGGCCTTCAAACACGAAGAGAATCAGATAACATTAATAAATTTTTAAAGACTTCATTGGCATGGAACTAACCTAAGGCAGCTTCCATTTGTAATCGTCTATGATACTTTGAACATTCATCAATCATATTTCTCAGTTCCGCTACACTGCGTTTACGTCTTTCTTCAACAATTGCCTGTGAACACTGTTTTGTGAGCATAGATGTGGGTCGAATGGTTTCTGTGCGTCCATGTTTAAAAGCAGCGGTACTACATGCTTCATATGAAGGAACAACTTTTCCAAACTGTCGATAAAAAGTAATCTGACATGCAAGTTGAAAGATAGCATCAGGACTCATCCTCTGTTTTACAATATAGTCTTTCCCAAACTTTCTGAACTGAAACCTTTTCATGGACATTTTCTTCTTTCTTTCATCAAACTTCTCATGTGCAACCTGTATAGCAGATTGGATTGAGTCATTCAATTTAAACTTCAGTCTCTCACATGTTATGACAGTAGTTTCTGAAGACCTAGAATGTGGCAAGAGAGCTGGATGCCGTGTACTGTTTCTATAAACTTCATTTACAAAACGGAGAACTGCAACTCCATCTCCCCAAGAATGCTCAAAGTTTATTCCTGCATGGCCATCACCTGTAATAATCAGACTAAAAGATTTATCAAACCAACGATTGAAGCCATTTCCATGAAGCAAGCACTGGGACAGCTCATCCTCATCCTTTGGAAAAATATTATCTAAACAGAGACAAAATATTGCACTATCAATTTTCTTTAAGTTTTCTTCATTACCTGCTTCAAGAAGTTGTTGTCTAACTGTTGCCCAGATATTCCTGTCTTCAGTGGTCAAGTATGAGAGTGCAAATTCAGGTAAATGATCTGCCTCTTGTATAATATWAATTAAATGAGCCACAATTTCAGATGGATGCAGAATATTATCAACAGAATCCAACACATCAAAAACATAAAAGTGTCCATTTCTCATCACTAGCAAATGTCTTGAGCATTCACTTGTAAACAGTTCATCTTTGTTTAGTTTTGGAATTCTGGAACTTCTGAAGAGACGTTTATATTGTGACATATCTAATGGATATGCATTTACCATATATGCTCCATACCATGACACAGAGGTTGGAAGAAGACGAATAAAGTTTTTGAAGAGCCTACTCTCACTCCACTTGGGGTTTCCATAGTATATATCTGGCCTTAAATAATTATTTTGTAGAGAGTTCAGAAATTTTATGGATGATATTATCAGATTTGTTGCTCTTACCAACTGGTTGTTGTAGGCTTCTCTTGGATCAGGAGTTAAACTAATAAAAGGATTGAAGTTTAAAACAACAGGTTCTCTAGCAGAAAGATACATATTAAACCAAGGATCTACAAAAATAAGATTAAAACTCAATTAAATCCCAGTTAGCTATCTGTAGAAATACATCGTATAAAATATTTCTATATAGCAACTTGTTACTTTGTGGACACAGCTTTAAATTCATACAAGTGTTTTGACTGATATAAAGAGAATGTAAAATACTCTTAAAGATTGAAGCTTTTACAGTAAGTTCCATTTATATTTTTTATTTTAAATTTTCACTATAAATCTGACTTTTTTTTTTAAGGCCATGTTTTCATATAATGAATAGAGTATAAGAGGTAGGTCTACCCAGTTAGTAACTCCACTCCTGGAATTACAGCAGGAGTTATTTTTACTTTAGTCATGATGCTCTGTATCATTTTGTTTTGAATTCACTTAAAAATGCTTTTGTAATAAGCATAAGTTGTACGTATCATTTCACAGAGACTTCACTAAACATTGGCTTTCAGAGGGGGTAATTAAGAGTAAGACCAGAATATTCTTTTCCAACAGAATACATTTTTTGACAAAAGTAAACCAAAGGAGAGATATACAACAATAACAAAAGAATAAAACTATTTTAAGAGTGTTGTTGAATGAACTAATGTTTGTAAAATACATAGGAAAGTGTTTACACCTAAAATTTTCCAGATGAAAGCCATTACTGTTAAAAAGAAAACATAATTGATTTTGTTCTTTATTACTTGTTTACACACTTCCTTTTATCTTTCTCCCAAGTATTTATCTCTGCTTGGACCTTTTCAAACATCATTCCCTTACTTTCCTATTTTTATTGGATGACAAAACATTTGTCTGGATAACCCTTTAAAGATTTCTGTAGATAAGAATCTACATTCAAGACTATAGCTTAAGTTGCTGCCAAATATGTAATTGAAAATCATGATGTAATTTAAGACTCTTCGTTGTGGAAAACTGAATGAAGATTATTGATTATTCAAATATAACAACCCCCCCCACCAAAAACCTCCAAATCTTTTCTTGAAGAAAAATTCTGATTTTTTTTTGTGAATGAGAAGGAAAACGCATGTCAAATTTGTGTCTTCTGTTATCTTTTAGTAGTATTTATTATTTATCCTTACATTGTAAATGTATCAGAGCATATTAATGATTGGAGCCTTATTCACAGTGCCTCTTAATTGGAATTAAGGTGAAAATAAGGCTTTTGCCTTTATACAATCGATGCTATTTATTGTATGCTGTTTCCATCTTCAGTTTTAGACTGGAAAGTGAGATCTCGTCTCTTAGAAACTGATTTTCACGACAGGTTCAAAACCCAAATAATAGGGTCTATGAGTGTGATTTTTGAAAAAGTACCATTTGGTTCTTCTTTAAGATTTAGTAGAGAAACAGTTAACATTAAGAGGGGAGGGAAAAAAGAAGATATATGAAATTTAAACAAAATTGTATTATTTTGCGTTAACAAAACATGTTTTACTATTAGGTTAATAGAAGATGAAGAGATGGAAGGAAATTTCTGACATGTGCTTCAACATAAAAGCACCACACTTGCCATGAAAAAGTAAATGCAAATAGTCCAAAAGCCCATCTAGTTGATTCCAATTTTTTCCAAGCCCAATCTTGTTGATTCCAATTTTTGTTACACCTTAATAAGATATTAAGTGGAAAACAAACCTGATATATAGCTTGTATGGGTGTTCTTTTCATCTAGCTCAACCAACTCTCTGTGCAATCGCTTGCCAGCTCCTTTTTCAAACTCTTTGGCAATTCTTTTGGTATTTCTACAGTATTGAGAATAGTACATTATTACAATATAGCAAAATTCCTCTTCATGCTTATTTTTTCAAATGATCATTTTTTGCAAAATAAAAATTAAACCCTTAAAGCTAATCTATTCTGATTGTCTCTGAGCAGAACATCTTTTATGTTGACCAGTCTGGCATTCTGGCTTCATTTTTAATTGCAGCTACAATACAATTAGTAAAGCAGTGGGCATTGAAGCAAGCACCACAAAACATCAAGTTCTAGTAAGTCAGTTTATATCTGTGTAACCTCTAGACCAATAACAAATGCAAGGTAATTTGAGGTTACATTTATCTGTCTCAACTTAGAAGAGAAAAACACATAGGTAAAATACTTAAGGATTTTATGGACTGAGTCAAGACTGCATCTTAAGCTTACAGAGCTGGCATTTGGAAGTATCTTCTTACTTGAAAACTTAGCAATTTGACCTGGCCTGTCACAGTGCTTTCAAAGGTGATTTTTTTAAGTGCAAATGTGCACTTTAAGTAAAATAATAATAATGACAACCTGCATTCCAAGAAAATATTGTGAAAATAAAAAGTGATACTGGGCTTAGAATTTGTTTGCCACTTCTAAGATTGCTCACCTAATTTCCAAAGTAAACAAAGCTTAGACAGTCACATTGTCCATATCTGTCTGTCTGTCACCCATTAGTAGTGAATTTTGGCTATAGTCAGCTGACAGTGAAAAAGCCTCAAAGATATTAAATTCCTACAAGTTTGGTAAAAATAAGCTGCTCAGTAGACAGACCTTAATTAACACTCCTATTGAGAAAACAGCCAAAAAAAAGGCAACTATTCTCTAACTATACAGTATATACCCAAAATTTCAGGCAGGAAAATAGCATTTTGAATGCCTGAACTGTTAGAAAGCTTTGATTAGAAGTGGTATCTTAGCAGAGAAGCAATAATTCAAACTATCAGAGAAAAAGCCATGGAAAACTAGGCTTCACAGCCTAGGCATCATCAAAATAAGCCCGTTTATAAACTCATTTTCATTTATATTCTTTTACCACATGACACTTCTCACACCTGTATTGTTTATCATCCAACAAAGGTTCCTGGGCAGCCAAATACCGCTTGAGAGTATGTTCCAGTTTTGGAATAGGTAATCTAGAAGTACAAAAGTATACAAAAGGCTATTAGATGAAAATTAAGTAATTTTCTATTGATATGGAGAAGGCAGTAACGACAACATTCAAATCCACAAGAAACATTGTCTCGGCACATGCAGCTCATCCTCTCTCATGCTCTCTCAATACATGCTTCTGTAGTAAGAGATATGTTGACAGCAGACCAGGAAGAAGCTGGGAAGCAGGGAGAACTAGAAGGAGAATTAAATAGCTATAAAATCATACCGGAGTTAAGAAGAAATAGTATCAACAGCCCACTTAGAAGCATAGATCTGAACTGGACCCCTGAATTTCTGGAAATCCCCCAAAAATTTTAAATACAAAACAGTCATCAAATGACTGCTTGGAAAGTATTTAGTTTTTGCATAAAGATAGCTAATTATTAATGTACCCTGTATTTTAATTCTGGAGAATTACAGTTTTAAAATTACCTTCTAGTTCTTTTTATAAACAGAAAACTTACTCCTGACAAAGTTTTGCTATAACTCATTGAGAACCTATGACATTGATAGCTGAATAAATCATTTTGTTATGAATATATTACCTGGTGGATTTTTTAGTTATCTAGGTATAATCTTTTATCCTTAGTTTTCTCTTCTTACAGTGCACATCATCTCATATTAACTGATATTAATAGATCATTTTCATTTACCTGATATAAAGAATGTTATCTGCACCCACGTAATATATTTTTAGTAACAAAACCTAGAAACTTTATACATTACTGAAGAAAACTGTTTGTGGGCAAGTGAAGGACAGAGCTTCTGCAAAAGTGTATTATGTAGTTCTGAGGCACTTCTCTCTGTGGACTTCACATGCTGAGACACTCGCTCTTAAGCGCTTCATCCAGGGGATCATAAAGTGGATTAAAATGGTCTAGAACTTTCAGAATATGCTGGATGTATGCCATTTCTTCCCTGACCCCAAACTACAGCTGTTTCTCCTGGAAAAGCAGTCCCAAGCCTCTCTGAGTATGTTGAGGCCACCTACACAGCAGAGATCCACTGAACAGTGTTTATCGGTACTTCTGTTTGGGCCATCCTTAAAGAGACCTTCCCCACCCCTCTGGTTCCCTAGCATCCACTCCTTTCTCGCTCCCCTTGGTGACTGCTCCGAAACCACTTCTCCCCACAGCTCAGCACCAGCACAGGACCAAGCCTCGGCAAGGAGAACGTGGCCCAGGTGCACGCTCCTGCCACGCCTGTATAAGTCCTACCACGGGTCCTCAACGAAGTCCCCGGGGAAGGTTAGCAGAGGAGACCTCTCCACAGCAAAGCTCCGAGGGCGCAGGTCGCCTTACCCCACCGGGGTGGCCGGCG
>NW_020450876.1:261825-333147 GCF_003343035.1 Apteryx rowi | reverse complement strand
GGGCCGGCCGTTGGGACCGTTACGCCCCGCCCCGGCGGGGTGGGAGGGGCGGAGCACGTGCGGCCGCCGTGAGGCCTCGCCCGGCAGCGGGCGGCGGAGCGCGGCGAGGCGGTGTGGATGTTGGCCCGTCGTGCCTGCGTCTTCGGGGATGTTCGCTGCCTGCAGGTAACTGGAGGGCGTCGGGCTCCCGAGAGGCTCCGCTTGGGCGGGGAGGGGTGAGAGGTGGCGGAGGCCGGCGCTGCTCGCGGAGCATTTCCTCCTTGGTGGCTGTCGCCTTTGCGTCGCCCGGGTGCGGGCCGCTGCTCCGGGCTGCTCGTTCCTCCACGGCTGCCGGCGGCCGGTGACGGGAGGCCTCCCTCGCTGACGGGGTCCGCAGCGGAGCTCTGCTGCGTGCTGCGCTGGGGCCCGGGGAGCGCTGCAAGCCGCGGCACCGAGCTCATGCCCCGCGGGCCTCCCGGCGCTCCCAGTCCTTCGCCAGCAGAGCGCTGTCTGGTTTGAACTGGTTTTCTAAAACCTATTTTTCCTCGGTTGTGCTTGTTTCTGTTTCTAAAACAGCTATAAATAAGTATAAACCTACCTTTTTAATACTTTGACCTACGTGGTAATACAATTAATAAATTTTGCTACAAGTATGCCAATTTTAAAGTGCATCTGTACATCAGTCTTTACAGTTGTGCATTCTTATCAGTGTGAATGGGTGTGTCTTCTTACACAGCATTTAATAGTGCTTTGGCCCTTCATCTCTGTATTTTAAAACATTGCTGCAAGTTGGAGGCATGCATGCACCAGATGATGCTTATGGTCTGGAAACTTGTGCCTTTTACTGCTGAAGTGACAACTTGGAGGGCAGCTGTTATACTGAGCTTTTTCAGTAACAGAGCTGGCTTCTAGTCCATTAATTATCCATGCCATTTTTTAGGTTTTCACAGATCTGTAGCTGCTTTCACAATTCTGTTCTGCTGTAACCTGAATCATGTTTATGTTAAAATATACATTCTTTTTTATTTCTTCTTCTCCTCCATCAGATCATTTCCAGTTCCCTTCATACCTTTGATTTAATATTGTGTTACTATTGCATTACTTAATCTGATATTGATATTAGACCAAATAGATTAAGTAGATGTTAATAAGTCACTAGGACTGGAGAGCATTTGCCAGTGTTCTTCAGAAACTCAGATAAGAAACCGGAGAACTGCAGGCTAAGATCTGTAATGTATCATTACAAATTGTCACTGTGCCAGAAGCTTGCAGGTTGCCAGTGTCACCCCTATGTACAAAAACTGCTTTAGAGGAGATCTGGGGAAACTTCAAAGCAGTGAGACTGGGTATCATTTCTGATAAGATGGTAAAGTCTATAATAAAGAAGACGTGGATAAGCACAATCCTGCTGGGAAGGAGTCAATGTGACTTCTGTAAAGGGAAGGCCTGCCTCACTAACCTTCTGGAATCTGGAGGAAGGGCAGTATGTGAATAAAGGGGATTCTGTGAATATAATAATCCACTTGCATTTCCAGAAAGCATTTGACAAGCTTTCTGTAAAGCTTATTAAGCTTTGTAAAGAAACTAAGTTGCCACAAGATTGGGCAAGAGGTTGGTTTTTGAACTGAAAGCTGGTTCAAGGCTAGAAAGTGAAGGATAGGGCTTAATGGTCACACTTCAGAAGGGAGACAATTCATAGAATAATTCAGTTTGGAAGGGACCTCTGGAAGTCATCTAGTCCAACYCCCTGTTCAGACCAGGTTCAGATCTCTTAGGGACTTGTCCGATCACATCTTGAATGCCTTCAAGGATGGAGATTCTACAGTCATACTACAAATGTCCTGGGATTTGTATTGGTTTTGTTTAATGTCTTCATTAGTGACTTGAGGAAAGTAGTGAACAATGAAAACTCCAAGTCTGCAGATGACGCTAAGTTTTTTTTTCAGGTAGTCAGGTGCTGATGCTGAGAAACTCCAGAAGGACCTCACAGTACTGAAAGAGTGATAAATGATCTTTGGTAGATAAATAAGATATAAAATGATCAAGAGCATGGAGCAGCAGCCTTACTGAGAGAACCTAAAAACTGTAGGGCTCTTCAGTTTTGGGAGCCAAAGGCTGTGGGGGTTATGATTGAGGTTTACAAAACTGTGAAAGTGGTAGTTGATGTAAAGGTGGAGCTGTTATTCACCACGTCTTGCAATCCTAGATTTAGAAGCCACTTGATGAAACTGGTAGGAGATGGTTTATAACAGACAGGTATTCTTTTTACCCAGTGAGTGGTAAACTTGCTGACCTTGCTTCCCTAGGAGGTTCTGGGGGCAGGCAATACCAGCATGCTGGAAAAGGGATTAAACAAGTTTACGGACAACAGGTCTGTAAACAAATACTTATGTGGCTATGCAGGGGTGCACCCTCTAACTTCCATAATGCAATAGCTGTGGATGCTGGAGGAGTGTGAGGGGAATGGACTTCAGACAGCAGCCTAGCTCTCAGGCCTTCCCTCAACAGCCTCTCCTGTAGCTGCTCTTGGATATGATGCTGCTTAGATGGAACAGTAGCTTGACTCAACAGGGCATTTTTTATGTCTTGTATTTTATTCCATTCAAATGTAACTACTCAAATGGCTGAGTTGGCATACTGAGACTATGGTTATCTGTGTTACCATTAATACTGGATCTGTGCACTCCGGATTACCCAGGACTGCTAAATTGTTGTACATGACTGTGTTTTATGTCCAATCAGCTTGTACAGCTGATACAAAGTTAACCCACCAATATTTTTAAATGACTTTGAACCAACAGAATGAGTTCATACTGGATCAATACAATGCATCATTTGTGGTGATGGTTTTGATACAGTATAGTCAGATCAGGGTTTACTGAATTGTTGCACTACAACCCTGAGGGTTGGAGGGACACTATGCTCTGGCAGGGAGTGGTTGTGCAATCTCTTGAATACACTCTGCCACTTAAGTATTTATGTGGAACTGTGCTTTCAAGTCAGATTAACCCTACAAAGTTTTCCTGGCATGGCTGTACTGTACTGAAAAATATTAGTAACCCTTACCAGTATGCCATCATTTATTCCCACTGTGCTTTTGTTGGCTTGAATTTGACAAATAACAACAGCAACAGAAAAGCTCCTTTTGTTGGTTTATACTTTATCTATGTGAGACATCTTGGCTGTTAGAACCTATAGCAACAATCTCTGTAGTATAGACAAACACCAATAAAATCAAGCCTAAGAAAGATWGTATTTTGTGTCATTAGGAGAAAACAACTCTATTCACCAATAATATTACTGTTATTTGAAGTGATCTTCTGTCTTCTTTTAAAAACAACTTGAAAATTTACCTGTCCTAGAACAATACACTTAATTTCTTGTGTACCCAGTGCCGTTAATAAAGTCAGCAGAAGCTCTGCTCCATCAATCAACAGAATTAGAATCAACAAATCAACACAGAATCAACGAATCAATGTACAGAATCAATGAATGGGTAGGACTGCCGACAACTTTGAATTCAAGAGCATTGAATTGCCTCACGTTTGTGAAAATAAGGGACAGTTAGTCATATTTGAATCAGTGCAAGTAAGACTACAGCTTCCATGATGAGGAGATCTTTTTCGCTGACTTGGCTGCAGTTCTCTCCTTGCCATAGAAAATGGCATTACCCTTTTGTCAGCAAAGACTAGATATTTCTTTTCATTGTTTTGGCTGAGATAGTCACTGGAAATCTTCATGAGAAATAATTTGAAACAATGTAATAATATTCTAGTATTAAAATGCATGAGACCAAATATGTCGTTGTTTTCTGAATCCTGTCAAAGACTGTCTCTGTTTTCTGTAATTTTGTCTTTGTATGTCAGCAGTAGTGGCAAATAGCTGCTGGATGAAGTGTTTGCTGATCCTAGGATACTCAGCCTCCAGATTGCGAAATAGGAAACAGTCAAGCAGTCTTTTACAATTCTGTTCTTTTAGTTAAACAATCTTTTATTGCTTTCACTTGCAGTGCCCACATAACTGCATCTGAGGTAGAGGTGCCAAGCAGCTTCTCAGTTCATGATGTTTATTGCAATGGAACAGTTAACTTCCTTTTTCTTTTGAAATGCATTATATAACCACTCAGCAATGCAGAGGAAAAAATGGGGCTATGGACCTACTTACATAGAAGAACAGGCAGTATTTTCATCCTATTTTCATACTTAAATGTTATTTTATGTTTTCTGGTTGTTAAAGTAGTTACATAACTATGTTAACATTGTACAGTATTTTAATCTAGAAGCTTTAAGTGGTGTGTATCAGGTGAGATGAATCCCACATCCACTGTGTGCAGAATACACTGCCTGCAGAATTAGTGCTTCTGGCAGTTCTGATTAGTTCCCCAGATGGTTCAAGGAAGGACTGAGAGGAAAATAAGTTTTCTCTGTGACTCTCCAGCTCTATCAGTACCCCAGGCCTTCTCACTCTTTGGGTGGGACTCGGTCTAGAACAAGTGGCTATGCCATTTGGAATTTGTATCAGTTGAGTCACTTTCCCTAGGTCTGCCTTATTTACCAATTCGGTTCCCTTCCTGGTGTTGCAACTGAATATGTGTGTGTGTGTGTGTGTATGTATGTATCTATGTATCTATCTATCTCAGTTGGGGAATCAGAGCTGATTGTGATGGCAGTGTTTAGAACACTGATAAATCAGACTAGTTTTAAATTTTAAAACAAAACTTTGCTAGACTGGCATTCATTAACAATATACTCTTTGCTAATAGTTAGTTCTTGCACATTATTCGTCATTATCACTATTACTATGTTTTAGTTCTTGCACACTATCAATCATTATTACTACAAAGCAGTCAGCCACTCATGTTTATATCCTAAATTAGCTGTGAGTATGAAATACCACAGAGCTGATGATGCAAAGTTAGCACTGGTTGCTCCAGGCTTGGTCTTAGTTGTGGAGGTAGCCAGCCTTGAGAGCTCTTCGACAACAGGAGCTGGCACCGAAGTAGGTGACTTCTTTCTCCCCACCCACCCCTTCCCCAATTTAGGATTTTATCTGTTTATAAGACAGATGAATTTCTAGACAATTCCCAGCCCTTGGCCTCTACCCTGTAGCCTAAGTACTGAAAGATGTGTTGGAGGTTAGTTTCCCAGGCCTCTGCAGGTGTCTTAGCCTGTTGCTCAGCTGCTTCCCCACCTCACCGCCTCCGCCCCCCACTTGCTTAGCTGATTTTTCCTTTCTTAAAGCAAGAGCAACTTTTCCCAAGCTCTCAAGGTTGTGCTTTTTCAATGACCAGTAATTGACCATAAGTGGGCTGTTTATGGCTCTGGGATTTCTGCTTTCAACCTGTGCCCATATTTATCATGCTTTTGCTGTTATCACCTACTTAAATTATATAGCGGAAGACATTATCAAACTCCAGTTCCCGCAGCAACTTCTCCTAAGATGTTGATAACAAGCCAAACAGGACAGGACTGGGACCTTGCACAGTTAGCATAAGGCTTGTGACCTGTTTTTGCTGGACTACTGAGTATGGAAATGTGTATACAGTTATATTAAATTAGTGTGCTTATGTCGGGACTCAAAACAAGTAAAACCTGTTTAGTGTGCCTCTGCCTTTATGGGTGCAACAGATTTCTGCTTTAGCTAAAATAGGTTATGTTCACTAGTGTTTTAAAGAACTCTCCTCTCAGAGAATGTTCCCTCATTTTTGAAGTTTAGACTATTATAAGCCCCAGTTCCTCTGCTCAAACTTAACGTTTCCAAGGACTATATTTATTCCTCTTTAAAGAGGAATTAATGGACGCGATTGAAGGAGTATGTTGGCTCTAATGTAGTAAACATATATACAGTGTTTGGACACTACTGAAGAATTTAAATGTGGAAGGCAATGCATCACAGTCTGAGGATCATCTGAGGAAAAAGCAGGGGCTTCCTTTGATTGCCTATTCTTGTTTGAATCACCTAAGAAAGAAGGATTCAAGCTTTTTTTGGATATCCCCCCCCCCCAAAAAAAAAAAAATCCCCCCCATCTGTCTTTTAGTTTTCTAAGGAAAGCTGGATTGAAAAGTGGTAGAATCTGAAATGTGGTAAAACAAAGGAAAGGGAAATGACTGTTAGTAAATGTTTTGTTTGGTTTGTTTTACAGTAAGTCCTATAGTATTTACAATAAAAAAGTAAAAAAATACTATTTGACTTCATTGGCATACATCAGATATTAATGCTTATGATTTTTAAAAATAATCCAGCTAATGAATACCACATTGTTATAAAACTTCAGCAGTAATATCAGTTGATAGTTTCCCACATGTAGCTTGTCGTCTTACTAATAGTGGAATAGTACCTTTCTAAGAGTATGGATTGTTGCAAGGCAAAGGTCAGTCTGTTAATTATTCTGTTGATTGTCTTTTCAAGACCCGTGTTAAGTGAATTCACACAATTTAGTACCTTTACCTGTGGGATTAACAGCAGAATGTATTTGCATAATAGGGAGAGTGTTCTTTTATCACATAATATACCCAAAGTATTTTGACTCTATTTTTAATTCTAATGTGTATAGTGATAGCTGATGGAGAAGATACAATTTAGACTGAATTTGGCCACAGATAAAATTGTATTTGTATTTCTTTTATTATAATTTAAAATTGTCCCTTTCAAAACAGTGTTTCAAAAAGCAATATAACACTGAAAAAAGCACATGGGTATTTAAAAACGTATCAACCTAATATTGAAAAATTTAAATATTATTAAACAAAACAAAGGTTGAATTACTTTAAGAGGATTCATTACCTCACATTGTTCTCTTCTTTAACTGAGACTGTCCTTTACTGCTTTTCTCTCATTTGGTATGTTTCAGCACATTGCTAATGCAGATTAGCTGGCAGCGATTTTCTGTATTTATGTTTGGGGTTTTTTTGCACAGCAGCAGTAGAAGCGTACCATGTAAATACCGACAGTGCTGTCAGATGCTGCTTTGCTGAAGTGCCTTTGTCTCTTCTTGCTGACCTGGCTGCATTATGTTGGTTCTGCAGAAACATCGAATCTCCCTCCCCATTGCGTGTATTATGCTATTAGACTGAGTTTACTGACGTCAGGATGCAATGGCTGTAACTGAGCTGCCTGCTGCTCAGTTTACATGCTGAATTCACCTACAGTAGCAGCAGATTAGCACAGTAGCAAACATCTGTGCTGTTGCTACTGTCACATGCAGTTGCATTCGTTGACTTGTGGGGGCTGAAGCATTGAGCAAGAAATTAGAACACATTGCAAATACAAGAGGATATGCGACAGGAATTCTGGAAGTTACATCAGTGAGACTGAATATGGAAGCGGACAAATAAAAAGCCAAGCAAGCTGGGGATTTATAATGCAGGCAGCATTTCCAGGTTTCTTTTACACTTTGCTCTCACCGTGCTATTGGATTTGAGATCATGTATGTGTTTTGCTGTTGATTGTTGGGGGTGTTAAAATCTAATGAAAGAAGAGGATTCAGAAGGATTAATGTGTTTTGATTTAAAGAGTTTTTTTTTCTTATCCCTTTTGTTGATCTTTGTTAACACAGCTATGTCTTTATTACTCTTATTTTAGGTCTGTTAATATTGTAGCCTTTGGAAATGAAAGAGATGGATTTTCTGAAGACAATCAGCAGTCAAGTCTGATCTGGAGCTATCTAGGGAGAAGTGCTCTTATATCAGAGACCGAAAGCAGTCTGTTGCTGAATTCTGCCAATCACATTAGAAATCCGTTTTTTACTGAATATCAAGCCTRTGTGTTTGGAAATGTCAGATTGGTGGTACATGACTGTCCTCTTTGGGTAAGAGATTGGTCTGAAACTTATTAACTRGACTTGACAGTGTAGGCTTTCTTAATCAAATGAAAAAATATTTTTATTTCGAATGATTTTCATTATGCTGGGATTTTACTCATATTTTACTCGTAAAAAATAATAAAAGCATATAAAATGTAAGTAAGGCAAATACCAAAAATTCTCTGGGGATTACGACAGAATGTTCCTCATTAATGAGCCAGTATATTTCATATGTATGGTGATGAGATTTTCAGTTTGTTGTTTAGTGAAAACTTTATTGAAAATAATCCAGAGGTAAACAAGAATCTCTTTGCGAAACTTGAATATAAGCACTCTCTCCAACTATTTACCTACAACAATAAAACAAAACACATACAATTTTTTTTCAAAAATGAAAAGGGAATCAGTTTTCCAACTTTGAGAAATGACAGATATTATAATTTAATCTGTTGCAAAATACAGTGTATGGAGTCATTTTATTTCTGTTATAATGAATAATCACATCTTAACTTACCTTCTGATTCAGGAAATAATGTTAAAATGATTTTGGCATGTTGTCAGCACTCTTATTAGTAAGTGAGGCAGCTTAAGTATGAGCGGAACGATGATTACATAAGAAATGACATTGATCATCTGAATGTGTTAAAACATATTTTAATAACTATTTAATTGCCTAATTTCATGCACTTTACTGAGTCCTCGAGGACTGTATCTTCTGAGCTAATTTAAGGACAGATTTGCATCTTGTTTCAGTTTGTGTTTTATCTAGATTAAATCCATATGGTTAAGGTGAGCTAGTCCTAGGCACAAATTTGGCAACTGTGTACGCTGATAGCTGTGCCTCAAGTGAGGCAAACTGCTCTTCATCCTCTACACGGTTTCTTTTAGCTCTCAGTGTGGAAAAGCAGAGGGATGCATACTTGCACTGTAAAGTCCATCAGTGCATAGGTAGGCCCTTTTATGAGATATATTGTAGTAAAGGGTGAGTTTACTTATTTTTCCTTTTTGATGCTGGGACTGCGTGTGTCTTTGTCAGCCCAGAATGCTGCTCAGCTTTTTGAGTCTGTAGCATCGGTCAAAAGCTCAAGTGTGTTGGATGAACTCTCCTGACTATAGCCCCATGTTTATGATATAGGGCATTTTACTATGCTCCGTAGGTTTCTTTGAAATASATGTATTAAGATCTTTCAGAAGTTCCCAAAATACTCATGCACTGATGGGGTGGAAAAATATAACAGGTCTGGAATGTGTGAGGGATCTGTAAAATAAAAGCAACACTATCAGGTTCACATTACTCTGTAAGCCTAGGATGACCAAACATGGCTTCCAAAGAGCAGTATTAGGAAGCAAGGCTTTTGGGACCTGTTTAAGTGTCCGTCTTTCTAGTGTTGTGATTGAGATAGCATCCTGCTTCTATAGTGATTGATATGGGCTGCTGAAAAATGGTTGTTCAAGATGACTACATTTTCTTAGTGAAGCAGTTTGATTTGGCAAGTTCAGCTGTTGATAATGTGTCAGTTTATGGTGCTGTTGGGAATGCTGATTCCTGATGCTGACTGCCCATAAGTAATGTCCGACAGATGTTATGGATAAATATTGGAGAATGGTATTTCCAACCTGCAATGGGGCTATCTGCACAGTTGCTCCATTCCCTCCCTTTAAGAACTGTAAATGTGTTAACTGTCTGTACAGTGTACTATCTTCTTTGGTATTGCTGGCCTTAAAGAATTAAGAGAATTCATGATTCCCAATGTGGAAAGTAATAATAATGTGCACACCATATTTTGAGAAGATCTCTTTCACAGTGACATTTAAAGAGTGCAGGAGAGAAATGTTGAGTTTAGGGAGCATGTTTATCATTTACAGAGATGACATGGAGTTTCAGAGATAGTGGTGGAGCATACTTTTCAAAATCTGAAGGCAAAATGCCACTGTTTCCAAAATCATTTTTATCTCAGTGTATTGAGCATTGAGTATGTCATTATGGCCTGCTGTGTCCTGAGCTACGTTTATAAAGCTCTGTGCTGGTATCTTCCATATGGAGTGGACAGATACACAGATGGACAGATTTCTTAGTGATTCACACATCTGGAAAACATTTTAACAAAAGATACTGACCTAGGCTGAGAGCAGCTATGAAGAATTGAGGAAACCTTATGTGCTATCATTATTGCTGCATATTGTGATTTTTAATAACTGATCAATTGTTAATGCATGCTCGATTTGAGATGTCATATAGCAAGCTGAACTAGTGTGTTCCACTTTTTGTTTTTGTAAACCTCAGTATGGGGGCTAGTAACTAATAAGGAATAATTTGCAAGATTAATTTTATGAATTGCTTTGTTAAGAGTTGATTTATTTAGCAAGATGTATCAGATTTGACAGCCTTGGAAGCTGAGGTGCCATTTCATTGGCTTGCATGTAGTTTGCAGCCTCGGTCACTTTACGCTGAATTTTGTTAAGCTTGTGCATATGTACAAGTAAAAACTGCAGAAGTAGCGCAGGGAAGTTCTGTAGCTAATGGCAAGTAAATCTTGGTCAACTTCAGAAAAAAATATAGCATGGAAGCTATAATTCATGTTTTGATTCTTTTAATTATGATGCTGAACACTGGGCAGCAGAATGAAAGCTTCGCTGTTAGTGATACTTCCCAGTTATGTTACCTCTCTTTTTCTCCTTTTTCTACGGCTCAGAGTAGTGCTGTATGGACATTAGGATGTCTCAGTCCTAGATTGGAGTCTACTGTCTTTTTTTACTTTTTTTTTCCCCTCTCTGTGAACCATCTTTTTCTTTCCCATGGAACAGTACCTCCAGAAATTTGTTGTTCCCCGCAAGTTCATAAAAACTGTCCAATTTCTAGAGAACCCACTGACGACATGTTCTGAGTAGTGCATATGTTACAACAGGAGAAGGTAGAACAGCTGGAGTTTGAAGAGTACCTTGTGCTTGGTTAGGCACTCTAGAGAGGCATGTTGTGGGAACCATGTTTACAAGGACCTTTTCTGGGTCGTTGCCAGTGCCTAGTCAGAGACTTGCACGGAGCTCCAGACCTCCATAGGACTGACTAGTGCTCAGATATATTAACTGCAGTTTTGAAAAGGTGTTCTATGAATCTTTTTAAAGAACTTCTCCCTTTCCACAATCTCTTTCCATGAGTCTTTTCAGGTTTTTCTGTCTGCTTTTTTTACTGCACCAGCCACAGTAGTTCCTTGAATCCTGTGAGTTTTCTTATAACTGTGATGCTATCCACAGTGTACTTTTTCTCTTCCCTCAGCAGGATCCTTATGTTCAGATTCCTGTCTAGGCTGGCTGGCCCTTTGGCCCCTTAACATATCTGAAGGCAAAAGAATCTGATCTTCTTTTATTTATTATTTTTAGAAATCCACTCATATTACTACTTCATTATAAAACTGCAGATTGCAGCTTTTCATTGTTGGTATGTTGGTATGTCATCCTTTCTCACTTTAAAGCTTGGCTGTCTGAAGTTGGCAGTTTACAATAATTGATCATATAATGTTATTTTCCCTACTGTTTTTTTTTTTTTTTGATAGCAGAGCAATGCTAGCCTTCATGGGTGTTTTTGATCAGCTGAGCCATTAAAGATACAAATGTTTTGGAAAGCCTTGAGTAACAAACAAATGTGGTTTTTCAGAGTTGTGGTATGAATTGCCTTGATTTATGAAGAAGATACTTACATGCTGCATGCTACTTAACTAAATTTGTTGAGGGATCTAATAAGTTACAGGGAGTGCACCTACAAAATTTGTCTTGCCAGCTAGTGGAAGTGACTGATTAGAAATTCAGTTGCCTGACGAACTTGCAGAGATCACCTTCAAAGAACAGGGAAAGCTCATAGAAGCTGATGTAGAAAGTGTTGTTTGAAGGTTTGTTTGTTTATCTGTTTGTTTGCCAAATCCTGCAATACAAGAACTAGGGGACACTAAGTAAAACTAGTGGATGATCAGTTTAAAACAGGTAAAAGAAAATATTTCTTTATACAGCAGGTAGTTAACTTCTGGAGCTTGTTGCCACAGGAGTTTGAGAAGTCAGATGGCAGTCTCAAAGTTGATGAATTAATGGAGAATGAGACCATAAATGGTTTCTGGACAGCTTTCTAGCTTTTCAGCAGGTTGTCTACATGTTCTAGACAACTTTCTGATATTCCTAATAACAGCAGTTTTGGATCCTGTGGAAGTACAAGGGGAATGGAATTGAGAGTGTGGCCAGGCTCCTATGTTCTCTCTAGAGAGCATCTGCTATTGCTACTGTTGCAAATGAAGTACTGAGTTAGAGGAACCGTTAGGGCATTTCTCACATTCCTACGAACAGCTTTTAGAAGGAGTATGGGTATTGCAAGAGCAGAACGGATTTCATTGCGATTCCAAAAAGGCATTCATGAATTACTTTTAACAATAGAAGTATTGTCCTTTGGAGGAGTTGCATGATTTTGTAGGGAAATCACATCTCCATTGCCTGTCAAGGCTTTTTAAACTTCAGTCCTTGACAAGTACGATTTGCTGATGGCAACAACATGTGCTGAGACATGTATGTATCTAAGACATGTAAGAAAAGAACAAAGCTTTTTTTTTTTTTCTAGTAAGTCTTGAGAGGAAGCAACAGGATTATAATTAAAATTAATAAGGTTGGAGGACCCTTATGGTTGGACCCTTAGTTGTGCCATTAGATTTTTCTTTTGTCACTGGTTTTGTCAATGGCTATCTTGGGAAGTGACTTGTGCCAAGAGCAGGAAGTGATGAGAAGTAGCTGCTAGATAAGTTTCATAGATGGTGTCTGGAATCTGAATTGTTATTTATCATCCAAAGAAATCCCTTCCACTATTTTTGCATGAAAACTGCCTTAACGGTGATAAGCAAGGCATGCTTAACTTGGCTGAGGCTCCAGATGTTCCATCTCCATGACGTGTTGTGCAAGTTCGTTGTCAGACACGTTTTCAGAGACTTTTCCCAGTACATGAGCAGTAATCTAAACAAGCTACTGCAGATTTGCTGCAAGATGAAAATAATCACAGTAAGACCTCTGGGAACATATCTTTCTCCTTTATGTCTGTAAATGTAACATCCATTTTCAAGATTGGGGTTTTGGGGGTGCTAAGTTTAATATGTGAGAGCATAGGGAAACTGCATAACCATAACAGAAAACAGAGGTGTTGTGAGACTTTGGCTTGTTGAGTTCTGCCTATTGCTGTAGCTGCTTGATATTATCAGGGTTGGCTCTTATTTTAGGAATGGGGGCAGGGTGGGGAGGTGAGGCTGGAATTGTACTAGACGACTGTTCTCCTGGGAGAGCCAAGAGTGAGGCTGGTGTCAGAATGGGGCCTGTACCTCAACAGGTGTTAGAAAACCGGAGTTCTGTCCTGTGCTGAAGATAGGGTTAGTGCCAGGGGCTAGGATTAGGGATCTGAGGGCCTGCCAATCTGTACCAGAATACCAGAATACTGCTCCAGCCRGAGAGGTAGCTTGACGACTTGTGTCAGGATAGAGCCACATCTTGGTACACATTGGTATCTGGGAGTCCTGTCCTCTGCTACAGGTTAGGACTAGGGTTATGGTTGGTTCTTCCCTTGCACATAGTTGAGTTCATACTCACTAAAAACTTAGAAATCTTGCCAGGATCTTTCTTTGTTTTTCTGTCTTATGACATGAAAATATATCATAGTATGGAGGTCTAATTCAGTGTAAAAATTGCATGTTACATTCTTTAAGAAATTTCCATATTTTTTTTTTTATTAGTAGTGCTCAAACTTGTTACAGAGTTCTTGTATATTTGTGCACCTGTGCTTTAGTCTTCAGTGGGGATTTTGCTGATTTTCCCCAAGCTCATACAGATGGATATGTACAAACTTGGGCTGAACTTGAAAGCAGGCATGTAGGAGAAAACTACAAAGAAGCAGCTGCTTATTCTGTCTTCCAACATATCACAACTAAATATTCTTCTCTTATTCATGTTATTGTGATTATGAATAGCGTGTATTTTTTTTTTTGGGTTGTATCGTATTGTTCCCTTAAGCCTTTAGTTGTATTAAACGTACACCAGTCTACTACAAAATTTTCTGTTGAGAACTTCACTAGCTAAAGTATTAGAGCTGCCCCTAGATATTCTTAATTCTTTCCTGACAATATGATCAGGTTCTGTGAAAGCTTATCTAGTTGGCTGTCTCAAGGTAGTGTAGCTGGTAATCTTACTACTACTGATGCTAAACTTGTGTTTATGTATTATTTTTATCAACTTACTAAGAAGCAAGTATGTTTTTCTGGCTATTAAACCGGACCTTTTTGTTTGGTTGAGCAAGAATTCTTTGATTGTTAGGAGTTTAAAGAGGTTCTGCTGGTTCCTGGGAGCAGCCCATGAGAAAAATTCATGGATTAAATGCCAAGCATGAGGTTATAGAATACTATGCAATTTCTAGTGACAGTAGCTATCCAGTTTCCATAAAATAGGAGGCAGACAGAAGCTGAAACACATAGGTMCAAGTATGAGCCTTCTGATGAAACCATACTGCAAAACAGTTGTGTAGAGAAGTGAATCAAGACTGAAGCTGATATATAGCTGGATTAACATAGTCTAAATGATGCTTTTAAATGCTGATGGAGATTTTCCTAAGCCTGGGTTTATAATAGTTTCTAATTGAGTTGATTGAAAAAACAAATACCAAGAACATTGCTCTTAAAGCTCATGTCAACATGGTGAATAGCTTCAGAATAGCTATTCTTATTAACTTGTTAATTAAATCTCTCTGATTCTCTTATTCCAGAACAAGAACATCTACTAAAGTAAATCATAGGAATACCTATTCTSCTTTAAGATTATTTCCTGATTTAAGTCTATGTAGAGACAAGGCCTAAATTGGGTACAAAGTGCACTGACAGTCTAGACAAATATTTGCCCATTGGCATACTTCTGTCAAGTTAGTGTTCTCTTACATTTAAGAGTACTGCAGCTAATTCACCACAGATTTGAAACAGTGGTTATTTTGAAGTGATGAAAAATATCTACTCTACTGAAAATGAAAGCCACTTCACTTGCTGATAGTAATGATCTTTTTATATATATTATATATATATATATTTCTTCTTCCCATCTTTAATGCTCTTATTTTTGTGATCTGTTCTTCACAAATCACATTGATCTCCCTCCCCCACTTCACCATTGAACTTTGAGTTCTGTCCTTTTGTCACTTCTTCTATGCCCATTTATTTCTCTATTTTCCATGTTTTGTTTATGTCATTGCTTGTTTCCAGTGTCTTCTCAACATCCCAGGTTCTTTTAGTTTCCCCTCATGCTCTATAGGTCTGTTTTGAGATGGATTTGAGTTCATTTTCAGTTCCCTGGATCAGTTCTAGATTTCTGTCAGAGTTTGCAATTGAGTTTATTTGCAGAACCATGGCTTTCTTGGTATTTATGATCTACCTTCAGATAAAACAGAAATTGTGAAATTACAGTTCTCATGCAAATTACAAATATACAAGTAATAACTATATGTTACATGTAGATGGAACACAGCTGTATATTAATTGAATACAAAATAATTTTGGAGTATAAATCTTAGTTACAGAGCAGATCAGTGCCAAGTGAGTAGGAAGCCAAAAAAAGAAAGCTTAGTTAAGTGATTAAAGTCCTAATGCTGAAGACATTAACAGTTGTTATTACATGGAAACTTTTGTGAAGCAGATAAAAATTACACCTGACTGATAGAATTTTCATTTAAAGATTCCTAAGTACATAGCAGAGTTCTGTGTAACTCTCTTCCTAAAATATTACAATAAATAGTGGTTTTATATGAATTGCTGCAAACCTCTGCTCCTGAAGTTGCTTTTGTTTTCTTAATAAAAACATTTGAAAGTTAAGTGATTGAAACAGTAAAGTTTTTTCCCACACAAAGTATATTCCTAGATAAATACTATTTCTTCTCCTCAACCTCTGAATTTTTAAGAAGCAATTTATTTATTTATTGTACTGTGTAACTTGTTTTCCAAACAAGAAAATTATAAAGCACAAATTCTGCTCTTTTCTGTGTTGCCTCTCTTCAAATAAGAGATTGAACTGTCCGTTGAAGATGCTTCTGTGAGTTTTTGTGTTAAAGAATATCGAATAGTTGGTGTTTTCATTTATAAACAAGAGGATTCTTGATCAGTATTTTTTCTGTTTAGGATATATTTGACAGTGACTGGTATACTTCTCGCAGTCTCATTGGAGGAGCTGATGTTATTGTGATTAAATACTCTGTCAATGACAAGACTTCATTTCAAGAGTTAAAAGACAGTTATGTCCCAATGATAAAAAAAGCATTAAACCACTGTTCAGTTCCTGTAATAATTTCTGCTATTGGTGCAAGAAAAAATGGTATGTATTCAACCTCATGTAGTAAACAGTAAAAATATCATTTGGAAGTTAGTTATGTAGTGAATTTCAGTAGAAGCTGATTATTTTTCCAGGATGCTAACAGAAATAAATATTAGTATGCCTCTTCCACAGTCTGTTAGAACAACAATAATGTGTTAATGTATTATGGTTCTGGAGATTGGTATATTGATGAGAACAATATGCTTAATTAACACTGGCGATGAAAGGCCTTCTGCTTTGACCTCTGCAATGACTCCTCTTGTTGAGTCATACACTAGGATTAATTCTAGTGCTTTAAATTTACAGACACAAGTTTGAGTGTATGAGATGAACTCTATAGTTTTGAGTTGTCTCTAGTTGTTATCTCTAGTATAAGATATCTCTAGTGAATGAGATTAAAATGAGGTCCATTAGCTCAGAGCTACTGGAGAGGAGGGTAAATTCTCTAGAATGTGGTCAGAAGAATGAAATCACCTACCCTATGGATGGATGTTATGCTAACATAACCACAAAGCACAGTGTGCTGCCATATTAACACAGTTAAACTGTCATAGTAGAGTAGCTATGGTATAGCTGTGTGTTAACACAATGTTTTGTCCAGGCTAGTTAGTAGGTCTGGTGTGAGAACAATGAAAATTACTTTAGACTGATTATATACTTAGCACAAAGGATTTTTTTGCTTTTTGGCTTTTTAATTTTTTTTTAAATAAATATGAACATCATAGTCACACAACTATAGATAGTGATTCTTAGAACTGAAAGACTGAGTGGGCTTCAAAGTGGCCCACAATTGACTGGCATAATTCCAATGAAAACATGTTTGTGGTTTGGATAGATATTAGTACCTTTGGTCTGTTTACATCAAGGAAATAAACTTAAAAAAAAATACCAAATACTGATAGAACAAACACACAAACTTTATTCTGTATTTTGAAGCGTTTTATATTGTGCTTTTGTTGATTTTCAAGCAAGTCTATTTAGTCATGGGGTCCGATTTTTTTTTTTTTTTTTTTTTAGTTTTGCTTCTAAAACAAAATGATGAATGTCAGACTTGTACATGTGAGTTGTCTTTTACTTTTAACGCTTGGCTAAAACAGGTGTTTCCAAGCATCCCTCCTGATATGAATAAGGGACAGGATTTATGAGTGTAGGTATAGATATTTATTTTGTAACATGCAAATAAATTTTAAGGTATATGAAATTTATCCTCTCTGGACATAATGTTCCATTTTAACAGGGTTTACTTATATATTTCTTTGGCCAGTGACCCAGAAAGAACTGTTAAAGAAATCTCTGAATTAATTTTTTTTTCTTTTGTAATTCACTGATAATGATAAAATGTAACTGCTCTGACTTATGCAAGGATAATAAATATGCCATTCTCATGGAATTGACATAATGAAGTCAAGATTTGCTTAATTAATGCTTTCTTTTCCCCAGCTCCTTTTCTTTCTTGCACGTTTTCATTTTCTTTTGAGCATATTATACCACCAATCTGACTGACTCTACTACTGGCATTTTTCTTTTCCATTTTTTGTTTTTTTTGTCTTCCTTCTCAATAATCTCACTGTGAGAGAAGTCAGTATTCTCTGATCATAGTTTTGCTTTGTGATCTATTTGAGTAGACTGCTAGGCACACACAAAGCCCTTTTCTTTGAAGAGGTATGTGTGAGCACAGCAGTTTGCTCATACAAACTATTAGGATGTTATTCCTTCATAGTAGCGAATGGTGCTGCCAAAAAAAATAGCTATGTTTATACATGTTATACATAGATCAGAATACAGGAATGTAATGTTAAACATGCATGCCATATTTCAAAGCATGTTCATAGCTGTCAAATTCTTACCAACATCAAGCAAAATTGTGTCAATGTGGCTCACATTTAGATTTTTTTCAGTTAACTGGGAATAATCTTCAAAAATATATGTTCTAGGATAAAAATTTATGTATAAAATGGGTAACCAAATCTCATTCTGTAGTATATACGTGGCCAGGACTGTAGTGGCAATTTATCGCTTCCATTATTTTGTATGCTTCCTCCATTGACAGGTAATAATAAAATAATCTTAAGGATGTCATTAATGAATAATAGCACCTACAGGTCTAAAAATTAAAGACTAATATGAGACATATGAAAATAAGGATACTTAGAACCCACACCAAACCTGAATTCTAGAAGTCCTGCTTGACTTTTCTACTTTAACAAAATTTAATTTTAGCAATTGCTGATGTAATACAAACTGATTTTGTGTAGTAGTTATTATTTTGAACTGACTACAAAGAAGTTATTTTGCCATACTGATAGATTTCTTGCTATAAAACTATTATGTTTCTCTTTTCTTTTTTTGTTATTTTCTAAATAATACATCTTTACAATTATTTAGAAAGTATTTTGAATTATTTAATAAAAAAAATTTATGCAAGTCATTTATTTTCTCAGAAGTGCCATGTACCTGCCCACTGTGCACTTCAGACAGAAGGAGCTGTGTTACTACTTCTGAAGGAATTCAGCTTGCTAAAGAACTAGGAGCTACATATCTTGAATTGCATACTCTTAATGACTTCTATATACAAAAATATTTTGGAGGAGTGGTAAGTGAGAAATTGTAGTGTTATAACTACAGTATAGAGCAAATCTTTCTGATAATTAGTTAAAATCTTGACTTTAATTTATAACACTGTAGTGCAAATGGAAAGTACATAACTAATGTGATCACTTAAGAGAATAAGTAGAGGCATTCCATCATGCTTCCCACTGAGAGTGAATTCCCTCTGGTGTTAGCAGAATTAATAATACTAACGCTGCTCTAGTTTTAACTACCTTTTAAGAAATTTTAGGAAAGCGGTAGTACACAGGAAGAATTTTTTCCCTACTCCTGGCATTTCTTTTTGCTCAGGTAAGATGGTCAAAATTCAACTGCAAAAGGCCCTCAGCAACCTCATCAAACTTTGAAGATAACCCCTGCTTTCAGCAGGTAGTTTGACTAGGTGACCTTTGGAGGTCATTTCCAGTCTGAATTATTCTATAATTTTCTTATATTTTTAGATTTTAGTTGCTCGATCTCTTACAGTTGTTCTACTTGTAAAGTGAGAACGTTAAAGCACGTGATTTTTTTAACATGTTCCTGTGGTTGCTGGAGTCGCACTCATTAAGCAGTTTAGAACCCTGAGCAGAACGTGTAGTCACTTGCAGTAAAGTTGAACTAGGCAGGAACTGCAAAGCTTGTTAAAATGCATCATCTGTGATTAGCTCCTTCCCCCACCCCCACACTCCTGAAAACAGGGAAGTCTGCTGTGCAATTTCTGACTTTAGTCTCTTAAATACCTTCTGAATAAAATTACTTCTGATCTTTATACTACTACTTAATTTTCAATACTGTGAGATGTTATAAGTTCAGCATCATGTTGAACCTTACCTTTACTTTCCTGGTAGCATTTGGGTTTGAAGAAACAAATGTAGTTTTTTTGGCATAGTAATTTCACATGATCTTTACTGTTATTTTCCCTGGTGTATAAGTATAGTGTGTATTCCACGGAATTTGACAGTAACTTGAAATAGTTGGCACAAACACTTGGACAATCTTAATTCGATCCGTTTGCTTCCACTTAAGAGTAAGGAATCCACTCAACCTCTTGTCCAACCAGAAGATTTTTTTAGTTTTTAGAAAGTCCTCTATATACTATAGTAATACCTGATGTGATAAAAGTGTTTATCACATATGTTAACTAGAACTGAACTACCCTTTTTGTTCTCTTTGTTCTTGTAAAACAGATCATTTCACCTCAGGTACATTCTTATTATAGCGATTATGCTTGTCTTCTGCTTCCAGTGTAACATAACTTGCCCAAACACATCACATTTTAATGTTGCTTTTTTAGAAGATAGTTTAGCATTGTGTGGTAGTGTTGGTTATTTGCAAATTGAAGACCTTATGTGCTGTTTTGTTATTTCCATCACTTGCACCTGATCATTATTCATCAAGTCTTATTCTTCTCTGTAATTCTATAGCTAGCATCTACTAAGGTTGGTAAAGTGACTTTCTTTCTGGTCACGTACCTGTTATTTCTGCCAAGATTAAGTACAAGAGAATTAACCATCATCATTTGGAATTAGTAGTTTTTTAAATTATGCTAATTCCAACTGCATTTAGTACCTTCTAGTGATAAAAAAGTACTAGGACTCTGATGACCTAGATTACTGTTCATAATGGCAGTAGCTTCAGTTTTGCATATAATATCCACTCATTGTTCTTAGTTTGATGCAAGTTTATTCTTAAATAACTAGTAGTTTTTAAAAATGCACTTCATGTTTTAGCTGGAATATTTTATGATACAAAGTTTGAATCAGAAGTCATCTGAAAATCTGAAAAAAAGAAAAAAGACCCAGAAGTGCCATCGAGTTAAACCACCTCAGCTGGAACAACCAGGTGCTCACTAATATCTGATGTCTACTATATTGTTTGTTATATATATGGTGTTTTTTATGCAAGTGATGTTTTGTCATTATTATTGTGCTCAGTATTATCTATCATCAGCTGCTCTGGTTATCTTGCTGTAGTTGCATAATCCTTTAGTGATGCTTTAATTTCTTTTGGGAGACTTTTGTAGCAGTATGTAGCATCACAATGGATCTCTAATATATTTATACAAAAATCATAGCGGTTTTCTGGTCCATTTGATGAAATAATGCAAATGTATGATTTAATAAAAGCTTTATATAAGAGCTTTACAGATTAATTATGAAAAATCATTATATGATGCTTTATTATAATGTAATATTATGAAGTAACAGTTTTAATTTGCTGTAAATAAAACATGGGGGAGGTGTATGCTTTCCTGATTTGATTTCTGAGCATCTGATATGCACGTTCAGTGAAAGAATTATTGACAAGTATTTAGTTCTAAATATGCCGTTGCTTTTTCTCACTCTTGCTAGAAATTCACTCAGATCCTTTAGGCTTGGTAATCATTTCTTTTAAACATAAGTGCCTAAAGAGGTTTTGTAAAATGGTGGACATTTTTTACTAAATAGTTTAGTTCTACTAACTAGTTCCATTGTTAGAATATTTTACTAAACGTATTCAAACAATATATAAGACATTTTCTTATAAAATATTTTTTCAAAAATTGATCTTCATTTGATCAGATCTCTGGGAAAAATTCTACTATAATTAATACTTACTTAAAATTTACAGACCAACTCATTATCTTTTATAGAAAAAATGCCAATCTTAAGAGGTGAAGCCTCACATTATGACTCTGATTTACACAACTTGCTGTTCTGCTGCCAGTGTGTGGATGTGATATTTTACTCAGAAGACTTAAAGAAAGTAGTAGAAGCTCACAAGATCATTTTGTGCTCTGTAAGCCATGTCTTCATGTTACTTTTCAATGTGAAGAGTCCAGCTGATATTCATGATTCTGCTATCATATGGACTGCACAGAGTCTCTTTGCAGTGAACAATGAGGTGTTTCCAGTTCCTAGCAGTGGCTCATCATGCAACTCACCAGTAAGAGTCATAGTTAAAGACTCTGTCTTCTGTTCTTGTTTGTCAGACATTCTGCACTTCATTTATTCAGGTATCCTGTGAGAATGGTTCCAGCTAATTACTTCTTTTACAGCAAATGTATTGCTAAGGTGTATGTCTATTATCTTGAGAAATATACTTCTGTTAGGGTAAATTTTTTTTTGTGCTGTATTGCTACATCTATTTATCCCTTGTGATTATTAGAAACAATGCCTAACTGAAAGCTGTCCTTCACCTAAATTTCGTTAAAATACATGCTTTTTGCTTATTAGCTGTCATACCAAATGCAATGAACAGAAATTAAATGAAATATTTTATTTAACCAAATCCATAAGCTACATCAAAAACAGTTAAAAACTTTACCAACAAAATACAGCATTTGAGACAGACAGTTTCAGACCCGACTCTAAAATATTTAAAATGGTTGCATGTTCTAAATACACTGAAGAGAATGTTTAAGTAAATGTTTAAGTAATGTTTAAGTAAAACTGTTAAGTATTTTCTCTTCCTGATGCTGCACTACTGAAAAGAGGATAGCATTAACTGGCTTGAGTGCAGAGAACTAAGATATACTGCATATGTCTTGCTACCAATTAAATATGGGCAGTGACCTCACCTAACTAGAATTAATTCTAACTGTCCATTAAAACAGCACTAATATTTTTCTGCCTTTTAAAATGTTGCTTAGTAATCCTCAGGTGAAAGAGGAGTTTTTTCATAGAAGTACCTGATACTTTATGATATTTTCTAAGATATTTTGCAAGCTGTCAGTCCATGAGAAAATATATTTTATGTTTGTGGAAAGAATTAGCAGACTTCTTAATGGTGCAGTCTGATTTTAGTTATAATAAAAACTGAATAATTATACTGTTAGAGATGCATATCTAAGGAAGCTTAGTTAATTCCTGTAGAATGATACCTGGCTGACATATGAAAAGGATTTCTGCCTTAACCTTGTTTAAGGGTAACTGAGGTGGACATAGGCTTGTCAAGTCACAGGGGAGACTCTTTCTTCTTTCAGTTACAGTTTGTACCTTGAAAATCGCCCGGTTTGTACTTTCAAAACCAGTGTTGACCATGGAGAACAGATGCAGTGATTTGTCTGGTGTAAATGGATATAAATATAAACATGTTTATATATATAAAAACATATCTATAAACATATATAAATTTATTACATAACTAGGGGATTAAAATTGAACTTTTATTGGATGAAAGATAAGTGCAGTTTCTTCATCTACTGTAGTTTACAAATGGAGTTTGCTACCTGCTGTGTATTAATTTCACTTCTGTTCATGTCAACTGTCAACCAAACAGATGAGAAACTTTGTATATGGCATAGATTAAACTCTGGTCTGAGTCAGTTTGCCATCTGATGGGAATTGCCCTAAGTCATTGCACTATTAGGTACATTTGAGGCATAGATTGAGAACAGATCAGATCATGAGAGTGTCATTGCTTTGAGCCTTTTCCTGCCATCCCATTCTGTTTATGAGGTTATAAAGACCGACCATCCATTCTGTTTATGTAAGAGCTGATAGAGCTTAAGATGCCCTATGCTGTATCAGTTTCTGAACGCTGTTTCAGTCTTTTGTACCGTAGAGTGCCTTGAGAGCTATGCTAATTTATCCTTTGTCCAGAACTTTATTCTGTCTCTGAATCCCTCTTATTACAGACTTTTTTGGCCCTATGGATGAGAACTGAAAGATGCTTAAAAAAAAAAAAAACCCGTTGTGTKTCTGAGACTTATTGCAGCAAAGAGTATAAGCTTAAACTATGGTGTTTTGTAATCCGTTTCCTTGACTACTGTCATCTGAGTTGCAGTTAAAAAAATTTGGTAATAATGTATATTTTATGTGCTGTCAAGAAATTCATGACTGTTTGGGCTAGATTCTACTCCTATTCAAGTCAACTAGAAGCCTTCTCAGGCTATCAGAAGAAATGTGTTTTAAAGCTGGACAACACTTCTTGTTYTGTGGAAAAAAAACACTGAGAGAACTAAGAGATCACCATRATTATGACTCTGAAAACAAGAAAGAAATTCCATTGGAAATATTGTGCTCTTTTTAGTTACTGGTATTCAGTTGTGCTGTAAAATTTTCTGGTTCAGACACCTACCAAGTTATGTAAGCAGTAACACATGTTCTAAAGAACTCTGATAAACAGTGAGACATTCAGTATTTTTACTAAATGTCTAACTGCAATATGTAGTGATTGAGCAAGGAGGAATCACAGAAAATGATTCTGAAAGCAAGGGAGATGAGGATTGCCTTAATGTTCCATTCTGTAATAGGGCAATTTTTCTCTCATATTAATATGCCTTTAGGAGAGCATGATTGAACAGTTGATATGTTTCCTAACAATTACATAGGAGAAAAGCTGTGGATTCTTTTTTTTTTTTCTCTCTCTCTCTAAAAATGATTTCCAAGTTTTATATTGTTATATGATTATATTTATGGATACTTTACCATACTATTCTTAAATTTCACCAGAGAATATTTCAGGACAATAAAATTGTTTTATTGGCTTCTTTTTTTTCTCATATCGTCCATGATTTGAACAATGACTTTTTTTCTTCTCAGTCTATGCAGCCCTGCAAGAAACTTTTAAAAATGTCTGCAGTATTACCTTTGTGCATTTGGTAAATAATTGGGACATGAAATGCAGGTTTAACTTTCATGTAGAGTCAAAATGAGAGAAAGCTGCTTTGTAAAGGAGGATCCAATGGCAGTTTAAGTTAGCATGATGATCTGTGAATGATAGCTGAGATGCTAGCACATTTACATGTTTGACAGCAGTCATGAAACAGTAACTTCCAGTGCAAGAGCAGTGCAGCACCTTTTGGCTGCCTTGAACAGATTCAGCAGAGCTTATTTAATGGAGACTAAACTAATAGATTCTGGTAGAAACATCCTTCTTTCCAGGTTTTATCTCCAGTGTTTTATATCCAGTGTTTTGTTGAACAGCTGATCACAGATAGTCTACTAAAATGGAATTATTTATAATATTAAATATTGTAAATTATAATAATGTTATTTATTACCTGATATTATGCTCTCAAACAGTAGTTTTCCTTTAAATACTCTTGGTCTTCTTCTTAATGGCTTTGACTAATTTTAAGTGTTCATTTTTCTAAAGTAGTCCATGACAGCTAGATACATTTCTTCTCTCTTCTTCCTCAATTAAATTATCATGTCTGAATCCTCCTGACAGCACTGAAGGTCTAAATTCAGACATACTGTCAAGTACTTGGTAGAATCTTTGTAAAAGTCATCACCAATTTACTGCAAAAGTTTGTTCATGGCAGAATTGTATCTTTAACTTTCTGACCATAAAGATCCAGCTGGCAAAGTGCTAAAAATATAATTTCTGTAAGAACTGTTTGGCACTGATGTCATCTTTCTTCTGCCTGCTAAGTCTTGTGTCTATTCTATTTATAAATCAACTCTATTTGCTTTTGTGTCAGGTACTTTCCAGTGGGAACGGTTAGAAGAAGATATAAAAAAAAAGCTAAAGGATCCTGAAAAAATTGAACATGTGCTTGAGAAAGTTAAATGTATCCTGAGAATTCCAGGAAAGGTACATCTAACTCTTCTGTGGTAACTTTCAGTATTAGTTAAGTTCTTAGAAAATTCTTTTGTAGACATTGTTTCCTTGTTGGTCTTTGTTTTAACCTTATTTTGGTTTACATAGTCTTTTATTTTTTAATGGGATGCACATATGCATTTACAAAATAGAAAGACATAGATGGTGATCTAATGTGCAGAATTAATATAACCAGTAAAAAGCACATAAGTAGGTCCCTTAAATGGATTACTTATATTTCCTGCTTTGCACATTGTCTGACAATATGATTATGTTTTCCTAATTCTCATGTAATAGAGGCTGCCCAGGAAAGCTTTACTGTCCTGGATATATGCCCAAAAGCCTTGCTTCTGCAGTAGCTTGGAAGAGATGGTTTCTCTTATAAATGTTGTGATATGGGAATCAATCTATTGGCTAACATATTCAATTCAGAAAATGACTTCACAATAAAATGTAATTTATGTCACATTATGTTAATAGTTACATAGTAGAATTAGTTTAAACAGCTATTTAGAGATAGAATTACAATCCCTGCTACTGCTGAGATTGTACAAAGTCTTTCTGTCAGTTTAAATGGGAAATAGTCTGGGCCTGTCTTGACATAACATAAAGAAGAAAAGTTACTTAGCTGTTTTAAGCTTCTGATCTTTCAATTGTAGGCTTCCTAGTCCTAAGTGCCCAAAACTAAAAGTTCAAAAGATCGGATTTAAAAAGGCCTGAAAACTTAAGATAGTAAGTCTGAGGGTTTTTTTCCTTTGGGTTTTCATCATGTCTTCAGCATACATTTATTTCACATTTAAAGGTTTTTCTTCAAAGGCATGAGAACTAGAAATGAATTGTGATTTTTCTTGGTAAAGTTCATTACATAAAAAATATTTTTAGTGTTTAATTTAAGATTTAATTCAACCTCATCTGGGTTTCACTTACCATAATCTAGCAACATGATTTTGATATTGTTATATTTAGGTGCAGAATGGTAGTTTTAAATTCCATTCTAAATTAAGAAAAAATTGGAAAAAAAGTAACTGAAAATATTAGGTTTTGAGGATCCCGATTCTAGCATGCCCACATTGTTAGAAGTCAATAGTTAGGCCTGTGAATTCCATCTGCCTTTGTGGCAAGCAATCTCAGGGCTTGTCTAGTAAGAAACATGACTTCTTGGCTGCCTTGAATCAGTATGCAGCATTGCTATGGAGGGAATGTGTGGCCACGGTATGGGCAGCTCTGGCACACTGCAGAAAGGTGTGTGCTTAGATCTGCACAACACAAACATGGACATAAGTGCTCTTCCTGCAGTGCCTCAAAGCTTGTGTTATTACAAGTATGTGTCCAAACAGTGTATATATGAATGATGCTTGGACTTGAACAAATTTGTAATGCTGCGTAAACCTGCCCAGAGATAGCAGATGGAAGAATTTGTAATAGGTCAAAGAATATCATGACAAGGCTCAGAATGTGTGGGTGTAGCAGACATGCTTTGGATCTCTTACACCATGAAAAACAGGAAAAGAAATGTTAAAAATCATTTCAGAATTATATGCATGAGAGATGTGGTTGAGTAGCATTAGCAAAAGAACGTAAAGTGCAAAGTGAAAGGCTGTTGTTTAGTTTCCCCATATAAATAATATCTAGTAGTCATTTATCCTGTGAGCAACTCTACATGACAGTATTTTATTAATAATTTATTTTGCAGCTCAACAATTTAAAGGACTGCAGATCTCACCAGATAAAACAATTGTGTAATACTTCTCTCAGGCTTTTCTTTAATACACCTRTGCTAGCTGATGTCATCTTCAAAATACAAGGTACAGTACATCTGTTTTTGTTGCTATGGATGCATCTGTGTATCCAACATTTATCGTCTCTGTAAGAAAGTGGAAAATGGAGCTGATTGTATTTTCTGTTGCATCTGCATTAAAGTCAGCATTAAGAAAATGTGTATATTTATTTATCATTGTGAAAACCAGTTATTTGCTTAGAGATAATACTGGTCTGTACTGATACTTTAGAGCTGTGTCCACTTGCAACACAGTTTATCAGGCCTGAGCCTCTACAAATGACATCTGCCTTTAGGGTAGACTTTGTGTCTCTGTAATTCATGCATACTTCTGATTAGTAAAGCGATGCATCTAGTGCAGAAAATGCTGTTGCAACATTATAGCAACAGTGTAGCAAAGCTAAATGAGAGATGACATAATAGAGGATGGATGGTCTTTTTATTTATTTTTTTACTCACTCACATTCTCATGTCTACATATGCACAAGCATCCAGATGTGTGCAGGTGGTCTGTCCACTTTTCAGGCTCTAAGACGCATGTGTTCAGGTGGTGTGGTCTAGTTTCCTTGCAGTGACAAGACAAGGAATGCTGGCAATTTTCTTCTGAACACATTTCCCGTATACTTTAATTGGTTCTGGCTTTGGATGTGCCTTTCCGTACCCTTTAAGAAGCTGACAGTGATTCATTTCCCAAGTCTGTGTCTTTAGGATTTATTCATTGTCCTTTTTCTCTTAACCTGGGCATCCTTAGAAATGCACTTAGATGTGCTGGGATTTTGATGACCTGCTAGTTTGGGGCCATCAACACATACCAGTTTTTATTGCCTTGCTTCTGATGTTTCCATGCCTAAACATTTGCATATCAATCTTAACATTTCTATTACAGTTCTCTACAGTACAGCACTCCACAATTGCCTTATGACAGATGACTCCTTATGAAAGCAGCCTTCATCCTTGTGAATGCCTACTGCTTAATACTATACATGTGAAAACAAACATTTAAAATGTTTTTAAAAAATCTGTTGAGAGACAATACTAAGTATATATTCCTCTTCATAGCTAGGAGCAAAATGTATATTAAAGTGATTTTTGGGGAGCAGAGGCTAACTTCCCTTACTTATTTGCTTTTTACTTGAAATCCTTTTGCTTTTGTTGAGGAAATTCTAAATTGGAGAGATACAGCCAAGATTCACTTTCTTCATTCCATTGAAATAGCCTGGAGGATCTAGCCTGCTGCACAGTTAGTATAATACTAGTGTCTTTAGGATAATTCTACCTTGTTAACTTAGAGAGGTTGTTGGTGGAGTTTCATAAATCTGCTTACAAAGACTGCTAAGTACTCCTTGGAAAAAGTACAGGAAGGAACCACACAAATGAAACTATTTGTTGTTCTGTTTTTGTCTGTAAAGAATGTACCAATATACTAGAGTATCGTGGATGAATTTGCTGGAAATTAAATGCATTCACCCTTAAAAATAAAAAGAGAGATAGAAAAACAGCACTGCATGCTTTGTGAGAATAAGAATGAGATGGTTTTTAAATGCTAATGTTTTTCTTGATTTGTACACACCCAGCCTCCATGCAGAAATGGTCTTTTAGGATTAGACAATTGTTTAATTATTTTCAGCTTTAAATCTCAGAGCCAAATATGAAGCATTAATCCCTCAAAAATAAGCACATGGGGACAAGCAGATTCTTTCTAGATGTTCTGTTTAATATGCAGGAAAAACAAAAAGACCTTTGAAAAAGAGAACAAAGTATACTAAGGCTGAGTTTGATGACATAAACAATTCAGCTCAGTGTCCCATTCTTGAGAGAGGCTTTGTGGGAAGTTGATGAAATTGTAGCACCRCTATATATTTTATAGAAAAAAATTACTGTTTTATGAGTTGACATTTATTTAAAAAAAAATTATGCTTATCCCCTCACAATGTTGACTGATTTTTTTTTAATGCTTGATAATTCTCCTAAGCTTTTTTTCCWACTTCATCTATCACAATAATAATTGTAATAATTGAATAATAACTAAGACAAATTAAAGACTTTAGTCTTGATCTGGCAAATATATTTTAAAGTCTGTGCCTAATTCCTCAAATACTGGGAGTTCCTTTGATTTTCTAACCTACAAAAGTATTCATGTACCATTAAAAATGGGAGCCCATTAAGTTTGTGTAAAGACTCATAATGGGGTTGAACCTCCTAATTAGTAGGTGAATATACAATTGCATGCAGATACAAAAATGCATACCTATTTTATATAAAATCTGTACTGCAGTGTTCATATTACATATATATAAATATACATAAAACTATTTACATGTGTTTTCTCTATATAGAAATATATAAATTTTGTATGCAACATAGACAAATTGAAAGTAGAAGCAAAAATGAATAGAAATGGAACAAAAATGAAAAAGTGACAGATGCCTTCAAGGAATTAGCTGGGTGGCAGGGATGTGGTTGAGGAGGAAATTAAGACTGGAATTTATATCTAGGTATATATAGTATCTTATATGTCAGTTGATCTATTTATTATAATTTTTATAATTTTTTATGTTTGGCCGTAAGTTCTCATTCTGTCTTTAGTTGCTGTTCTGTCTGATGTTGGTTTGGCAGTTTCTTGTATATAGGATTGGGTTATTGAGTTCATCTGAACTCTGCAGAAGTCCATGTGAGCTCAGAGAGTCAGGACTGGCATCTTAGATTGTAAATGTTTTTGTGAAAGGACTGTAAGATATCTACTACACTGGACTGTTAATAGGTCTTCGAAGTGCTGTAGTAAAATAAATGATTTCCTTGTAAATATTACAAAATGGAATAATTTCTGGAATAGTGTATTATTTGTAAGAGAACATCAAGAAATTCCTTTTGGTTAAAATACGTAAGGTAATTCAGATAAATACTACTGACTTAATGATTTAGTGGAATTTCATCTGTGAAAATTTGCCTTTCTCTATTTTCTGTGGTTACAGGGACATCTGATTTCTAGAACACTGCTCACGTTCATTACCATTGGGATCACTAATGAACATGAATAATTCATATGCATAAGCATTTACAAAATTGTGTATTTATACTGGACCAGAGGTTGAGTTAGTGTAAACTGCTGTAATTCCAATACTGTCAGATGTTATGCTAGTTGAAGGCCTGTTTCTGTCTGATAGAAGTTTACCCTATTTGGAACACTTGCTGTTGGGAGCAGGATGTAGTAATAAATTTGGTATTTCTTTTTAAGGTCTAATCTGTTAATGTGCTGTTTTTGTTTGCTGGTGGCTACTGTATGTATGTAAACATTGACTAGTATAAAGTGAATGCCTTATTAATTATCTATTTGATATTTTTATTTCAAACACTTTATAAAATTATTTTTAATCATGCTCAGTGATGTGTAAGACTTAAATGAACCTTAATATTAAAATCTTACCATGTATATAAGCTTACCTTAAACTTTTGTCGCAAATCTTGCAGGTGCAACTGTACCAGCCCACAGAGCAGTTCTGGTAGCTCGCTGTGAGGTAATGGCAGCTATGTTTAATGGTAACTATCTAGAAGCAAATAATATTCTGGTTCCAGTGTATGGGGTTTCCAAAGACACTTTCATCTCCTTTCTAGAGTATCTCTATACCGACTCCTGTTGTCCAGGTAAGCAAATTTAAAAATACACGTGTATCTGTTGCACATTTTTCCCACATTGGGGTATGGAGAATGAAGGGATAGAGACCAAAGTAGCAGCATCTTTTAGTTTCCCTTCTTTTCTTGTCCCCTGATAAGTATTCATCTTTTGTGTAAAATGTGATAATACAGAACTTCTCCCAGTGCACATTTGTGGAAATATTTTCGATTAAAGATCTGGTATAATCTGAAAATATATGTTGAAAGCATTTAATTCTTTGAAGCATGCCAATATTTTCCTGTATAATCTGCCTCAGGAAAGAGAACTTTTTGTATTTTACAAATAAAAAATTTCTATTATTCAAGTAAAATCAATAAGCAGCCAGTACAAATATCACTAATAAAATACTGTAGTTATCTTCTGCTTACATAGTAAGACTCTAAAAGATGTGTAATTTCATTTCTGGTCCATTCTGTATTCTGGAATTCTCTTTCCACAAGAGAAAGAATATCTCTTTCTAATCTTAATTCTAGGTTTTATTTCAAAATTGTCATTTTGCTTGGCATATATTTTGTTAAGTATAATATAAATAAGCTTAAATTGCAAAAATACTTTATTTATATAAATGGATATCTTATTTATATATAAAACCAGAAAAATTATATAAACTAAAGTATTTGGCAAGAATATTTGAGCTAAAATATTCTTAGTTTCTTAACCATTGTTGTTTTTAGTGAGAAAAGTATCTAAGTACTAAATCTGAAATCTTATTTTGATTCAGATAATTTTCCTTTTATAGAATGAATGGTGGAATGATACATATTTTTGCTTTTGTTTTCTTTTTTTTTAAATAGTTTTACCTTGCTCTTAGGTTTTTCATGTTTCCTTTTTTAAATCTTTCTAACATTTCCTTTTCATTAGTTTAAATACGCAAACAATATATCACGTTTTTTAAAAAATATTGTTACTCTATTCCTCTTAGGTTTTATTATTCTATTTTCTTTTACATATTTTATAGAGGTTTCTTTTTTGAAAAAAAAGTTAGAAAGCTAAATCCTTTTATTAATTATCACTCCCTTTAAATAGACCAGCAGCATTTGACTTAGCATCCTTAAGATATATATGACTATGTAGTCAATAGACTACAATGTATTACACTTGCCTTCTAAAAAGTCACTAACTACTCTTTTCCTGTAAATTAAATAGTTTATCTGTTAAAGTGATGTAGCAAACACTAATAATAATGAAAAATAAAAGGAGGCGATCAACAGCAGTTTGATTTTTTTTATACATTGTTAGAAGTTTCTATGAAAAGTGGCTTTCATCATCTTGTCAAAAAAGTAAAATAAATATAATTTATGGTTTTTGTTTTTCAGCTAGTATTCTCCAAGCTATGTCTCTCTTGATTTGTGCTGAGATGTACCAAGTAACGAGACTCCAACATATTTGTGAGCTTTATATTATCACGCAGCTTCAGAGTATGCCTAGTAGAGAATTGGCATCTACAAGACTCAGTATTGTTAGCTTGCTCAGAAAAGCTAARGTACATATTTTTTTACATTACATAGGACTATATATGTTGATTCTAAATAATAGAGGGTTTTTTGTTTTTAGAACATAAGATTTTTAAGATCTTAATTCAAATTTCAAGGACAAACATTGGTATATTATCTGTTGATTAAAGATTTCAGGTGTCACAAGGGTGGTTAAAATCCATATTTTAACCTGATGAGACTTTTGCAGCCTTTCATTTCTTTAAGAAGTAAAAACTTTATTGTAGGATATGCAGTCATAGCATATTCTGTCTGATTTTGTTCATCAAAGAGACACTAGAGTAATTCAGCTTAATCATAACTTTTGTCAGAGAAGATGTGTTGCGGGCAACTGAAGGTGCACTACTTCCTCTTTTAGTCAAGAAGAAAACTGTGTTATGTAAGGTGGCAGAGAAGGTCTGGATTGAATAGAAAATAGAGTGAAATATATAAAAAAGCAGTTACAAAAAGATTAGAGGCTGAAAAAAGACAGAGAGAAAATAAAGACAGATTTGGAAAAAGAGAAGAGAATAAAAACTGGAATAATGTTTGCAAGTCTTAAAAAGGATAGTATCTTAAAGAAAGAGAATGAAAGAGAAAAACCAACATGCCATGCCCATAAAAAGGGAATAAAACAATTCAAAATTATTGTATGTTGGGAAATGCCTTACTTAATAAACCAAGTGTTAATTTATAGTAACAGATTTTTTTTATTCTTAAATTTGAACCCAATTCTGAAATTTTTTGATTGGTAAAGTAAGCAAAATAGCTGGTATCTCCCTGTTTCTGAGTCTTCACAGGAGATAGAACACAAGTTTAAATACTTACTGGGTTTTTCTCTTTGTAAATGCCTATAATGATTAGAATGTCATTTGTAATACAATGCAGGTTTTTTAAGATGTTCCTTTATTTCAGTAAATGTGTAGACATTCCCATCATCTTTCCTTCACTGGCAACACCATATAATTTCTAACCAAATTTTTAACTGTGAATATCATTGAGTTTTGTTTACTGCTGTTTCGAAATCTACCTTGAGCTAAATAACTCAAACGTAACATGGATGCATACTAAAGCTTTCAAACAATTGCTGCCTAGCTATGTAGGGTACCACAGTGTTTCAGTTACCATATTTCATGGACTCAAATTCCCCAGGTGTGTAAAAGCTTTACACAACATTAATACCATAAGGTTGAGAGAGGACTGAGTAGTGCAGAACCTAATTCATGCCTAATACTAATCAGGATCCAAAATCCAAAACTGAGTGTACTGTCTGACCTGTGGGGGTCCTGAAAGACTCCTGCCAGTATTAAGCTTTTTACAAAAATACAATCCTGGCTGCCACTTTCCTTTAAAATGCATGAAAAGTACTCATAAAATAAGATACCCAGAGTGTCTTTTGTGCCCAAGAGAGTTCAAACCACGGTAGCTCTGAGAATACAAAGCTCACCGAGACAGAGAGGAGGAAGGGAACACTCCTCATCTTTCTTTTCCTGAATTTCTGCTACTGTGCAGAAGCAAAGTATATCCAAGATTCATGGGACCGAAAGGAGACGTAGGGAAAAGCAAGAATCTGTAGCACAGGGGTTAGGGCACACAGCTGGGGGAGGGGAGTTTTAGAATTCACTCATGAGTCTGCATCTGTTTACATATTTCCTTCAGTGACTTTTTCTTCTTTATCTCCTACTGTGAAAACTTTATTTAATAAACTACTGTGTTGACAGTTGTAATCCAAAATAATGTATTTTGGCATGTAAGCTGTGTTAATTTTTTTTCTCTCCTACTTTTAGACCTGATAGTATTCAAATGTTGTTTGTATTTCCTTTCTTCTTGCAGTTTCACAATTCTGATTGCCTTTCAACTTGGCTTCTTCATTTTATTGCCACTAACTACCTCATCTTCAGTCAAAAGCCTGAATTTCAAGATCTTTCAGGTAGTTTATCAGTTATTTTTTTAAAAATAAATGTTTTTCAGTTCTGCTTAGATTAGAAATGAAATACCAAATAATGCTACTTCTGCATGAGGAAATGAGTAAGAATTTTTTAGGATATACAGTCTAATCCAATCCAAAGTCATTCTGAGCCAGATGGTGCACCAGCCTACTGTGGGACTAGCATATGACACATAGAAGAATAACATAGCTAGTGCTGCATCCACTTGTCTTTTGGTTCCTATGCTGATGACTAGGTTCCCACCCATTACTGAATTGGCTAGGGCAGTTTGCCTATCATATTTCAAATCTTCCATACCTTTAACTATATAACTTTTGTTTGATTTATACCTTTGACTCAAGATAATGAGTTACTTCCATTAGCTTCTGCTTAAGGTATTTTTTTAGGAAGAAGGTAGGTTTCTTGTGGTATTCTCCAGCAGATCTTAGGAAATCAAGTAACTGACTGATGTCCATTCAAGTAAATAAATCCAAGTTGTTCCAGGGAATTGATGTTTATTTTCCAAAAGAGAGTATATTTGTTTCCTGATGTGTAATTCTAGAATGTTTTGCCCGCTGTCTGTGAGGGAATGTCTGTTCAGCACTCTGATGAAGGTGATCTCAATGGATGTGTCACTTCTGTCTGGAGATAGTATTCAGACTATTGGTACAGGACCAGTGTCTTCAGAATGGAATTTTCTTATCAGTGGGCTGATTCAGTCCAAAATATGTTAAAGGTCCTCTTTCCTTATTTGCAAGGCTCACATATGCATGGGATGACAGATGACTTTGCGATTGTTTGTTATGAACAAAAAAAGGAGAGCTAGGTCTTCTTTGCTTTGTTTGGGACATAGGGCAATTCCAATGTTATCTGCCTTTCAGTGGTCCATCTGCCCAGATTCTGAAATGCCCTTTTATAAATGAGAGCTGGACTGCAAATCTGGATTACAAATGAGAGATCAGAAAACTTGTGCTGATGGATGTCAGCTACAAGTGGGTTCAGTTCATGTAGGACTTGGTTTGCTTCACTTCCTTGTTGGCTCAGATGGTGGACTATGTTTGAAAATACTCTTTGGTAACTTACTTCCTTCAAGACTTTGGTCTCAACCATCCTGAGGTTCTGTCTTGAAGCTGAAGGAATCAGATCTTTCAGTTTGGTAAAGGTTCAGGTGGCAGCTGTCTCTGTCTTCCAGTTGGGGGATATGGGACCAGAGACTCAAAGGCTTATAGATTGCTGCAGGTCTTGATCTAGGCACAGCTACTTACTCATTTTGCAATTCCCCAGTAGGATATCAATTTTGTGCTGTTTTTTTCATGGGATTCTCTCTCTTTAAAACTTTCATTCATGCTCCTGTCTCCTCTTGTCTGGAAAGGTGGCATCACTTCCATCAGAACAGTATGTGAGATTCAGGCTTTCATAGGTAACCTCTAATGTATTCTGTGTTCTTCAAGGACAGTGCATCTCTTCATGCTCACCTTAAATTTGTATCTTGGTGGTGCCAGATCTCTGTCAGGCAGGAGATTAATCTTTAGGTAGTCTTCCTAAAGCCTTTTATTTTTAGGGCTGGAACTGCTTCACAGTATCAGCAGCAGAAGGAGCTCTTATTTTCTTATTGCAGTTTCAGACCTTTTAAGAAGTTTGTTTCTTAAGCTGTTTGTTTCTACTGTGAAAAGTTCTAAGAGCTCTTTTCTCTCCATACTGCAGTTATCCAGATGGATATCAGGTTGCATATGAACCTGTATCAGAAACATCACTTTCATAGTTTTGTAAATGTTCAGAATGTGTTCTAACAGAGCCCAGGTGACCTAAGGGATGAGTTGTACAATATTTCCATACTGAATATTTGCTGTGTGATCACTGGGAGTTTCCTCCAGGCTTTCAACATTTCTGAAGCACCCAGGGCTGGTGCAGAGTGGTACTACAGTTGTTGGTTGTTTGACAAAGTTTTTTAAATCTCCACCAGGCGCCTGTTACCAGAGTAACTGTTTGGAATCAGCCACTGGTAGAAAGCATTTGTGGATTCACTCAAAGAAAAAGGGTACCTTCCCAGTAATTGGTATTCTTTGAGATGTGCTATCCACATGCTTGTTAGTCTGCCCTTTTCTTTTCTCTGATTCTCTTCCAGATGATTCTTCGCTGAGAGGTAGACATGCTCTGTATCATAGACCTTGCACTGGCAAGATGGGGGGAAGCAATAAAAGTGCATACGTAAATATGTGTACGTCAGGGAAAAAAATTCTCTTCTGCTTTGTCAGGATGCAGATATTCTCACAATTAGAATTCAGATGCAGAGTATACTTCTCAGAGAATCACAGAATCACAGAATGGTTGAGGTTGGAAGGGACCTCTGGAGATCATCTAGTCCAACCCCCCTGCTCAAGCAGCGTCACCTAGAGCACATTGCACAGGATCACATCCAGACAGGTTTTGAATATCTTCAGAGAAGGAGACTCCACAACCTCTCTGGGCAACCTGTTCCAGTGCTCTGTCACCCTCACAGTGAAGAAGTTTTTCCTCATGTTCAGATGGAACTGTCTGTGTTTCAGTTTGTGCCCGTTGCCTCGTGTCCTGTCGCTGGGCACCACTGAAAAGAGTCTGGTCCCATCCTCTCGACACCCTCCCTTCAGATACTTGTACACATTGATAAGATCTCCTCTCAGCCTTCTCTTCTCCAAGCTAAACAGGCCCAGCTCTCTCAGCCTTTCCTCATAAGAGAGATGCTCCAGTCCCCTAATCATCTTTGTAGCCCTTTGCTGGACTTGCTCCAGTAGCGCCATGTCTCTCTTGTACTGGGGAGCCCAGAAGTGGACACAGCACTCCAGATGTGGCCTCACCAAGGCTGAGTAGAGGGGGAGGATCACCTCCCTCGACCTGCTGGCAACACTCTTCCTGATGCACCCCAGGAGACCATTGGCCTTCTTRGCCACAAGGGCACRTTGCTGCCTCATGGTTAACTTCATGTCCACCAGCACTCCCAGGTCCTTCTCAGCAGAGCTGCTTTCCAGCAGGTCGACCCCCAACCTGTACTGGTGCATGGGGTTATTCCTCCCTAGGTGCAGAACTCTGCACTTGCCTTTGTTGAACTTCATGAGGTTCCTCTCCACAACCACACAGCAACTATTGGTAGGTGATCTTACTTTTTTCATTAAAAAGAATGTTTATTCTTCATTTCCGTTATCTTAAGCTTCAAGAAGAACAATGATACATGAGGTAGGTGATTTCTACAGTTAGTTTCTTAAAGTTAAAATCTTCAAGTGCAACTCTGCAATTCGCATAAAACAAATGAAATAGCCTGCCTGTTGCCAGTTATTAATGGGAGTGGCCCGTCTTCAGCATTTCTCAAGCTACAGGTCTCTCTCCTGCCCTTTAGTCTCTGTTCCAGTTGGTCTGAATCTCTAAAAAGACTGGGCCATTGATGCTGCAGASTGATTCAGAAAAGGCTGGGATATAGGGATGAAAAAGCATATTTTTATAGAGTCAAATCGAATTCACCTAAACAATATGACTTAAAATTCTGTTATATTCTTATTTTATCAGAGACAAAAACATGGAATCAAAAGTCAAAAATCATACTAAATTCTTAATTACCCTCTTCACCTTGCTTTTTGTAATGATCTTGAGACAAACCTTTGACACAGAGATTGAACTGCATTCCTTGGTAGTGTTGCAACGTAGAAAAGCTCTCACTGTTGATTTCCTAGTTATCTGTTGTGGATAGAGAACATGCACCTCTAGGATGATCTCTTTGCTCTCTTTAATGTGTGTTGTATTCATTTTAAAAAGTAGCTTATAGCAAAGCTTAATAGCAAAGGAATATCATAAGTTTTCACATTGTGTATAAGAACTAGGCAAAATGGACCGCACTTGTCTTAACTTTACTTTTTTATTATTTTTATATCCTTAATATTTTTAAACCTATTTTAAAATATTTTTTCCAGCTTGTGTACTTGTGCCTGTATGTTTGTGTACTATGTTTAATTCATTTATTGCTTTCTTTAGTGGATGAGCGCAATTTTGTAGAGATGCACAGATGGCCCTCTGATATGTACCTGAAGCAGCTTGCCGATTACAGGAACTATATCCATTCTCAGAAATGCTATTGCACAGTAATGTAAGAAGACTGAACATACTCAAAGTACATCTCAACTGGGAAACTTCAGATTGAGAATTATCTAAAGTATAAAAATCATATCAAGAGCAAAAATAAATACTGAACACCGTATGCTATGCTGTAGTGCACTTACTAATATTCTTTGCTTTGATAATAAATCACTGTTTTTTCTTAAAGGGGTGAGAAATGAGGATGAGGATTTATTTCAAACATGAGGATTTCACATGATTAGGATTAAACCTAGTATGGGACTGTGGCATAACTGTCATCTGTTTCCCCTTTCAGTTTCTTTATTGCTTATTTTATTGGTCTTTATGGTTATTTTCAGCTTCTAAGATGTTGAAGACATGTTTTTTTTAAATCTTGTGTTTCGCCACAGTGGCAGTGCAAGAAAGCTGGGTAGCCCACTCATGAGCTCTTTGAATATCTCAGAATGCAAAAATTTACTACAACCTTTATTGGCTTGCAAAATTAAGGGTATGTTTAATAAACATTTGAGTAACTGTTCATTTTCTACTTCAGATGAAGCTTGTAGTTCTCATTAACAGGACTTTTACAGTCATATGAGCAGATATTCTTAACTCCAGCAAAATGCTTATGTGGCATCATCAYTATATTGTTTAGTGTTTCCCAATTATCTAAAAATGGAAATAATTTTTCCTCCCAGTAAATAGGATAAGGAATTCTCTTTTAATAACTTGTCAAACATCTTCGCTAGTGTGGGAATATTTTATGTCCTTGTATGTAAAAATTCAGAAAAAACTTAAGTCAGCTAAGAACATATCTATTCAGTACTGCTGGATATATGGAGGCACAGGAAAGTGGTCCACAGTTGTTCATATGTTTTGTGGGATAAAACTCCCTAGCCCTAGTGACTTTCTTCAGAAAAAGTTTGTCTCATAATCTGAAGTTTCCTCCAGTAGCTGATATCATAAGTGTTTCAAATAGATGTCATGGTCATGGAGGGAGGTGACCTTTCAGATAGGTATGCCAGTCCTATGAAGAACTCCAGCTATTGTAACATGACATTCAGCTTGACTCTCCTTGGTGGGCAGTTAGTATAAAATGAATTATCATAAAACATTCATAAGCTACTACATATTATGCAAATCTGATTATATTTTTCTGAATGTGTGGATTCTTTTCAGTTATAAGTAATAAATCTTGAATATTATGAATAGGATGATCCTTGTAGGCAGGTGTTGACAGTATTCCTTAGGTCAGAGGTCTAAATCATTCATTTAACTAGCCATTACATTATATGTATGTAATAATACTGATGAGGACAAAATGAACCCAACCTGCACATTAAGGTGTCTATCTAAGGACAGATACTCGCTGTAATTGAAACTCTTAACTGTCAGTCTTACTGTACTTTTATGTCAATTCTGTTTTGTCAGCTGCCTTTAATTTCATTTATGTAGTGTCTGAGCCTGGAAAGACACAGAAAAATACTGAAAAAATTACTTAGTATTTCTCCAAGAATCACAGCAGACCATCTCAAAAGTATCTGGAAACTATAGCTGTGAGGTGAAGATGAAACTGCAAATTGCTGGAACTGAATTTTTTTTGCATATAAAATTGTTTCTATATTTCAATAAAATTTCCTAGGTCAATTGTTCTTTTCAAATTCTTCACTAGAATCATAGGGATTTTCTTTTTTGGTGATATTTTGCAGAATCAAGATGGTATTTCCTTTCCTATTTTGGGACCAAAAAAAAAAAAAAGAGATTGTGACTCAACTGACTGTTGCAAGTTCAAAATTCTAAGGTTAGGTTTATATAAGAATAATGGTAATTGAATTCAATTTTTATTTCTAACTTGTCATCTGGAGTTTAAAATATGAGATACAGTTATCTGCATCTCACATATAGGGAGACTTAAATGTAGAGCATTAAGCTGCTTTTTCAGGATCACTAAAGAAAACTTAAGAAAAAAAATTAAGTAGAAAATTAAAATATATAGAACTTAAAGGTAAAAAAAAATATTTTCTAAGGCTATGATATTCATTACAGTAGAAATTAAAAGTTTTAAACATAAATTAACTGGATAGGTAAGAATAAAACTTAGAGTTTTTTGAAGCACAAGGCCATGGACAAAGATGAGCACACAACTAGAACCATAACTTGTATGGATACCTGATAGCATGCCTGGTCACAAGCTGTGCTTCTGTGAGTAGGCAGCTCTAATATTTAAGTTACGGTTTATATGCCTCATACTAACTTTTAGTATAAAAGTGATTACAAAAGTTATGTATGAATGTTGGTCTGTATTGCATGTAGTCCTAAATTTTTAATATTTTGAAACTTTACCCTATATGTTGTAGGTTTTTTGCTAGAAATTAGTCTGTTGCCAATAATTTAAGTATAGGTAAGATACAAAACAAAATACTATTTTTAACTTCACATAAATGTTTTATAAGCATTTAAAAAATAGGCTTAATGGAAATATCAACACTTTGTGCAGGGCAACGGAAATATTTTGATACTATGTATTTTAATCAATTGTTATAATCACAGGATTTATACAGAGAAGGCAGGCAATGTAAAAATATTTATTATTTATTCACAGATTTACTGTAACTTACTATTCAGACATTAAAATAGCTTTCCATCTTACCAGGTATCCTCATAGTGCCACCTGTATCAGGTGCAAATATGATACTCTTGCAAACATAGAATATATGTGATAAATTTATGAAAAATTTTTTCTCCATTCTTATTTTAAATGGTGTTTATCTGTAGAAATGTATTTATCTTAACGTATTTTTAAAATGAATACTTTAGCATTCAAAAACATAACTGAAAGTAGATCATGATGCTTGGTTAGTTACTGTTGGTAAATTTTGTTAATAGAATATCTTGTTTGCCTTTAGCAACCTACAGATCATGGATATTGAGGAATTAGAGCATTACCGAGTTTGGTATTTGTGACAAATTTTGTTTGTGTAATATGTTAAGACCTTTGCTAGGCTATGAAGTGAAAATTAGGAAGCAGCTGAAAAAATTATTCAAACAAGTAACTTTGAAGAAAAATAAAATATGTGAAGAGGAAAACTTACATATTAGTTCAGGAAACTGTTAATAACCTCTGCTTCTCTTTAAAATAAAATGTTAATGTTTTGATAAACAGTTTAATATATTATCCAGGGATCTAGTTTTCTAGTTTCTTAACTGCCAAAAGAGCTTTTTGTTGTGCAAGAATTAGGATTTGCCTGACSTCAAAGTGGAATCCAGAGAATCAGTGACTTTCTTAACTTGATAGGATTCAAACTTGCATTTCTTATATCCAGGTTTATACCCTGACTGTTAAGTGATAAGTTAATTGCTCTTCAACCTTTATGTTTCCAGGACTGCCATTTACACAAGAAAAAGCAGTGAAGGGAGCATGATTCTGGAACCTTTTGGGCCAATCAGAGGGAGATTCTTTCTTCTGAAAAATTTAATATATTTGATTGAGTATCTGTTGAGCCTTACTAGCAGAAACAGTCCTAAGAACAGGTCATGGAAAAAGGTTTTGTTCCTGTGGAAAGGATTCCCTCGAATCATGCTTGTTCTTCAATGCTCTCTCCCTTTCTGACTCCAGGTTTCTTTCCAGGCTTCTCAACCCAATGGCTGAGTTGAATCTTCAAATCACAAGACTGTAATCACATCCACTTTTCCTCCTGTAAAACATGCCTCATTTTCATATTAAGACCCAATCCCCTCTTTATTAGGCATGCTCAGAGTCAGCTTACCATCTACAGCCCTGGAGATGCCCTTGATTTCCCAGTTCCAAGCTACTGAGGCTTGCAGTTCTGAATATCTCTGGAAGCAGAACTCCTAGAACATGGGGAACTTTAAGGTCAAGGAAGACGGCAGCTGATGAATTTGGGTATTATCAGGTAGTAGCTAAGCAGCCTCTAGACAGTTTTGGATTATGGTTTTGGACAGACATTTGAGGGGATTTTAGATTTCCAGGTCCTTTATTAGAACTAACTCTCAAAATCTACTTTTATAGGATAATTAATAATTAAGATATTTAATAACAGATTGCACCATGTAATTTTTGCTGTATTTGATATACGTTAATGCTTGTCCCAAACTAGCACTGAGCTTTATATTGAAAGGCTAACAGAAAGCTTTCTGCATTAATAAAGTTTTCCACATGATTATTACAATTTCTCTGCTGTAGTCCTTTAGGTCTTGATGTATTTGATATGAAAAAATGTTTAGAAGGAAAAAACAGTTATTTTATTAGGTTTGTGTTGAAACTCAGCCTTTCATACATTTGTCTTTTAATATAGTCTGACAAAAGTTTACATGTTTTTAGATTTGGCAGTTAACATTTTGTTTAAAAAATAAACACTTGTTTCTAGTCAGTCTCATGTGATTATTTACCCACTTTGTTAGAAAATTTGAGTATTACGCTGCAATGTAGCTTATTAACTTATAATTTATTTACGAGGTGTGAGTGAGCAAAAAGTGTAAATAATTGCTTTTACTGCAATATTCCTCCAGGTCCTTTAATTAAGGCCCACTGAATCAGATGATGTATGCACATATAGGGAAGTAGTTTTGTTCTAGTATTTTCTCCTTCTTCATGTGACTCCTAGATGAATTCTGAAAATTAGTTTTAGCAAAATATTCCATATTGAATCAAGGGGATTTAGGTGCTTAATCATGTCTAAAAATCAGAGTCATATTGTCATCTAGTTTTTTAACTTTTCTCTAACATACCCAGAGAAAGTTTTTCTCATTATATGGCAGGCTGGAGTAAAAAAGAAAAAAAAATGCTTTGGATACCTTTTCTTGTTAGTGATGCAACAAAGAGGAGCTAACCTTTATCTTAGTCGGCTCCTGATAATGCTTATTATTCAGAAATAATGAAAGGAGATCAAGCTGAGTAACTGTAAAGGAAAATTATGCCAAACACCTTCAGATAAAAGGCAGGAAGATCTCAGAAAAGATCTAAGAAAAACCTAAGCATTTAGGATGTTTATATTAGAGAGAGTCCTTGGTCAGGCTGAAAATATTTTTTGTATTTTGAAAGTTGTAGTGGAAAGATTCTGTCAAACAGGCCTGCATACCACACAGCCCACAAAGCAATTTCTTTGACCTGCCCTAGTGTCTTGATTTTTAAAAAGCTCACTCAAGCTTACCTTGCTTCCTTCCCCTTGGCATACTGCTAAGCACATAGAAGGCTACCACATAGACTGCAGTTTCTTGCTCATTCAGCTGATCTTTATTTGATTGGGATCAGCCAGGTTATTTATTTGAGAAATTTAAAGGCAGAGACAGTTCCTCACTTCAAGTTTTGCTCTCTGCATGTTGAGAAGTGGGATCAGGAACTCCTTTTTGAAGATGAAGTAGTGGGAGGAGAGGTCTTGCAGCAAGGCAGCAAGTGGACATGGCAAGATGTGGTACCAAAGGAGAAGAAGCAAGGAGAGAGCACAAGTGGGAGATATTTGAGTTGTAGTCCCTGCCATGAGAAGAGGGATTTGAAAAAATACAGCAAACTGATTTGGTTTACCAGAAGCAAGAGGCAGTATGAAAGAAAAATACCAAAGCAGAAATTGAGGAAGAATGCCAAAAAGCTCATTTAAAGTCACATGAGAAAAAGGAAGGAAAGGACTGCAGTAACTGATTTGTATGAGGGCTGAAGATGAGGATGAAGAAACAGAGCTTACTTCAGTGCAGGAGAGCAACCTGGAGAAAGAACTGGTATTACCCAAGTTACTTTTTGATGCGCATGCTCTGTGGCTGGTGAACACAAGAAACCATGAGGTAGCTCTTTTGGCCCACTGCCCTGCACTTAATCACAGGAGAATTGCTCAAATGGCTGTTGTGTTACTTCACATGCTTACTAGCTTAGGGGTTGAAAGGCAGTAGTAACTTGCAAGTGCTATGCTTGTCTTTCCTTATGTGTCAGAACACTTTGTACAGTGACTCCAGTGCCAAAACCTATGCTTTAAATGAGGACAGATGATGAGAGAAGGCTAGTTTTAGAAATATGAGGCATGATGATAGGGGAAATTCAGGCTGAAGTGAGACAGAGAGCATCATGTCATTTTAGACAGACGTGTAGATTTAGCAGTAGGGAAGAAAACTCACCCCAGATCTCTTGCTTAACATTCTTACTACATGATTCTCCTGTCCTTCAAATTGAAAAAAGCAAAATAAGTCAGTTTGTGTGGATACTTAATCTTGTCCTTTTGTTCCGTATTAAATTGTGTGGGGTATATGGTGCAGCATCTGTCCAGGAACCATTATTTCTGAAGAAGAGTGCAGTGTGTCCTGATAGCTGCAACCTGGTGTTAGAATCTGCAGTGGACCACTTACTCCTCTGAGTGTTGAATCCTGCCAGGGAAAAGGTAAGAAATCTTTTTGCAATCTGTATACAGCTTTGCCTGACCTACAACAGGACTTAATAGTCAGAAATATTTCAGATTCTTTTACAGTAAGTTAGTAAGACTGATATTTGCAGTGCAGTATTTTGTATTTCCTTACAATAAAGTATGGAAAGACATTGCAAAAGAAAAGAAAAACAATTACTGAAGTGCTTTTGATGCTGAACTAGTGAAGTTACACTCCTTTGAGTGTAAGCATTTCAGTCAAATTATACATGGCATATTTAGCCTCAGTTAGGCACCGATTGTTCAGGAGCGCTCATGGAAGAAATACAGGTCCCCTTACTGGATTCTACATAATTCGCTAACTAAGTGAGGACATTTTGCTCTTGAAGTGATGTTCTGCCAGAGCTACTTGAGTGAGGATTGTATTTTTTTTACTCTATGAACATTTTGTTACTCTTAAAATGCCCAGCAAGTAAATTTTATAGCATTTTTCTTTTAAATGGAAATAGATTGGACCAGAAGATGTGAAAGATTGTGCAGTTCTAAAAACTGCATGTTTGAATCTGCCTGTTCAATAGTTTTCATATAAGACTATCCACACCTATAGAATTCATATGATGATAGTCTCCTTTCATGGGTTACATTCTTTACACATATTTGTCATTTTAAAACACTGTTTCATCTATGCATATTAACTGTGAACATCTTGGAGTTTTAAGAATTTCTTTCAAAAATCATCTTGGTATGTTTGGGATTTTTGCCTACAGACTAAAGCATAAGTAGCTGTTAAACAGGAATCTGTCTGAAGGCTGTCTAATGCAAGCATAAAATTCATGTCCTACGATGGGTTTTAAGATCTAGTAAACTAATAAAATTTACATTTGGCCTTTCTGGAGAGATAATGAAGCCCATGGCAAGTGCAGATCTAGGTTTAGTTTTACCTGCCAGGTAGGGATACCTTGCTGGACCTCTTTCTAAATTACTGTAAGGCTTCTGGAAGATGGCATTCCTTTTCTGTTTAACTCATTGCTAGTTAAGTGTTTTAACAGTGAATTATTCTTTTTGAGTTACATGTAGGGATTATACTCAAGCTGGTTGGCTGTTGGTGGATATTTCTCTTTTGAAGCAAGAAAAAATAAGGGAGAGATTTTATAGTAATTTTGCCTGGAGTCATTTGCCAATTGAGGCTACTGGGGTATGTAAGATACTGGAGTGTGTTCTTAACTGTCTGTTTCTAGTAGATTCATTAATGTGCCAGTTACCTGCCAGTATTGTTCATCAAGGTAAAAATGCTTCAGCATGGTGATTTCATATATTCACCACTGGTTTCTATTTCCTGGTTGTTAGAAAATCTGATTAATACCCTGGTTGCCTCATTGGTAATAAATGCTTTAGGAACTAATTGAATATTCAGAAAAACAATGATATGCTTTGCAATTATAGTTTAATGCAACTCTTTGTGCATTTGTCATGCACCTAAATAAACCTCTTATTTCAGATCCCCAAAGAAACCCCAGATTACAATTTTATCAATGTTAATTTATTACTTAACTATATTCAAACCAAGAATTTGAGACTTCAGAAACAGCTCTGGTAAGGTACTGTACCTGTATTTTATAGTAGATAGTGTGATTCTGGTTATAGGTTATAATCAAAATGGGCAAGAGCCGTTTTATTTGAGGGGAACATGATAAGCCTGAGAAATGATGTGTGGACAGACCTAAAACAAAAAAATGGAAACATGTTGAAGTTGAACCCTGCTATTCTCAAAATGTGAACAATGTCTTTTGTATGATACTAGGGATTTTAGAATTAAAGTGTGTATTTAGCTCTTTCTGCTCTCCTGTCACAGCTCAACTTGGAATAATTCAGTTATGTAGGTGCATGGATGAGCTCTTTCCTTTTCTTGTGAGGGGTCACATAGGAAATATAACTGGCACATAGGTACTGTTGGAGGCCAAATACTTTAGTGATGAATGCTCTTAGCTGAGACCCATCAATACCAGAGTACGCAGTTTACAGCATGTAATTTGACTCTGCCAAACTACTCCAGTATAACTCTCCTCAGAAATGTTAAACAAGAAAGAAAGCAGTGTGACTTTTTCAAGCAGTAAAAATAGAAATTTGTGGTTATAGTTTTAATGCTCCTTGACCAGTTTCTCTCATCATCACCAGCTACTGGTACTGCCCATCTTCCAAAATTCTGTAAAACACGTCTTTCTGTAGCAGTTCTGACAGATCTCCAGGCACATGTGAGTACAGAGAGAAAATTCCTACAGCAGCCTCAACTTATGTTACTTCTGACGCAATGGATGACAATACATTTAAACTCTGTTAAYAGATTTTAAACTTTTCATCCAGGGACAATTCCAGCTGCATAAAAGAATTGGAAATATTGAGTTTTGTGTGAACACTTTTTTTTTTTTAAAAAGCTGTCATGCAATCTGGAAATGTCTACACTGAACTCATATATGAGAACTGCTCTTTGTTAGGAAGAGTGCTAAGTTATGCTGAACAAACATGAATTCACAGAAATTTGCATAAGTCATCTTAAGTGGTCTAAGACTAACTGAAATATGTGATTGTTATTTCTGCCAAGAAGTAACAGACTTAAAACTTGCCAAGAATGAAGGGGTTTTTTTCCTTTCCTGTGGTTTTTCAAGCATGGATGAAAGCCTGTGATGTCTTCTTTTCACTTTTGATGAATTTAATGAAGTTCAGCAACAATAACAAGTATAACTGGGGGCAGGAAAAGCAGCTTGCATGGCTTCTTTCTGAACTCGTAGCTATGAGGACAGACTCATACTGTCTCATGTGAACTCTCCAGCAGGAGAGAGAGAGAGAGAGATTGTGCTCATTGGCAAGCTTTGTCAAGGATGAGGCTAGTAGGGCAGTGCTGACATTGTAGCCCCAAAAATGGGCTACATCCTTCTCCTTGGGCCTTTTCTGTTCAGCAAATCCTAAAGATTAACTTGTTTATCAAAAATAAAATCAATTTCAGGTGCTAGGCTTTAAAAAATAAATTTTGCTTCAGTTTTTAATTGAACTTTCAAAAAAATAACAGGCTTTTAATTCTGGCAAAAAAAGAAAAAACAAGGATGAAGAAGAAGTAAAAGATGAGTGAGAAGTACTGAGGAGGGTTTTGTTCTTTTTTTTTTTTTTTTTCTCATCATTGAGTAAACCAAATCTTTAAACTCTTTTTTAAGATAGTGTTATTTTAGTGCCAAGGATTTGAAGCAACTCTTCATCCAGTTTTACCTGGCAATAATCACTCTGATTTCCTGTAAATCTGTTTCCCAAAAGCACTGTGTGCTTTAGGCCTGAACTTGGCCAGTACTATCTTAGTGAAGTATTCTTCAATTAACAGCCTCTTAAACAGGCTACACAGCCCCAGGCATTTTCTATCGCAAACAGCCCTTGGTTCATAATGATTACAGTCAGAAATGAAAGATCTGATATACAACTTCCTGCCAGCAGATGTGTTGTAACAAAATATTTACAAAAAAGTGCTACTTAGACTAGTCTCCATGCCCCTGCCATGAGACATGAGCCAAAAGACCATAAGGGTCATAAGGGTAGGGGCAGTGCTTACAAGCTGCAGTGGTTATTTTCAAGATTGCATTCCAGGATACCAATGTTATGGTTGTCTATGTATACTTCCAGCTTAGCCTATTTAAAGAAATTCTTTACACTACATAGAAAACATTGAGAGTTGCTAGCAGGTCATTTGGGAGAGAGAGGCAGAAAGAAGACTGAAGAGAAAAGAGAGAGGCATTTAGAATAAGTGTATGAATTGATCTATACAAAAAAAACCCACAGGAGTGAACACACTGAGTGCAAGCATATTTTATTTGGCTGAGTCAGATCCAGTTCTAGACTTCTTTTCAGCATTACAGAAAGGRTGAAGAATGTAGCATATTGAAGCACTTATCAGTGAAATCAAAAGAAATTGCATTCCCCCAAAAAGATTCTTATGATGCCACAGTAAGAAGTTAGAAAGAAGTTGTTCCAAAGAGTATATGTGAGGATGAGGAAGTTGTAGCTCGTGGTCATCTTTCTCCTGAAAGTAGAAACAGTAGACATAAAGGATAGAGATTCCTGCTGTTAGGAATTAGTTTATTGATAAGATACATTTATAGAAGAGACTTTGGAGACCTTTTAAGTAATGTTTTTATGTGTGTATATATATGTATTCATATGTATATATATTTACATACATATGTATGTGTGCATCTTTGTATTTTTATATATACATATTATAAGGAAGTTAGCCATCTTTGCTAAAAATCATTATACAAAACCAGTAAGTTTGCCACATGATTGCTTTTATTTTTGGTCAAGGTTACGGACTACTATAATGATTGTAAGCTTGTTATTGTGAAGGATACACAATGTTTGAAGTGTGCACACATGCATGCACAGGCATCTTTATCTGTTTTAACAGAGTTGGTTGCATTTTAACTTGGGAGTAAGCAGGAGCTGACAGAGGACCAATCAAAAAAAAAGTCTAAAGTCATGTTAAATGGTTAACAGATTTCACAGCTATATCATCCTTTTTGGTCAGTATAGAAATAATGCCCTAAATGTCTCTTAATCTGTATATTTAAAAGGAGGAAACAGATATTCTCTTTATGCATGATAATTAACACAGCAAGTACATTAACACAGCAGGGCTATATCTGGCTGTCACTCAAGTGTGAAGATTTGGGGGTTCGAAACTGGCTTCATGCTGTACATTCCAGAAAGGGGCCTAGGCCATTATATCCCCTCCTGGGCAGGAGAGACATTAATTATGGTAGGGCCGAGATCTGCCACATGATGCCATTAGTTGCCCTTCTTCTATCAGTCAAGTCAAGAGTGACAGATATATCCTGTGGGACTGAGAAGCTTATAACACAGGCGGAACAGAAATTTCGTATTAAACTCTTAGAGGTCATCAAGTTCAGAAATGATTGTCAGACATCAGAAAGCAACTATATACCTGTAATAGGAAACTGTTACTTCTAGGCATTGTACAGATAAATAAGATGGTGCAAATTTTCCTCTCCTCTGGCAGGAATTAATGCACACAATATTGAATAAATCTGTCTGCAGCCCATTGTCTGGGCTACCTTAATACCATAGCCAGTGGTCTGAATTGTTTCACAAGGCCAGAAAGTATCCAAACATATCCTGGCTTCATAATGGATGTGCAAATGCCTGTTTTCCACCAGCTGATCCAACCTCCTGATTCCAAGGGTTTTGCTGAAGGTAAGACTTAGGGAAATATGAACCTGGCTCAGGCTGTTAATTGACTGAAGTAATTCTAGTATCTGGTTCTCCTCTAATCTGTCAGCAATTAGTCCCAGAAACCTGCTGTTTTAGGTGTGCTTGCAAACCCGGGTCCCTAAACCACCTGAGCCACGTTGTTGATCTACTGCACACTGTTCCACTGCATAAAAGGTGTTACACAGATGATGGAACCCTTACAAATTTAATCTGTGTCCATATATTGTTTCCCTAGTTCACTGCTGCAGCATTTGTCCATACCTCTAACTGCAGTATCCACGAGTTTGTCAGGCTTACACTGTGTAACAAAATGACATGCAAGAATACCTTAACAGTATTTCTTTAGAAACCTGAGTTAGTATCTCTGTGAAGTACTGTGGAAGAGTTAACTCAGTCTGTTAAGAATTAGTTAAGGGATTTTTAAAGGTTAGTACTGTGTCATGTAGACAGGCCTTTACATTCTGATTAGAAAATTTTATCTCATATTTTACTAGTTCATACCTAGGGTTCTACAGAGCTCTTGTGCTAACCAAAATGGAAACCATCATACTGCATGACTGAAAAAGTATATCCATGCCATTGTCTGTAACAAGTACATTAGCATGATAGCAGAAAAGTGCAGTAGATCCTCCAGAGTGTCCAGATGTTTTTTAAAGCCAATGAGAATATAAGATCCCATCTTCTCTACTATTAACAGTCAGACTAAAGTGTAGAGGCTTTGTTTTTAGACCAACAGACTCAATCTTCTTATATGGAGAAAAAAAAAGATCTCCTAGCTGAACCATTTTGCCTCTTACAGGCTAGCAACTGAGGGCTATACTGTCAAACATTTTGGAAACATTTCTCTCAAGTATGCAATAAGAAGTTCATAGTGAAGATAACTGCAGCTGAGAATCCCCAGCATGAATTCACACTTCACTGTCATGTAATGGTATACAGCACTGCTCCATCAAGTCATCCCTTAGTATTAAAAGTGGAAAAAAAMCACCAAAATTAGCTGCAAGAATTTTGTAGTTTCCAATCAAAAAAAGATGATAGAGGAAAACCCAACTTAAGGATTTTAAATAAGGGACAATTCTGCAAGGGACAATCCTTCAGTCTTATAGCCAGAGCCTTTGTGCTGCATATCGAAATTAACTGTATTGTCCCCTATAAATTTCCAATACACACAGTACTCAATTATGTAGTAAAATATTGTCAATGTCATGGATGCCTAAGCTAGATTGCTCAGTACTATACTCACATTTCATCTACAGTTCTGAAGAATCATTACTGTTGGCCAGAGAGTGTTTCCCACTACTTACCCTTCTGCTACTGTAGAGCATCAATTTGACGTAGAATTACTGGGAGTTGTCCATATAAATTTTGCAGATCTGAAAATCCACCAATGCAGGTTTTCCCAATAAACACAAGAGGGACCTAGATACAAAAACAATGATAYGCATTACTCTGTGAAGAGAGACTATTTGTACAGCTGAGTCACTGAAGACAAAGAGTGAGCAGAGTATTCATCTCCTGGGCAGCAAACTTCATGTTAAGGAGGCTGTAATTTACCAAAATCTCTCTCTCCTTCCATCTCCCCCCACCCCAAGTCTGTTGGAAAATCTACTGTTAGGAAAGAGGAAAAGGTAGAGGAATATTCTACATTTTATAGAGGGTGCAGGACAATAAAAGCATCTGATGCTTTAAATAGTATTGGTCCTAAATTTCACAGCTGTTCTTAGGATAACAAAAAACCTTCTGCCAGGAGGAAAGCAGTGCCATGATTGAATGCCCCTGCTTAGCCCTGTAAGACACATTCCTGGTTCTGAATTAGGCAGATCGCTCTGCTGGCCAAAGTGACTTTTTAAAGCCTGTTATATTTAGCACAGCATGAATGCTGATTTCTTGCCAAGAATTTAAGAAGTCAGGAATGTTTATGACTGAGAAGTCCAACAGCAACTGACTTACAAGAATCAGCTTGCAGCTCACTATGCAAATTCCTAACAGGGAAAAATCTGTTTATTAGTCTTTGAGTGCTTCTATGTTATTATTTTAGTACATGGCAATTTTTGAAGCAAGTGTCCAGTTAATCCAGATTAACCCTTTTTAAGTTACATACAGAAGTAGTCCCAAAGTATGCAAACAGGATTTCTTCAGATGAAACTAAACTGGGAATTACACTCTAGGATAGCGTTAAATGTGCTCAAATACTGATGATCCTAAAGCCATGAGTGAGCAGCTCCAAGTGCCAAGACCTCCAACATGTACTGAGTATGTATGTGCCAGTAGGAGGTTCTCAAAATACTGAGATATCACACCATCCTCTAAAGCACTTCCTATGCTATATAAAGGTGCCAGGTGGCACACACACGCATATTGGTTGCCAGTTGTCTGATTGTCACGGTTATTATCAAAGTCACTGGTGTAACAAACTTCTATTTCTGGCACAATCCCTTCTCTGCTTACACTTTTTCTTGCCTTCTGTCCTCTCCCTCCTTTATCAGCCCAGCCATCTGTTATTTTCTTCCCTATGCTGGTCCTTTTTCAGAATGTCTTGCCTTTTCTTTCACTTCCTCTGTTTTGCATTGATTGAATTCCTCTCATTGCAATGATAAATTCAAGCCCTGACGATTTACAGAACATTCAGTTTGGTGCTCCCATGGTGGGTACAGCAACCAGTAAGCTTGTTAAATCTGTGCCACAAGAGGGGCAAACTTCTCTTCTAAACAGATTGCCTTCCTACCACTAGGTTGCCAATCTGATGACTGTCATCTGGTTACAAGAAGACTGGTAATCAAAGTGGAGTCAAATTTAAGAAAAAAAAGACACTCCTGAAGACCAGGAACAATTACTGAACCTCAGCTTCTGAGACTTCCTGAACGCATGCATGTTCTCTCTACAGTAGGAAGTGAAAATTGTTGTTGAGCTGGGAAACTGCATGTGCTAAAGCCAGGCAAGATAAAAAGAAGAAAAACACAGGCAGAAGTGAAATTATTAAGACAGTAATAGCTCAAGGACTCAGGAAAGAAAACTTGGACATGAAGAAGTATAAAATTCTAGGGGAAAAGAAGACAATAGGAAGATGGCATGTCAGAGATCAAGGATGAGCTCCCTGTTCCAGGGAGCAGTGGAGGGAGGCCAACCCTTTCCTTCCTGACTAATCAAAATCCCCAAAACCACAGCATCAGCTAAGACAAGCCTTTTCTGTCATCCAGTCCCCAACAGCACCTGCCACGTCTTGTCCTCACTTAGCAAAACACAGAGCAAGCAAACCCTCTTTCTCCATCCCTCTTCTGCTGGGAAATTACCTTCTGCTTTCAGTAATTTATTTCTCTCATTGGCAAAGCTCTAGCTGCCCCCTCCCCCTCCATTTCTTGTCTGCTATGAAATTTGCTTCCACTTTCCCTGGGTGTCTTCTATCGATCCCTTTCCTGCTGGGAAATGAGCTACTACTTTCAGTATCTTGCTTCTCTAGTAAAGCTGTTCATCCTTTCTCTCCCTCCCAATTCCTTCTCTGCTGGCAACACACTTCTGCTTTCCAGTTACTGCTTATATTTTCCAGCATCACTCAACACCACTGCTGTGATTTAGCAGACTCTCAGACATAAGACTGAGGTTTCTTTAGGTCTGTAGAGATAGCCATAGGCACACAGCAGTATATCACAAAGGTCAAAAATGGTACAGGGATRGGGGCCAGGGAAGACATAGTCAGATTAACCATGCTTGCCTGAAAGGTGTGATGGGTCAAGTACCACGGAAGGTTGGGGCAGAGGGAAGACACATAAAAACACATTGGCAAGCTAATTTCATTAATCGAGTCCCACAGAGCAGGAGGCATCTTCATGCAAACATGTCCCTTTCCCCTTCCAGTCAGCCCATCCCGTGGCACACCTGCCATCCCCTTTGCCTCCTAAGGCACAGCTGGCGTACCAGCCACGGGGGCATCCTTGTGTGTCCTAACTGCTGCCACGAGGCCCAAAGGGCTATGCATACAGCTGCCTGAGAAACCGGCCTTTATTGTTCCAGCTGGAATCAAAAAGCCCTTCTGCATCTTCATCCAGAGAGAGTACCGCAGGAGTTCATTATCTGAAGGATTTGAAGAATGTTTGTATCTTACCTGTCTGTCTCACTGTGCCATCTTGCAGTGATTTGACTGAATGTATTCTTCACTTTTAAGTGGCTGATACTGAGAATGCAACTGAACTGGGCTCCTTCATTGTCAGGGTAAAGTGTCATGATCCAGCAATGAAGGAGGTGACCAGTATTTCTGATGTTGCAGGTTGACACCTGAATGCTACAAAGAACCATTTCTATGTGTGGAATAAAGGTACCAGCGTCCTCTTGTGGCCCAAAACTTCAGAATGCTTGGGTGTTTCATGTTTCCATGAGGCTGACCAAGATGCCTCCCCATGTGCCATAAAAGGGGTAACCCTTGCTGTTAATGTGATCATAATCACACCAGGCTAGATGCCAGGGTAGGCATCAGGCAGCAGATGCAAAAAGTTTGGTAACCCCCAGAGAGTAAAAGCTTTGATGATCTTGTGCACATCCCCCAAACAAATGATCTACCAGAATAGGGTTTGGAGGCTGGGCTCCAGCACCTTGCTAAATGAACTCATCCATGACAGACTTACTTACCTCTAATTGGTGGGCCATATACTGATAGGAATTGACAAGCACGACACCCTAGAAAGCACACCCCAGCCTCCTGAAGACAGTTAAGGGATCCCAAAGTTTTATGCAATAATAGCAAAGCTGTGGCCAGCTGACAGCAGCAGACTCCACTGTGCTTACACACTGAAAGCACTGAATTCACTGTTGGTCCTTCTATGTACTAAGAATGAAGGGGTGCCATCAATCTGAGCTCATTTCTTGTGCTTAAAATTTCTGGTCAGTTAAGAATAGCAGTCACAGTAACAAAGTCTCTTAGTTGTCTCCCCTCCTTCCACTTCAAGACTTCCTTTCTGGACTATGAGTCCTAGAAGCATCAGTAAATCCACTTGTGCCCACCTGCTGGCCCCCAAGTGTGCTCAGTTTCCAAATTCAGTATGGGGGCAGGGAGTCAAGCATGCAATAAGGTTCCCTCTGTCACTTGTAAGAGGTTAAAAATGAGAAAGCAGGATCAGAAACAAGCCAGGAACAAACCTGAATCTGTGAGTGAGGATTTCACAGGAGGACAGTGAAAGCAGCAATGTATTGCCAACATCTATGCAAGACAGACACCATGGCACTTTTTAGAACAGCCATCTGAAGGGCCTGCTGTCTTTAAAGCAGAAGTACAAACTTGGATTTATCCTGGACTAATTCAAACCACATGTCTGGTGGGGATATTCCATCCATGATAATAGATCAGGGTAGAGTCAGCTCCCTGAAACTCAGAGAATGTAGATACTGTGTCCTCAGCRTTTCTTTTCAGATTCACTTTACAGATCCAAACCTGTTGTACCTTGCTATTTGTTAAGGCAGACTGGGGGGGGAAAAAAAAAGTAAGTAAGTTGTGCAAAGGCCTAACTAATGCTGAAGTGTAAACTATCTATCTATCTGACCTGTGTGATGGCATTTCTGAAGAAATTATTTCCTGAAACTCAGACACATCTTATAATGTTGATACACTGATACAAATCCAATTATTTAATTAAGCTTCAAAATAAATGGCCTTTTAATTTTGTAAGTRCAGTATCTATTTTACTGCCAGCTAAAATGAGGCAACTGAACACTTTTTCTGCTCAAAGTCAGAGGGAAAGCAAGTGTCAGAATTCAGACAAACTCCCATTTCTGTCTTCTCTCACCTCTGCTCAGACTGCTCAAACACATTTTTGCTTTGCTTATGTGTTAACTAATACAATTTTATAGAAAGATCTTTGAAGGAACTTCTGACCACTATCCTAGAAAAAAGAAGATTGCCTTCTACATTAATCCTTTGCTAACTAGTGGAGTCAAGAACTAAGAGCTAATGTGAGGCTCAATTACTTCCGTGCTTCTGCATGTTACAACAGCAAGTACATTCCAAACAGGTACAAAACATTCTTAGAGGTGTCATTGTTCCCCAGGAGGCAGCTTGTGTAGAGTGAAGCTTTGTAACAAGGTCCTTACAAAGGGGATTAGTGTGCAGTTCTAGATATGGAAGCACAGATTTGTGCAGTTACTCTATGAGAAAGCACTTTCCAGGGAAGAAGCAGAAAAATGAAAACAACATTAAAAACATCTGAAAAACAGAATGAGGATGTGGCTTCTCCTTGTGATGTGGCTAGTTTTATTGCAAAAAAATTACTTGGGAAAGAGACCTCACTTCAGCCTCAGCAGCAGCTAGCACTATTTTATTTCTGAGAAAAGATTAACAAATTCTGAAATAAAAATTTGAGGACTTACTGTTCTTTGCCCTGTTGTTTGCTGGAAGTAATCCTGCACATCATCCATCCCAGTAATATCAAAAGACTCCAGACATCCTGGCCTGAAGTTAAATTCTCTGAGGATCCCCATTGCATTACGGCAGTAAGGGCAGGTTGGCTTCATAAAAACAGTTACTTTGTCATTTCTGATTCTGTTCTTCACAAACCAGTCAGCCATGCTTCTTTTTAAAGATGAACAGGAATGCTGCACTTTATGAACTGGTTCACAGGCAGATGGGACAAAAGCAGCAATCTCAGTCCAGGATATTTATGAGCTGCACAGTGCCTTCCTCCTCGAAAACTCCTCCCCAGAAGGATGTAATCTCTTCACAAGATCATACATTTTAAAGCAACAATACTTCTACTTTCTGTGTTTTATTATAAAAACTCCACATTGGTGAACAAATCAATAGTTTAAAAAGAGGAAGACACTTAACTATCACATGTTTTTTCAGCACATGAACTGTCACACAAGATCTGCAGTAGTTGCTTATTAACTAATGCACTAGCTAAAGATGAGCTATCACTGTTGCCTGCCTCTCTCCTTCTACAGAGTTTTTGTTATGCCTTTCCTGCCTCTCACCTCACATGTTGCAGGATGTGAAAATCACTTTGAGGGAACACTATAAACATCAGGAAACCTGCAGATAAGTTAACTGAGATCCATCTTTTGGCTACATAGGCTTTCCATCCCAGAAGTTAAAAAAATAAAGTATTTTATGTGTATATATTTGTACCTGTAAACATAATGAGTGCCTACAATTGCCTACAATTTCCAACAGTGCCTAAACAGCTTAACAGACTTGCTCCAGTTTCCAAATGGTCTGTGTTTACCCCATACCTCAACTAAGAACCAAAAGGGTTCGAAGAACCAATTCCAGAACTGAAAAGGTTCCAATTTTGAAACTTCTCGGATGGACCAAAATTCTTATGAGGTTTAAAATCTTAAGAGACATAATTGGGTAACCAGTTAAACTTGGGTAACTAGAGCTAAATTTTGTCCATCCTTCAGATGTTGAATGGTGAGAGTGTCATTGCACCTGCAGGTGAGAACCTCTGCAGGACCATGAGTCTAGTGCCACAGGACCATTCTTCCAGGTAGAACCTATTTTATACCATCCTTTCACTAACATAAACCTGCATTATTACGGGCATGGTGAATGACCATTCTCAATATTTCAAACTGCCGCTAGGCAGACTCAGTCTAACATTAGTTCAGCTTTTGTATTCTGTAATTACCTAAAGCAATCATATTTCATTCTGTGGCCAGTTCTAGATGAGCCAGGGGTGAGGAGCTCATTCCTTCTCACCCACTTCTCACCTATTTCCTATTTCCTTTGATTTTCCCCCCCCCAACATCTCTTTTTGACTTAACAGGCTAAATACCTTGACTTACACAGCTTTCTATCAAAGGACTACAAAGAGTATTTGTATTATTACATTCTTCTGTGATTTTCTATATATATATATATATATATATATATATATATATACACATATATATATGTCATTTTTTCCTTATAGCAGGAACCATATTCTTATTGAAATGCTGTACAGTGACGAAACTTAGGGATCCTAGATACTCTTAAAGGTCTACAACTGCAATGCTTAGGTTGTGGTTCAGAGAGGTGTTTAAGCATTTAACTGTCACTGAAAGCAAAGGTCTTAGAAAAAGTCTTTGTTGCACAAAGGATGTTGAGAGAGGTTCACATGCATAAAAGGTTTTTTGGCAGTGTCTGTAGCTGATGGCATACATTGATTTTAGTGGTGAAAGTTACTTTGGGGAAAATAAGAACAAAAGGAAAGAGGGAAAGAGAAGGTCAAGGGAAAATTTTCCCTAGTTGCCATCCAGGAAGTGAGAAAAGAAGTGACAAGGGTCCCAGGCAATCGTCCTTCCCTGGGCAGCCTCTTCAGTGCAGCAAGTGACTTCTCAGGCTTTCTCTCCCCCTTGGCATCCCAAAGGCTAAGGCACTGGCTCTCAGTGTCTGAGGTCTCAGATCCTCAAACTACGTTCCTCAAGCCTCAGAATTTTATCCAGAATAGCATCCATTAGCCAACCGCTTTTACAAGGGCATTGGGATAGTGGAAGTACTCTTCACGCATTATCAGGCCTCTGGTAGCACAYAGAAGACACCCAGCTGGAGATACAAAAGATCAAATGAGGTAGACAACATAGAAGCCATCCACACTGGATGGAAACTCCATTTTCCCCAGATAAAAAAGCTTTGTCTTTCTACAAATCTCCCTTCACTTGAGGCTCTCTGATTCATGTATCCCACTTTTATACATGATAAAACCTGTGACACAGAAGATAAGGATCTTGCTATAAGTCACTCATTAAGTTAAGGCATAATGATCCTAACTGCCCAGTCCAATTTTTCACTTTCTMTTGAGCTAAATCAATTTATTGCTTAAGAGTCCCTAGCCTGTTCCACATGTTTAATTTTCGCAGAATCACAGAATAGCTGAGGTTGGAAGGGACCTCTGGAGATCGTCTAGTCCAACCCCCCTGCTCAGAGCAGAGTCACCTAGAGCAGGTTACTCAGGGTCCAGCAGGGTTCTGAGTATCTCCAAGGATGGAGAATTCACAACCTCTCAGGGCAACCTGTTCCAGTGTTTAACCACCCTCATAGTAAAAAAGATTTGTCTTAAGTTAAAATAGAATTTCCTGTATTTCAGTGTGTACTCATTGCCTCTAGTCTTGTTACTGGTCACCGCTGAGAAGAGTCTGGCTCCGTCTTCTTTACACCCTCCCACCAGGTGTTTATACACATTGATAAGATCCCCCTGAGCCTCCTCTTCTCCAGGCTGAACAGGCCCAGCTCTCTCAGCCTCTCCTTGCCTGAGAGGTGCTCCAGCCCCTTAATCATCTTTGTCGCCCTTTGCTGAACACACTCCAGTATGTTCACGTCTCTCTTGTAGTGGGGAGCCCAGAACTGGACACGGTTTATATGGGTGAGAAAGTCCTCTGAAGTAATTTGGGCCACTCAGAATATAAGCAGCCCAATCACATTTAAATATTTAAACCATTAAGGCCTCATACAGAAAAAGCATAAATAAATTCAATTTCTTTTTCATGAACGTGGAAGAAAAAATCAGCACCAGATCTCATCCCACCTTTTCTTYGTTGATTGACTTTTTAATTGATAGGCAGGTATTGACAGAAGCTGTTCCCCTATCCAAAACAGGGCTTCCCAACTTCAGTTTGCTGTAGCATTGGCATTGTAGAACAAAAATTGCGCTATTGTGTACAGAAAGATGCATGCTTTGAGCTCTACCCTTTCCTTTGTAGACCTCAGAAAGGGAAAAAAAATTCAAGCAGCTAGATCTTCTTTGCGCAACATACCACAGTTGCTTGCCAGGCATGAGGCACATGCTTGCAACATCTTAGAAAATCCTAGGCCAAGTAACATTTCCCCCCTTTCAACTTTCAATATTACTCTTTATTGCCTTTTTTCAGTTATAAGAAAAGGGAGGACTTCTGAGAAGAGATGTCCTTACTAAGTTATCTGCTAGTCCGTGTTAGCAGGTGTGCCTGCGGTGGGGTAACAGGTGTCACCTGGTTGTAGGACCTCGTTGCCCAGCTTGAAACTAGAGCAAAGGTTAGGCACCACCTAAGCGTGCCTTCAAAGAGTCAGCGACCCTTCTGGATGGCAGTCGAGGAAATACATGTAGTTAAATAAGATTCTAACTAACTTTCCATTTATGTGACAACCCCCAGAACTGGCTAAAATCCCACTCTGCTGTACTTGCCAAAAAGAAGCATGTTTTAGACTCTTATGTTAAAAAATCCCCAAAGACCTGGTTTCCAGAGCGCTGGATTAAGAAGGGAAACTAGTGCTTCAGAGGGAGAACATGTACGTGTTCCTTTCTTCCTAGTGTCCCAACAAACAGCTAACAGAGAACGTAAATCCACTAGCTCTTCAAAGCTTGAYCAAAAACTACTCTAACATACATTTTAGTATGGTTATACTCCCCAGTTAATTAAATAATTCTACTCATGGTGATAAGAGCACCAAAGTAATATTTCCCACAATCTACTATTTGCTGTATTTTGGGTAAAAACATTTTTGTTTCAAAACAACAACACAAAACAAAAGGTTTTAAAAGTCAACCCTTGCTTTTGTCATGCGTGAAGCTAGCAAAAGCTAAATGCTTGGCTGAGTTACCAGAACACTTCATTATTTCTACCACAGTGGCAGGTGCTAGATTCTAGCCTCCTGGAGGGCACCGGCCCTCTTTTGTATTCCCTGATGGACATGGAGACCCAGCTGTGGAGGCCACTTATTAAAATCTGGCTCCACCTGGCTTGGGATTTTTCCCTTTGAGAGGTTTTTTTACATTTCAGACAAGGCCACTGTTACTGCAGTTAGTGTAGTGTCTGACCTGGAAACTTTTAGGGTAGAAGAACAAACCATGAATTTTTCTGATGTGCTTCTGTTATTGATTGAAAATGGCACAGATGTGTTGGCAGGTAAGCTCCCCAACCCTTTTTGTGGGGGAAGAAGAGCATGTGTGGGGAGATTAAGGGCATACTACTTTTAACTGTTTGTTGAGTTGTTTTTTTTTCTGATCTAGATTTGATACTATATTTGTTCTTATCGTATTGCTTGTTTAATTTTAATACATAGTATTATGTATGCCAGTTGCCTGGCAACTCATCCTTCATAGAGAGCATTGGGAAGGCTTTACTCATGGTTGTTCATACAACACAGGTCAGTGCCATGACGAGCATAGGTAGGGTTAAAAAATACACCTGAACAAATGATTTGCAGATGTCTGCCTTCTGTGAGTGCCTACTGGATAGCTATGAATGGAGATGGAGAAACAGGACTGGGCACAGTCTTCCACAAGGAAGAGAGACCTGAATTGTAGATGGGAGAGAGTCTTGGGCTGCTATTCACTGGATAATTACATTTAGAGTCTGTAGACACAGTGGAGAAAATCAGGGTGCAGGAGAGCTCTTCATGTATGAGGTTATTGTTGCGATGCTAAATATGCAGTGTGAATCTGCAAGGATGAGGCTGGACTTTCCTATGTGCACTGTAGGACAGCTACATAAAGTGACTAAAAAAACTCTTGCGTCTCCTGGTTTAAAATGTTTCAATCCGTATTGTGGGGATAAGCATTTGTATTGAACTTGCAGGGCTGTTTGATTATTTGATGCCTGGTGTCCTGGAGCTAGTTGTTCTGTGGCAAGCAGAGCCTATATTTGTGTKTATTTCAAGGGTCTATAATTGATTGGGCTGTGGAAGGCTCATCTCTCGCCACTCCAGTGATACCCCAGTCCTACATTACTTACTTTTTCTGAGTGTTATTAGCATGAAAGAGCAAAGCAAATCTTCAGTGAAATCCCAGTAGGGCTACTGGCATTATTTTTAGACATTCAGCTGGTACGCTACGCCTCTTGCAAAAATGGGGAAGTATGCTTCTTTTGGAGGAAACCACTGCTGTGAAATTGGGTGTAAATGCATCATAAATGTAAAGAACAAGGAAAGGGCAACTATACTACTAACTCTGTGCAAAATATGTGTGTACAAGTAAATGTTAAATGGTATTTAGCATATGATATGTGTATGCTAAGGTCTTGATCCTACACAGGCTTGAAAAGTGTACTTAACATTATGTACCTTCTTCATGAAGAACTATCTCTGCAGCCAAAACATTGCCTATAACAAAAGAATTAAATATTCTCCTAAAAGCCAGAGGGATACAGATTTAAGAGAGCAAAAGTGAATCTGCATTCCCCTATCCTGGTAACCATTCTAATCTCTGCACTATTGCTCAAAAAGCACTGCTGGTGACCCCAGCATCATCACTGTGTGAAATATAGCTCTAAAAAAAATTTTTTTTTCAAATACCTTTTTCTCAACTACTAATTTCAGCCCTAGAAATGTCACCAAAACAAAAATTAGAAATGAAATATTTGCTAAAAACAGATAATAAAGTCTCAACTCTAGTACTTTTTCCAGTATTAAGCATTGCGTTTTAGGGGGGTTGTGGGTCAGCTGGAGCACAGAGACAAGTGGTAGGAATGATCACAATCTCCAGAAAAAGAGTGAAGTAGTTAAAGAACTAGGTTATTTGGTTAAAAAATAAAAATAAAAAGACGGGGCGGGGGGAGAAGAAAAGGGTGGAAAAAAAACCAACTGAGGGAAGATGAGGGCACTAAAGACTGGTGCAAAGAAGCACCCTAAGAGCAGAGAAAGGTCTGATAAGTTTAAACTCAGCAGAGGTTACAGGTTATATCCATACCCTGCCCTTCTGCGCGAGCCGGGTGCTGTAAGCAGTGCTGGCAGGGAGAGGCAAATGGAGCAGAAGCCAAAGGGCTGCCCGGCTGCTCAGCCCCCTCAGAGAGGTGACACTCCCTTTCACCATTGCTACGAGGAGCCAGTCATGGTTTGCAACTGGCAACCACAAAGGCTGACTCAAGCTCTCATGTTCTCAGCCAGACCATGCCACCCAGAATCTGGGTGAAAAGCTGCATTTTAAGCAGTGTCATTTTAAAATATGCCTAGATCCAAACAGCACAAATGCACTCAGGCTATCTGCATTTTCCAAAATCCAGTGGGGCTGGAACCCAGGTCTGTATCTCTGTGAAACTGTTGAACCTCAGCTGGATGTTAGGAAGAACCTTTATAGATACAAGCATAGTCAAATAAAGAGATAATTTGGAGAGACTGTGGAGTTTCAGTCACTGGCTGACTTACTTTAGACAAGTGTCTGTCAGGAGTGATGTAACTATAGTTTATCCTACTGTGGGCAGAGGTATGGACTGTATGACCTTCTAAGGTCTTTTCTACTCCTATTATCTTTGACTTTAAAATAAACACACTTTTGAGCTGCTTTGAGGGTTGTACTGCCTTAAGCATTCTAGGCTAGCTAAAAATCACAAGAGTCTGGAATTTATGTACAAACCCAAATAACTTGGAAGGACAAGTCTCATTGTATTTTATCCCATGGAGTTTGAATTTAAATGAACTTTTGCTCCTAAATCTCTTAAGTCTTTTAGGGAATCCTACCACTAGTGTATATATTCATAAATGAAGTGCATACAAGTTATCTGTAGACTTAGAATGTCTGAATATTTGAATACTTGCATGCTAAATTTAGACACATGAAGTGAAACTCTGGAAATCTAATAGCTAAATATTGCTATCCAATTGCGCAAAACCTCCAGATGCACACGTGTGTACACACATGCACACACAGACRTCTACAGCAGTATACTTGGAGTTCAGTTTAATTTTCTAACTCATTTTGATGGTGGTTTCAATTAAATGGATGAAATTTTGGCTCTTTTGAAGCCAAATGGGAAGTTTGTCAGCCAGGGTTTTATCCTATGCAGAGAAAATAGTGACTAAAAATAAACACAGTCCTACAGGCTGTTAATGTAGGGAAAACAAAAATGAGTCCAAATATTCAGAACCCGAATTGTACATGTTATTTACCTTAATTCAGAAGAGCTTTGGGGATTTCTTGAAAAACAGTTGAGTAATTCAGGGACATATTTGGAATATATACCACTGGTAGGATGTGAAGGAACATTAATTCTTAAGGTATGTTGATGTAAAGGAAAACAGATTTGAGATTCAGTGTGTACTCAATGCAGCCTTAACTGGAGCGTCTCTAACACAGAGGAGAGGCTGACAAGTTGTAACCTGTCAGTAGCTGATGAGTTGTAACTTGTCAAGCTTTTGACACGTGCCCTGTGGTGGGCCAGACCTCTTGAATTTAGCACCAACACTTGCTAAGTTTTTTTTGTTGTGTACAGGACTTCATTAAAGATGATACTGAAATTAATTCTGATAATGCTTGCTATACATGAAGAATTTCTTGAGCTTTGATTGAGGCCTGACTATGACAAGCATGCATGTTTGTTGCTGGCAACCATCTCAGCCTATGCTAGTTGCTCATTACAAGCATAGGGACAGTTGCTCTAACTTTCGCAAACACAGCTCTGAAAGAGGAATAGAAATAGAAAGCTTGGTTGCTGTTCCAACAAATGTTTAATTGCAGGTCGTGAGCTCCATGCAGTGCTTGGTGAATTTAAGTACTGCAGCGCTGATCTTTTGTGACTCGAGTCCTTAGTTCTGATGTCACTTCTGAAAAGGGGACTAAATGACTCCATTTTGCATTGCAGAGCAAAGCAATGTCCTGATACTTGTAAAAAATATGAACTGAGTATTTATCTTTCTAAGCCCTTTCTGTCTGATGGAAGGCATGGAATTGAAGTTAATGGTAAAGAATTGTTTCATGTTCTTTCTGACAAGAAGGTCACAGTTCTGAGGTAGGAAAAAACAGTGGAGAAATACCCCAGAGGAAATTTTTTTTTTTTTTTGCGTTGACTCAGCAAATTCCAACGATACAGCCACATGCATAGCTGGAAGCTATTTTTAGCAGCTGATTAGGGTTCAATGAATATCCTGTTCAAAAGCCAATAATACTACCAAAATTTAGAAATTGTTTTACTTAATGCTGGCTTTGCACCAAAGGGGAAAGAATATTTGGAATCTCGGTTGAAAACAGGGCTTACAGGGACAGGCAATCTGAATATCTGTGGGAAGTATTTAAGGACGATGCACAGTAATCAGAATACGCTTACGAGATGCAATTCCTTGTATTATGATGCATTGTTTTATTTGCAGAGTAAAAGGTTATGCTTCCTAGGATTTTGCGTGTGACAGGACCTTGTTGTGATTAGCAGCAGATGAACATCAAGCACTTGAGAGATCTTGTCTGGTTAAGAAAAGCATTTAGAAATCCAGCTGGGCTCTCTGCTTTGCAGTTTTTTTCCTTTATCCTTTAATAGACAGCTGGCAGGAAAAAATAACATTAGGTGGATATTCCAGTGATGTGGAAGGAATAAATCATTGCATATATTAATGAACAATGTTTCTTTTAGCCAGGAAAGTAGTTTTACTGCCATTTTACACATTGACACCTCAACAACCAAGTTTTTAGGCTCTCCCTTCCTATAATTAGGACTGTATTTTTATTTATTTTGTTTTTCCAGAAATATAGTGCAATGGTTAAGATGCCTGTCTAGTCTTGGAAAACCCAGTGAACTCTGTGGCTCTACCAGGATTAGGAAGGTCTTCTCCCACTCTCTGTTGTGGTTGGAAGTACTGTCAGGCTGCTCTGACAGGGGCAACTAAGAGAAAAGCATGTGGGGGCTTCACGGATACCATGTCTCTCTTACAGTGCTTGTCACTGTTTTGCCTCTTGGGTCATTACTTATACCTATTCATAGTGAATATTAAATGTTACCTGGTGAGCATGCTGTGTTGATACTCCTGTTTGTACAGATGGATGTGGCTGTGTGCTGGTGTAAGCAGTGGAGAATTCAGTCCTATTGGATGCAATTTTAATAGAGGTCAAACACTGGAAACTACTATCTGGATTCAAGCTATATTGTCGAGGAGCTTGAGGCTGCCTCTTCTTATGTTAGTCCAGGTTAGTCACTTTGATGAAGGTCAGTGACTTTTTTGCGTGAGGCTTGAGCAAGAAGCAAACACAGGAACTGGCCAAGTCAGAGATGTTCCCAACACCCCCTTCTCCAGAAAAGTCAAAGCAAAAGCAAAGTGTTGACTAGTTTTTAATGTATACCTGTCATAATGTGTTATTTCTCTGTAACCACCATTCACGTGACAAATAAGAAGTTGATGCTATGCTGGTTGTAGATCTCGGTATTTGTAATTGACTTTATTTGCCTGCAGTGATTTAGACACGCTATTTCCACTGAACTGAGTGATGCTGCTCACTTGCTCCTTTGGAGAGCAAAGTAAGCCAAGTGTCAGCTAGGCTCATATTTCTCCTGGCAACAACTGAAAGCAATTCATTCTCCGAATCTCCGTCTCCAGTTTGAGGGGACCTCTGTCAGCAGACTGCGGTGGCGCTCGGCTGGGGAGGGCTGCCATGGTGGCCGGGGTGCGCTGCGCCGGTGCCAGGCCCAGCTCCCAGGAGCGGGCAGCAGCACGGCGCGCACAGCGCTTGGCGCCGCTGGCTGGAAGCGCCGCGTTTCTGCACTGGTGCATGCCGCCAAGGAGAGCGAGTGCTTCAGTGGCTTGAGAAAATATTTGGTTCCACCCTTCGAACAAATAATTCATGGTGGGGGGATAACTGAGCCAGATACAGTCTGCTATTTCCCAAAATACCTATTGTTATGGTTTGTGTAGTTGATTGAGGGCATGATCCAGCATCAACTGGAGCCCCTAGGAGGATGTTACCTACTCTAGCAAGCATTGGATTTGCCTCCAAATGAAGAATTAAGCTAATGCCCTCTGACGAGGCCATATTTGTGTCTTGTATCTTTCAAAATATGAAAAAAGGAGAATATACTTCTCTTTTTTTTTTTTTTTTTTGGTCAGCCTCACTCAGCTAGAATGCCCAGGTTTTAAAAATAACACTATCTGACAGGTGAGGGAAGGTGAAGCCCAGACAAAGTTGTAGGTATTTCCTGGGAGGGCACAGCAGCTTGGTCTGAACGGGGGGAAAATGTTAAGTGTTGGGGTAAAGCAAGTCATTAAAAGACAAGTGGGAAAACTAGAATCTCTGTTGGGGCAAACGTTAGGGGGGAAAAAAGAAGCTGGTTTGTGACAGTGGGACTAGAGAGGGGAAAAGGCTTACGGAAGGAAGTCTTATGGTGAAGTTTTGTGGCCAAGCTGGCTGCAAATAGGCCTTTTTCTTGTCAATACTTGCAGTGTTTGCATCCGTAATTCTCTGTGTGTGGCATTGAGAGGAACTGATGTTCCTCATTGTACTTTTCTAAACTATAAAAGAAAAAAAACCTTTCTTTGAAACTGTCTTCTATTATAATTTTCCCTGTCCTGCTCACCTGAGTCAAATAATTTTTATTGGCTGACTTGAATAGGTATTGCATATGCACAACAGATACCACCTGAAAACTGTTTATTTCTAAGCTGGTCTTTAATGCCTCAGAAGTAAAATCTGATTAGTTGGAGGACCTCATTTTTATTTTGGCACTGCTTTAGATTTGCTTTTTATTAACTTTGATATCATTAAAGATATCTCATTCCTTCTCTGGTTCCCCTGCAGAATGTGTCAAATAAAAAGGACTAGGTGAAAACAACAGGATTTATTTAAAGAAGAAAAGGTGGTGGTGGTGGTGGTGGTGGTGGTGGTGGAGGGGGGGGGGGGATGGGCACAAGTCCAACCTGTTCTTCTTCTGTTCTGTTCTGCAGCTTGCTAATGAGTGCTGAGTAAGCTACCTGGTATGTGAGGCAAAAGACCTGCTGGTTGGGTCCTGTCCCTTTGGAGAGCTGTTGATCTGAAAGAATTCAACAAATCATTGTATCTTCATTAAAAATTTGATTTGTCTTTGTAATTAAATAATTGCTATCTACTAACAACATTAGATATTTTCACTAAATTTAAATCTGTTAAAGTCATTTAAATAACTATCATTGGTATCATTTAGGCATTAAATTTTTGTATATTTATTTAATAGCACTTGTAGTGGTTTGGTCACTTCTGTGATGCAGAGAAGCAATACTGTCTCTATTTTAGAAAACCCAAAGCTGAGTTGCAATAAGTTTAAAGGGATTTACTACAAATCACACTCGAAATCACCTGCAGACCACAAAAATATTAATTTTTACCACTATATTAGCACAATATAATCACAAATCTTCCTTCCAATGAACTTAAACCTTTGCTTTTTGTGCAGATTAGTTTAATAGTTCCTGGTAAAGCCTGCTGTATGTTTGTTCAACAGAACAAATAATCTTCTTTTTTTTTTTTTTTAAACACCTTTCTTGTCTATGTTTGCTAATTGGGTGAAAGTCAATGTTTTCATTTGGTTGCGCTAATGAAGACAGGAGACCAAATTCACCTTTTGTGTTTCTACATCAACTTCAGTATAGGGGTACTGACAGGCGAGTGAAGAGTTAACAGGACTGAAGTTTGTCAGTTGATATGCAGAAGAACTGATAGCGCAAGAGCTGACGTGCACAAAGCTGCTGAACAGAGGAGTTAACAGGACTAAAGTCGTCTACCAACCGATATGCGCAAGGACTGATATGCGCAAGGCTGCGGAATGGCAGCATTAACAAGACTGGAGAGGTGAAGTCTGCCACCTGGAATCTGCACGGACCCCCGGGGAGGGGAGAAGCAATACGGAGGTGTTGGGGTCTTGCCTCGCTAGCAGGGTCCTCCCGAGCAGACAAACAGACAGTCCTGTGATTGCGAAACTTGCTAAAAGTCAGCAAAAGCAGTGTTTGCCCAGAGCCCCAGCCGTATGAAAAGAGGCTTGAGAGCTAGGAGAGTTTGAGCAGGGACGGGAACGTGACCTGAYCATCCTCTCCGGCTGGACCGTGAGTATCCCCCCCCTCCCCTTTTCCTGGGACGCTGGGGTAAGGTAACTCCTCGAGGCTGAGAGTTCTCTCACTAGGAGAGTGAACAAGAAAGCTTTCAAGTAGGGATAAGCAGTCCTTCCMATTAATAACGCAGTAATCGACGGTTTCAGGTTATCCTTTCTAAATTAGTAACTGATGGTTTTGTGTCATCCTTCCTAAATTAGTAATCGCATTATTTTAATGGATGTTACTAATCCAAGAACTTGTGTGAGGAAATRAACATCTTTTTTATTATTATTATATTACTGTCTCAGTCGTTGCTATCGAACCTTCATAGCATGACAGCGTGACAGTTTTTGGCRTAGTCGGCAGGATAGGATAAGGATAGGATAGGATACAGACTTAGTGGATACATAAGCTGGGGTAACCGGATAGAAATATTTTTGAACTGTGTCGCTGCGTGAGTTATTGAGAAGGCACGGAAGCGGACCCTCAAGCCCTGGGATTGACTGGGCAAATGATAATTGGGAAAATGAAGCCTCTGTCGTGTGTAGGATAGAGGAAGTCAGAGGTAACCAAAGAGATGGGAAAGGAAAAGGTGGTATATGTGCTGTCTTAGGGGCCTGTTTACTGGCGGCCCAACAAGCCAATCGGACCCATCAAAAAACTAAGGAACAGTTACAAGAAAAGGTGCAGGAGTGTGTAGATCTTGAAAGAAAATTGAACTCGTCCTTTCAACAGCAAGGAAGCCCCCCACAGCAGCTCAGATTAGAAAAATGTTGGTGGAGGACCCGGACGATTGGGACGGAGATATATGGGGAAACAGCAGTAGTTCAGAGGACGATGGTGATTTGTACCCTCCAGAACCCTCGCCTCTGGATGTGCGGCCAGTTGTAAAAACCGAAACCGCAACAGGACCCCATGGGGGTAATGCTAGAACCACAGTTAGAACTACCTCTTACTCAGGAGACGAGATGGGAAAGCTGCAAGAGAAATACTGCAGGCAACCTACAGAAACTGAGTATTTGTGGCGGGTATCCTTAACAGGAGGTGATAGCATAATACTAAGTGAAGAGGAGGCATCAGGATATTGGGGACCAGTTTTCCTGACGGGTAGAGTTGGGAATCGCTCCCTCRCCTCCCGAGTAGCCTACTGGGCAGGGGGACAAGACCCGAGGAACAGAGGAGAACCTTTGAGAATAGGTATAAATACCCAYAGTGAGCTTACAGAAGCCATACAAAAGGCGGCTTGCGTACAGCAGATGTATGAAAGGGGAGCCTAYGACGTCCCCATGCAAGCCCCGGTAAGCCCAAACAGCCTAACGCCTTTGATACGGGGATTGCCTACAGCGTTAAAGCTGAAGCTACAAGCAATACGAGATCGCATTGTAGCTGCAGAGGCACACAATCATAACAACCTCAATGCCCCCCCCCATGCCAATACCGACATGGGCGTATACCTTGTTAGAAGTGCATCGAACTGCGCAAGAGATGGGGATGGATACTGTGATATGTGCTATTGTTACATCAACTCGGGAAGTGATTTTACGATGAAACTAGGCGCTAAGTACGGGCTAAACTACAACATCCTGTAACGAGAACATGTCCCCCACCCGAGATGATTCCACTGAGCTAGCGAAACTGCAATGTTAGTTTAGATTACCTAATATGGCGGTATTGCACAACTGTATTGTGAAATGTGTGCACACGACCTGAAGGTCATCACTCACAATGCCGAGGAAGACTCCAGCCTTCATCCCCACGACCACCAGAGGGCTGAAGAAGACCCCCTAGCAACAGTCGGCACAACCGCAGAAGTTACAGGAAGTGCCACGTATACCCGGAACTAGAGCCGCATATAAGGAGACTGTGAGCGGGGGAATTTTGCGCGCTGTTGGTGGAGCAGAGACTCCCCGGCTGCCCAGCGCTGTTTTGCTTACTTGTGACTTGCTCAATTATTTTATTAAATTGGAATTAATGCAACCCAGTTAGAGTGGTCGTTACGATTTGTCACGTTTACCTATAACAGATACCAAACCACGGGAAAAGCGCATTAGACAGGCTACTGCCTCATATGCCCTGAGGAGAGGACATTCCCCCCCCARGCGGCACAATAAGGAAATGGGAACTAAACAAGTAGACAGGGAGAAACGAAATAGATTGTGGCGACATGCCCTGGCATTAGGTGTTCCACGATCCATGCTACATAAGCAGAAAACAGAGGACATAGAACAGATAGTGAGCAAACTGGAACAAGCGAAAAGGGTGACTCTGCCATCTGCCCCACCTGGCTCACAAGATAGCAAACAAGAATCTAAGCCTAGTAACCCTTTCTCAGAGTTACGAGAAGAGTTGCATGATCTAAAAAACTAGGTAGCGCTGGTCGAAAATCAGGCCAACCGACCTGAGTACTATCAATAGTGCAGTGGCCTGAAAGTTTAGAACCCCGGATTGTGATTCCGGTAGGGCCTAGAAAACACAAAGTTTCTTTTTTAATTGATACTGGTGCACAGATAAGTGTTTTGGACAAACAGACAGCCAATAGGTTTAATATCAAACCGTCTAAACGATCAATTTTTATAAAGGGAGTTACAGGAATTGCYGAATCTTGTCCTTTGGCAAAACTTTGTGCCTGGCTCCCGGGAGACRAACGTCTTACCARATTTGAGGTAGTAATAAACCCAAAGGGAAATGACAACATTTTAGGGTTTGATGTWTTAYGAGGAAGAAACTGGATACTCCCAAACGGTACCCGGTGGAGCTTTGGAACAGCTAACATCAAGCTTTTGCAAACCTCCCCCGCGCTGCCGCCTAGT
>NW_020450876.1:253779-254975 GCF_003343035.1 Apteryx rowi | reverse complement strand
TGGCCCATAGATATAACAACTGCACGACGAATCATAACAGCCTGTCCTCAGTGCCAACTAAGATTAAAAAGGGATCATCCAGAACAGCAAGCTCCACTACATATCAGTAATAAAAAACAATTATGGCAAACCTGGCAGATGATTGATTATATAGGGCCTCTTAAACCATCAAGTGGGAGAAAATATATATTAGTGGGAGTCGAGGTGGTCTCCCATCTCCTCCGAGCGACAGCCGTCAGAACTGCGAATGGAGAAACTACCATTAAGGTATTACAAGAATGGTTCAGTGTATTACTGGTACCAAAGGAAATACAAAGCGATAATGGGACTCACCCGCGTAGTACAGGACTGGGCGACACAAGAAGGGATTAGTTGGACATTCCACACCCCCTACTATCCCCAAGCAAACGGGATGGTGGAAAGGGCCAATGGCTTACTTAAAAGATATGCTCAAGTAGGAAAAGCGAGTTGGGACCTACGCATTAACCATGCTGTGYRTCTACTTAATAATCGATGGGGAACATTCRGTAGTCCCAGAACCCAGGCCTTTTGCCYTATCGATACGGGCATCGTTAAGGATAATCCTGACATTGATCCTGCACGTGGTAAACCAGGACAGCCTGTGATGGTAAAACTACCACAAATTGGAGTAGTCCCRTTAACATTGTCTAAACCCCRARGAYCCCTTGCATGGGAAGCACTTGATGCCACAGAAAAAAMCCATCGAATCAGTTCTCGGTGGATAATTCCTGATTATTAACCACTTATTCCGAGGCACCCTGCCTCGAGGAAAACCTAAATGTGTTCTCTTACAGGATACCATGTGGAGACTTGTGTTCCTACTCCAGACGGCCCTGGTGACAACATTGATCTCAAACCCATGGGGCAGCAATGTCAATATTTGGGAAAAGTTAGCTAGGGAAATACTAAATACCACTCACTTTTGTCTAGAAGGAGGAACTTCGGCGGCCCAAATTTACACCACTTGCACTATTTGGGTTCCCTATACCCCTAGAGACGGTGCAAAACAAGGCAATACTAGCAAATTTCAAAGTAACTAATACGTTTAATCAGWTGTCTYRATGGGGTTCCRCCACAACACAGTATAACAAAGCAATGATAGAAATTAAGGTGAAAGGAATGTTTCCTGCGGTTGAGTGTGCTATGATGGTAAATTGTACCAGCAAAACCCGACC
>NW_020450876.1:182304-253188 GCF_003343035.1 Apteryx rowi | reverse complement strand
GGCTTACAAACTGTCATAATAATTGTACTCATGATAATCATTATATGTATTGCTTTTGTCTGCTTGAAAGCTTTAATATTACGCACATCTTTGCTAAGGTAAATGCTTTAAACACAGGCTACTTGCCTTTGCAACGACAAGACCAAACCCATGATTGTCCTTGAGGGGCAAAAAAGGGGGGGTGTACGGCTGTGACTCTGGTCACGGGGTGGACTGACGGGCGAGTGATGAGTTAACAGGACTGAAGTTTGTCARTTGATATGCAGAAGAACTGAKAGCRCAAGAGCTGACGTGCRCAAAGCTGCTGAACAGAGGAGTTAACAGGACTAAAGTCGTCTACCAACCGATATGCGCAAGGACTGATATGCGCAAGGCTGCGGAATGGCAGCATTAACAAGCCTGGAGAAGTGAAGTCTGCCACCTGGAATCTGCACGGACCCCCGGGGAGGGGAGAAGCAATACGGAGGTGCTGGGGTCTTGCCTCGCTAGCAGGGTCCTCCCGAGCAGACAAACAGACAGTCCTGTGATTGCGAAACTTGCTAAAAGTCGGCAAAAGCAGTGTTTGCCCAGAGCCCCAGCCGTATGAAAAGAGACTTGGGAGCTAGGAGAGTTTGAGCAGGGACGGGAACGTGACCTGACCATCCTCTCCGGCTGGACCGTGAGTATCCCCCCCTCCCCTTTTCCTGGGACGCTGGGGTAAGGTAACTCCTCGAGGYTGAGAGTTCTCTCACTAGGAGAGTGAACAAGAAAGCTTTCAAGTAGGGATAAGCAGTCCTTCCCATTAATAACGCAGTAATCGACGGTTTCAGGTTATCCTTTCTAAATTAGTAACTGATGGTTTTGTGTCATCCTTCCTAAATTAGTAATCGCATTATTTTAATGGATGTTACTAATCCAAGAACTTGTGTGAGGAAATRAACATCTTTTTTATTATTATTATATTACTGTCTCAGTCGTTGCTATCAAACCTTCATAGCATGACAGCGTGACAGGTACTGGGAATCATTTTGGTCATGCATATTCCACTTGGCCTGGCTTGTATTAGTAATTTCCCGTCTTCTATTTCTAKTCTATATTTGACTAGCTGAGTACATTTCCTGCCTTTATGTTTCTCTAAGTGTAATGATGTTCCCTGGGTGATTGAGTGTTTATTTAATTGAATAATATTACAGCTGAGAAGTGCCTGAAGTAATTTTTCATACAGGACTACTGGAAGGCTGGTATTCAGTATATTTCCTCTTGCCTTTATAATTTTATTGGAAAATTCGAAGCAACTTCCTAGTGGTAATGCTACTGCTCAGCAATATATTGGGAGTGTATGCAAGCCTCTGCCATTACATTATCTTGCAAATGCATTGTGTCCACAGTTTTTCTTTCCACTCATGTTGATATACATTAGCCATTAAGTCAGCTAAGCTGCTTGAGTATAAAAGACAACTCTGGGCCAGAAGTTTTAATTGAGCAGAGTAAGAGGAAGGAGAACATGTTGTGAGAAAACTAAATGATACATGTATCAAAATAGCATTTTTTTTGACTTCTATACCAATGTTTTTTATATTTGTGTGAATTTTTGAGGGCACCATATTGGTAAATGGTATTATGCAACGTAGGTTTCTGAGAATTCTGGTTAAATAACTGAATTAACATTTTTTTCTTTGCTTTTATGAAAAGCTGCATTATTTACTCCAGTGTTAACATAGGCATTGTTTTGAGAAGAAGCAAGGGAACATGGTCCCCCACACTTGTTTTGGAGTGTAGAAAAGTTATTTGCAAATCCGACTGTCTTTCGTAGTTTGCCATTTGAGTTGGGAGATCAAAGCTAAAACTAATCCTTACTTTCAAATGTGTTCTTGCCTGTGTTACCCAAGTAGATTAGGCTGAAAAATCTTCATAAAAGGGATCTTGTTGTGTTAAGTGTTTGTAGATTGGTCTGATGCTAGTGCATCCTATTAATATATTCTGAAACTTGTGCTAATCTTTTAACTGAGAAAAGTAGGAACAAAGCAGAAGGCACAAGGTTTGCATGTATCCATTCTGCCAGTTTGGGCTTTAAATAATGCTTAACATTGATTTTAATTCCTTTGGTTCTATTTTTCTATCAAAAATATATTCAGTTTTTCAGAGGTTTTGCATTCTGGCTAAAGCTAGGGTTCGTGTCTGCTGGTCATACTCATCTTGGTGAGCACTCACTCATCCAGGCATTTCCAAAGAGTCTTCTTCCCGAAATCATACTTGGGAACAGATACAAGTCTCAGTTCTGCAGTGCAGAGGTTGACAAAATCAAGACCTCTGTACAAACCAGAACGAGGTGCCGTTTGATGTACGCTCCAAAGAGGGTGCAGGCAAATGCTAAGTAATTATGTCCATTGYGTGGTTAAGTAGGCAGTAGCCTAACAACTGCTGATAAATATCTTCTATTAGATGACAGAGCCGGATGTTTATTTTACATGGTTACCATAGGACATGTACTTCCCAGACAGGTATCCAGGTAACACTGCTGTAATAGATTCTGGAGGAGGAACAGTAATAAATAAGCACAGAATATGCAAGGAATTTGCAAAATATATGAATATTTAAAAGTTTTTAAAGCATGAAAACAGTTTTTTCTTCTCTATGTTGAAATCCTAGAGAGGGTCCACTCCTGTCGTGTACCAAACATTGATGACTCCAGCTGACATCAGCTGGTCCTGAGGTTGTGTTATAAAACCTTCCGGCCTCAGGCTCTATTGATAGCACAACACCACCATGATTTTGTGGCCAGTCTGACTGAACTTCTGAAAAAAAGAAACCCAAAACATCTAATAACAAGATATAAAATACCACTTCCCTTTCTGCAAGTTTCTTTACTGGTCCTTAAAGAAAGATTATTGAAGCACCTGCAGAGTGATTTAAGGGGAAACTGTTTGGGGTGTGTTCTCTGGATGCTAAATTTTCTAAGCAGCAGGTGACTATGCAGGGGGACATGTCTAGGTGTTCCTGGGTGTCTCACTTGGAAGGAAAATGGAAATGGAAGAGGCCAGAGAGCATCCTTGAAAATTTGGTCAATCCAGATGTCAATCAACTTGAATATGTCCTCAGATAGTCTGATTTTGGGTTCATTTAAAACGCAGCTGTTGCAGAATTTTAATTTACTATCCTGCCTGCAGGAGAGTAGTCTGTTGTCCTCCAGGCAACAGTCCTCCTGAGTCCAGACCATCAATGCTCAACAGTGGCTGGTGCACATGAACAGCTGCAAGATGATAACTTTTTATTGCTTCCTGGTGGTTGGCAGGGAGAGAAATGCAAGGCTTTATTTTCAAGATAATTTATCTAGATTTACCCCCTTTATTTAAGTAATAAACCAAGAAGCTTACGTTTCAGAGAGAAGCCCACCATTGTCAGGGGAATGTGGCTGGGGAATGGCTTGATGGGAGCTTGATGTTTTTGTGGTGTCCCCCTGTGTCCGTGGCTTGGCTGCTAAGTGGTGGCAGTGGGCTGGGAAGACTTTGCTGGGCAAGCCTTTGGCACAGCCTTGTTCAGCACCCTCGTGGCAGCTGGCTGGTGTGAGGGATAACTGAGGCAGCATCATAAAAAAAGCTGAGCATCTGAAAGGACTGCAACCCGTCAGTGCTGCTGCCTGAAGCACCGCAATGAAGCTGAAGGAAGAGTACTGAGAGAGCCCTCCAGTGCCTGGGGCTGCTGGGACCGGGAGCCCCCAGCACCTGTTCTCTCTGCAGCCCAGACTCCAGCCGCCTTTACCTAGAACGTGACCTCTCAGATCCTGTTTTAACACAGATTTCACGTTTCTTGTTAATCTTGAAGGAAGTGCAGAGCTCAGTGCGACATCAGGAAAAGAGCAGAGACCAGCAGGACCTGATGTGTCAGGAAAATCCTATTGCGTCATTGTTGTGCCGCTCGCAAGAGGCTTTCTGGATAAAGGCTATGCCTTTTTTGTTTAATCTGAGTTCCAGGAATGATCTCTGTCTGAGACACTGTCAGCGGGGAGGAGGAGGAACCAAACAAGGTTTTGGGGAAAGCATGCCCCTGGCGGCTGACCTGCCCTTGTGCAATGAGGGATTTCACCCGCTCCTGCCAAACAGGCCTCATTAGTCAGAGTTTGGCCTTTGCTGTGTTGACCAGCTTGTTTTGGTGCCTCAGAAAGCCGTGCTCTTGTCTGTAAAAACAAAAATTCCCTAAACTGCCTTCCCAAGTTAAAAGAAAGCAAGACTGTGAGTGACTGGGAGTCACCTGCGCAGGCAGAAAGGGCTCCTGGTACCATATGCCTGAACATACACCTCTAAAAACAGAAGCTAGCTGGGCTGGTTCAGCACTTAGGTTGTCGGTCTCCAGGATGCAAGCCCAGGGGTGGGAGGGGAAGGGGGGGAGAGAGCGAGAACTAAAATTCCCAGTAGTTTAACTCCCTTAGAAACAAAGCTATGGGGGAATGGGGACCTACTAAATACTGTTACCTTTTTTACCCCGATAGATAGCAATAGTGTATGTATATAGTATAATGCATAGTATTGCTCCAAACTAAGTGCAGAGTGTTGCAATTTCTACAGAAAAGAAACTTTGTCTCTCTGAAATCACATCTAGGAGCTCTGTTCTGTTTAAGTTGGGTATGACTCTTTCCAAAGTAGCCAGACTTCTGCTTTCTGACATTGGAATAACACAAAGATTCTTTGTAAGGGTTAGCAGGTTGGTTGCAGCTGTGATAACCCTTTACATGCTGTGGCAAAGGGTGCCCTGAGAGGGGTCTGCCATTCTAGTTGGATACAACAGCCTCAAAAGGGATGAGGAAGACATGAGATATTTATTAGAGAGGTGATGTTGACACTGTTTCTCACTTTTTTTTTTCCTCCTCTTCAGTACTATAGAGAAAATGACTTATTTTTTTAAGTATTTCGGAAAGAAGAGGAAAGTTGTGCCTTACCAGGGTGATAAGCATTTTATACATGCAGAAATTAGAGGATATTTCCAGCTGTGCTGTAGCTTAAAGCCTGGAATTGTTGTGAAGAGATGGTGTGTCACTAAATATCGCATTAATAGGTGTGTTAAGCATAGAAATAATTAGGTGGCACAGTTGGTGGCTGTGTATACCTTTCACTTTTAGAGAGCTGGAATCACCAGGGAAGAAACACATTTGGCACAACAAGCGGTGAAGGTTGGAGGGGGTTAATCACACCCCTTTTTTGTTGCAATTACCTAACTAACTTCTCCGTGACCTGACATGATAGGAGGATACCCTCCCGCAGCCCATGTGAAGCTATTAGACCAGTATCAAGTTTGTTTTAACAGCAGATGTTTATGTAAATGGTCACTGAGATCTAGGAGTCAAACTGAATCTGTAATTATCCTAGAAGAACAGGGGACTCGCCGTTGCACAAGAAAGGCTGTATGCAATAACCTGGCTGTTAATTACAAGCAGGCCTTCCAAACTTCCCTGTGCTCCTCAGAGAGATTTCCTGGTTTGCCTGCATCTTGAGGATGGAATGGCTAATAATTGCTACATCTAGTATTTATATTTGCTTCCCTGCTTCCTGTTGGGATTCTTTAAATAAAAAGAAATGAAGCTGTAGTTTGAGAGGTGGTAAAACAACTTCGGTCCTCAGAAATCCTTTTCACTGGAAACCTGACCCACTACTGCTGTGTGAGCAGAGGAGGAGACCTTGAGCAGGTTCCTTATTTTTCCAAGTACTCTGAACACTTCCTGCTCTCAGCTTTGAACCCTTGATGCTTCCTCTTTGTAACACATGATTTGCTAGGTATAAACTTGCAATAGCTAAAAGTAATATGACATTACTGTCTGAAGTCTTTGCATGCTGACAGCCACACAGTCTCTAGCTGTAAATCGGACATCTCAACTAGCTCTGGCATGGTGAGGATTGCTGTGTATATGGTGTTTGAAGGTGGTGCAGGAAGCGGCATGACTGATGTTTCAGCAGGCAACACAGCTCTTTCTGAGTCAATGCTCAAATTATGATTTAGCTGGGGAGTATTAAGAAGCTGGAAAGAGGAGGCATAACTTAAAGATTTTGTTTTGTTCTTCACAAAAGGTGAAAGCATTATATTCTAGTCTTTGTTTAATTCTCATTTTTAGAATAGTTTTTGCCTAAAATTGCCATGGAACTTCTACTGAATTTTTTTTCATTACTTTTCCTACAAACTTACGCTCTGCAACATACACACAACAAAATTCTGGTTTCTTYGGGGTTGAGAAGTGAGGGTGAAGAAAGTAAGAGGCGAATGCCCACCCCCCCCTTTTCTTGTAAAGGCAGAGAAGATATTGCAGAGAAGATGCAGAAAATCAAACTAGCCAATTAATTTAACATACAGTGTAGCAGGTCGTTTGGAAGTAAGAACAATGAGTCTCTAAAATTCTGTTCTTGCACTGTCTAACTCCGTGGCTTTGTCAAGGTTCGTATGCTGGATAATGGAGGCAACGCACTCTACTTCATCAGCTTGCTTCATGCTTGAAGCCAAGTCTGGTTGCTAATTGAGACACTTCCCTTTTCTTTTTCTTTTCTTTTTTTTTTTATGGCGCCATAGTTATGCAAGGCTCACTATCTATAAAGAAACGAGACAAAGCTATTGCCCCTAGGAATTTACTGAGTAGTCTGGTATCTTTTCTCAAGCAGTGTGCAAACTGTAGGTACGTGAGGGATAAAGTGAAAGGGCAAAGGCAGTTGCGTGGATCCCATTGTTATCTGCATCTTTAGGCCTAAGCACCTTCTTCTGTAAAGCAGGCAGGTAATGTTACAACAATTTGAAGTGTTTGTATTACAGACAACATGCCTATCTGATTTGTCTGTGTATATATACAGGAAGACTTTTCTGATTGCAAGAATCAGACATAATGAATATAACAGATGATTCAACTCTTCCTTCTTGTTTATGGCTGAGCTTTAGCCAGGCTGCACTAAGCTGTGAAGTTCATTAAGGCCTTGTGCAGTGGAGGCAGTGCAAGGTGTGCAGATACTTTGTGGAGTGACCTTTCTGGTTATGAGCTGCAGAATTTTTGAAAAGGATAAACCATTTATAATGATTGTGGAAAAAACCCTCTTATCAAATTTACCAAAAGGGTACTTCTTTTGCTGCTGTGTCCTCCCTCCCCTTCCATAAGACAGGCATTTTCATGTTATATAACCTGATTCATGGTTGGTTTGGACTTTTTTGCTCAGCTAGTGTGGACAATTTCTGAGGCACAAGATGCGCATGCAGGAAAGTTGCACTTGGTGTCCCTGAGGAGATAATAATTTAATTCTCCATATATCTTATCACRCTGTCAGTTCCAGCAATTACTCACAGAGAGACCTTCTATGTAATGTGCTTTTATGTACACGTACCTCTGCAGGGGTTAGGCTGGATGTTAATGGGCAACCGGAGGCTTGTGTTTTCTGTGCCTTGACACAAGCAACCAGACAGCTTTGAAATCTGAGTAAGTGAAGCTCTGGAAGACATCGTATGATTCAGCTTGACCTCTAATCAGCAAACCATGTCGTTCTTCTCCAACGGAGTCTGACCTATTTTCTTTTTATAACACTATATCTCTTTGAAAAGCTCTGGCAGTCCTTTTTTAGCAAACACTGGGTCACTGACTGAAAACATCATTAGTTTTAGAGGAAGCTTTTCATGGGTAAATGTTTGGCAGCTTTTATAGAAAACTTGAGATCCCAGTGCTGTGGATCCAACACGTGAATTCATTATGAACTGGAGAAAATTTGAATATGGATTAAAAATGACAGGAGAAGGAATTAGTGCGTGATGTGCTAATGGCCCATATGCTACACCTGTAAGGTTAAAATCTGCTAGTGGTTTAGGAGAAAATGAAGCTCTGTTCCAGGAGAGTAACGCTGCCCTGACTGTAGTAAAACAGCAGACCAAATCTATTCAAATAGATGTAGGCTTCTGCTCTCTCCAGCCAAAGCAAACAGGTCAGGTAGGAAAGTACCTGCCCACTTGGAAAGGGTAAAGCATCACATAAAGCAAAGGCCAAGCTGTCTAGCAGCATTCCCAACAAACRTGCATAATATTAACTTGGCAGACAAGGAGAGGAAGCAACAGGCAGGAGTAAGGGTGAGGGGTACTGACTCAGCTACTCAGTGTGATGAGAAATGGGCCTCTCTTTATGTTTGGAAAACGTGGCAAATTTTGTGTTGCAAATATTTTTGTGCACCTTTGTGCTTTCTGGATATGACCAAGATCAAAGCTTATTTTGTAACACTTCTGGCTCAGCCACAACCTGAACATCCTGTAAGGCTCTTTCGGAAGATTAATCTTGCCAGCAAATCTTTGGGTAGGAACAGGCTGAACTTTGGGATACCTGTGGAAAACTGGACCTTCTCATAGTCATTGCTCAACTAATTCCTGAATAATAACAATGATAAATATTGTTACAGTAGTCTGCTCCTGTGTCCTGGAGAAACATGCAACACTGCTTACGAATGCCTTGAGTAAATACTGCAAAAGGCTAAATTCTAGTGGGGAGTTTGCCAGTTCTTGTCAGCGCTGCTCAGCAAGGCACGCTAACGTAGTTTCGGTCATGGGAGTGGGGAGGGTACTTGCTGTATGTCTTCACTGAACTCTTCCTGTGACTGTCTTGCTGCTGTTATTTCCTTTTCCTCTGGTATTTTTGTCTAGCAATATGCTCCTCAAAGTGCTTCATCCAGCAAAGAGTTAAATCCTAATTGAATCCTATGTAATACTGCAATGAGCTGGGGCCGGGGGGTCTGTGTTGCTGGGGGAGGGAAGGGGAAAGGGACCCTTGTGATGGCATGAGCTCCGTCTCCTCCACGTGCTGCATGTAGGTGCCCTGGGTGCTTGCTAGCCTGCTACCACAAGCACCTTAGACAACTCTGCTGGAGACAGGATATTAATCCAGGGTAACATAAAACATTGCTGAGTGCATTTCTGACCAGAGGTGAGTGCAAATGTGGGTAATAACTCTGGAGAGAGAAGGGGGGGGGGGAACACCCCAAAGCCACTGACTGATCATGCTGAGGCTAGTGAGTTAATTAGCTGAATGAAATTTTTAAAGAAGGCCAACAGCAGTCTGTACTCTAACTAGACAATATGGGTGTACATCACCCCCCGCCCCCGCCACTTCTTCCCCTCTTACCTCAGCCATGGAAAGCAAGAGGAGTGTTATTAGTCACTTTTGACATACAAAGTCATTTGAGTTGAAAAAAGTTGGTTTTGTGGGTACTGGAATTAACCAAGTCTGACTTTCTACAGACTTGGCTTGCGTGGCTGGTTATCACTGGGGCAACTAAGAAGGATGAAAGCACCGATTAAGATTTTTTCCTGTGGCTAAAGGAAATTATATAGGCTTTTTCCCCAAGTTGTTTTTCTGAAATCTAGCAGGGCATGAGTTCATTCTGCTGATGTCTCCCCTGTCAGTGCACAGGYGACAGTCTGAAAATGCCCCAGGTGATTTGTTGGAAGATGATCATTTTTGAAACTGTTGCTTTCAACAGGGGAGGTAGTCTCCCATTCCCCCCCCCCCATATAATCAGTTGCTGTTGTACAGAAAGTATCAGCTTTAGAAACAAGAGGAAAAATAAGATCTTTAAGATGTATTATGTATAATGATGTTGGGAAGGTCGTGGATTACGGTTTTCCCTGTCTCCCTCCCCGCCCACCCCAGTAAAAACAAAACAAAGGGAGAATACAGCTATAAATAAGATTCCTGATGTGTTGAAATTTTAACAAAAGAAAGACATAACAATCACTTAAGTGCTTCAAGGGGCATGAGGGGCACGGTGTAGCTGCAGCTCTTGGAGATGAGGCAGCGACGGTGACCTGCCATCACAGGTTGGGCCACACGAAGGCGGAAGTTTTTCCGATTCCCCCGACTCCCTGCCCCTACAGCTCTGATTAAAGCCGCTGAGGCTGAAGGCAGCAGGTGATGACTAAAGCTGCTTCAGTTGTAGCTCTTGTAGTCCAAACTTATCTGGAAGTGGAGGCTGCAATTTAAGCTGTGGTATTTTCTAGTATTGTTAATCTTGGGAAAATAAAGATCCTGGATGCTGCACAGTTTTCTGCTTGTTTTTATCACAGAAGGAAGTGTATTTTTGTGTGGAAAGAGGTGGTCCTTATGTTATGTTAAAACACGCTGGAGGCATGCATTCAGGAAGGTTGCTATCAATTTTTCATAAAGAAATACCCTTTGAATAAAGGTGGAGCCGAGTTGATCGTACTTGGCACATTGAAAGCAGTTTTAGGACAGGACTCTTCCTACGGAGACAGGAGAGTCGAGAGCGAGTGGCCTCTGGAACAGGTTCTGCCGCATGTCAGCTTGCACTGCACCCCGTAGGGGCAAAGATGCTGCAGAAACGTAGGCTTATTCCTCTTGTTCTAATCGAAACATTGACTTGCTGTGCTCAGCATTTGCTTTGCATCAATAAGTGTAGGTCACCTCTGTGGCAGTCAATATTTGCTTATCAAAGGCTTCCACGTTCTGTCATTTTGGAGGGATCCTTGGCCTGCCTTTCCCTTTGTCCTGTCCTCGTACAATATGCTTGCTTTAAAACAATTACAGCTTAATTGTTAACTCTTTGCTCTCAGCACTACTGTGGGGATTTACTGAATCAGAAGTCTATTTAAAAAAAAAAAAAGCTTGAAGAGATGAAGAGGTCCTTTTTAGGAAGAAAAAATTCCTTTTCATTGGAATGTTAAAGAAGGAAAAACCAATCTCAGGTTTTCCATGATTATTTGGGGATGGGGAGGTATCAAATGAGCATTTAAAGAAAATCATTTACTTGGGTCTGCCTCTCACCATCACATGATATCCCATTTGCTTTCCTTGATACATACACCTGTGACTCTTGTAGTTGTGCATGACATTATTTTTCATAGCAACGTCACCCATAAGACTGGAAAGGTATCATAGCATTGGTCATGACTGGAAAACTTGTTCAAGTCCTCCCCTAGAGTGTCAGATTCAGGAGAAGAACAGAAACAAGTAAGGTTTGCGTTTGCATAGGAAAGACATTTCTATCACCAAGAAAGATGCTGGGTGTCAGGTTCAGCTTGGAGCCCCTCTGAGAGTTAAAACCCGTTTGCTTAAAGACACAAAGATCAGTGCCCAGGGAAGGGGACTCCTTCAGTGCAAAAATTAGTGCTTCTAGCTTGTATTTGCAGCTGTGGTTGAAGGGCTCCCCAGGGTTTGAAAACTCCTATGGCTACAGTAAAGTGGGAAAAAGTTGTGTTTGACTCTGTGGAGGAGCGTTTGAGCAAGTGGAGAAAATGGTGCTGTGAGAAATAGTTTCCTGAAGAGCTGAACAAAGATGCTGCTCAATGATCTTGAGTTTCACTTAACTGCGGTGGGAGGCAGGACAGAGCAATTTGGGCATCTCTGCTTTCTGCCCGCCTGTCCAACCATCGCGATGAGATGGGGCCTGAGTGGTGTTACCCCGGGGCCTGTGGGAGGACGGGGGGTGGCTGCAGCTAGGCTGGGCAGTGAGGTCTCCTCTCTGGGCAAGATCTCCATGTTGTAGCTCCGTCGGGGCAGATCTAACTGCAGGCGAGTTTCAGCATCCTGAAGGACCTCTGTGACAGACTCTGTGTGACGGTGGGCTGTAAACTTTTATTGACTAATTTAGCTAACATGCATTTTTATATTAAGACATCATTGTTCGAGCTATACCTTAATTCTAAGCATACGTATTTCCTAAGAGGAAATGATCTTGAGGAGTTTCAGAGCTCTGATCAAAAAGGAGGGGCGGTTTCAGTCTGCTTTTCCTTCCTGAATGCTTTATCTCAAAATGCCTTAATAGCAGCAGCGCTCAGTAGTTTACAGATGAAATCTTGTCAAAGAAAACACACCATGTAAGGAAAGGGCTCTATGACCTTCAGCATACTGTAGCTTTTAATTCAAGCCTTCAGCTAATTCTCTTTAATTAGTGTGATCACAGAGAGATGAACAAACGAGCACAATTCCAGCTGGTTGCAGCATAGGAATACCAACACAAACCCTCTTTGAATCATATAAAAGTTTAATATTGCTTGCTGGAATCAGTGTCCTCCTATTTAAGCCTTTTTCTTAGCAGCGCTTGGAAAAGTGTTATGAGCGTAATGATGTTGATTTGTAGTGGGAATAGGATGGAAGGGGAAGAAGAAGGGAAAACACCCCTAACATACGTAACAATTCTAGCACCCCACCCCCAAAAAAACACTGTATTTTAAGTATGCTTAAATAAATGACTTTAGGTTGCTGATATAAAGGGTGGTTTAGCAGAGCACCAGGAAGAACACAAGTGAAGTGTAAATTCTGTTTTTCATAGGAAAAGTTGGTTCATAGGAAATGGTTCATAGGAAATGATTGGTTTAAAATATGAACTCATTATAGTGAAAGTGAGTGAAAATCCCTCTTTGTCAACAGTAATTTGTGGAAAATTGAAGATAAAATACTACATTTTTGAAACGCACTTCTGATTATTCTGCTTTGTGGGCAACTGGAATAAATGGAAGGGGGATTATATAATCTTTTCAGATAATTTGAAGAATTTGTTTATGAAAGATGCTGACTGATAGTCTTTGAAGATAGAAGCCTTTTATTCAGTAATCAATCAACCTGCTTCCCCACAGTGCTTACCCATGTGACTCCTACCAGCTCAGAGAGACTCAGATACAAGGAGGGAAAGTTGCCGTTCTCCGTGTTGCTCTGGTCTCTGGCCCCTGTGCTGAGCTTCGCGGAGGGAACAGCTCAGCTGAGCAGTGAGCTCGGGGCTCCCCGAACTGCCTCTCTGCTGGGTGTCATTCAACTCCATGACACTGCAACAGCTAGTAACACTGAATACTGTTTGTACTCCTCTTTGCCTGTTACTGAGGTACTTTTCAGTCCTGTCTCCCATAACAGTCAGTGCTTTGGATGTCCTGTGTACAATTTACCAATGAGGTTCTCAAGAAAGGGAGAAAGAGATTGTGCTGTTGGATAATCTTTGTCTGCATTATAGTTGGTCTAATTTTTCTGTTTTGCAAAACTTAACTAAAGAATTATGGCAACAGCCAAATTACTGATATGAGCAAATGAATAGATCATGTATAAGATTAGTAGGTGGCTGCAATAGCCTGCATGTTAGCTGGATGCTGTGGCATGGGTTTTGTCAGTGTGAGATGCAACCAACAGGAGGTCGGGCTGTATCGTGATGCTGATCTGGGATGCATGCCGAACCCAATGAGGAAAGATGCTTCCAGATGCAGTTGTGGTCCTTTTCTGCCAGACAGAGAGGAGGATGCTTTCAGGGGAAGAGCACACAGCAATTGTGCTCTGAAACACTGTTATTGTTTTAGCACGTCACCCTATTGTTTCATTCTCAATGGGCCTTGAAAGAAGCTAGAAAGGACAACTTTGTGAGTATTGCTCCACAATTGTCTGCATTATCTGCATGGGCTACTTGGAGCATGCAAGAGATCCTAGGGCCACCTATCTTTTGCCTCTCTTGAAGTGCATTGCCCTTCCTCTTCTGATCTGCAAAGTTTTCACTGGTTTCCAGGTCACTGTTCTGCCCTTCTCCATCCTGTGCTGGTTCTCCTAGTACCTTTTTTGATGTGGAGAAGCTTTCTGAACATGGTGTTCAGAATCTCTGAATCTCTGTTCAGTATCTCTGTGCATTTTTTTTATTGTCTGTCAGTCTTTTTCAGTGTTTCTTGATGTGAAAGGAATTTCAGCATAGGATACTCTTAAGTCTGTTTTATCTTACCTTTGCTATTGCTGTTACCACTGTACGTCTTTGAGAATCTGCCCTTCCTCATTTTTCCAAAAGCTTGGTGAAGTATGTAGGGAAGTGTGGTGAAATTTTGACTTTGCTGTTGTCACCGAAATCTGGCCTTTGGTAACACTGTGACAAAAATGCACAACTGCAAGCAATTTTGCTGTGGAGTCTCTTGTAAGCACAGAGGTACTTACTGGGGGCAGAGGAAGCTTGTGGAGGGGCCTTGGTATGACGGATGCTTAGAAGTAGTGCAATGAAATGCGTGTTTGCTGCAGATGGTGGTAACACCTAATACCTTGTTTCTGAGTTTGTGACACGAGATTTAGAGATGGTGGATGCTGCAGAGTCATCACAGGGTTTCCTGGGGCTGGTTTGTGCCCACTTCACAGCAATGGTAGCAGGGGAAGGTCTGTTATCTGAGTGCAAAACAACAACAGTGTGGCTGTTCTTAATCTCACATAGGAAAGAATCACAGTCTCTCTTAGAAAATGCTGTAGAGATTGGTGTCAGTCTGAAGACAGACATATTGGTGAGTCCTGGTCTTTCCCAGCAGCCTAGGACTGCAAGGTGAAAACACAAACCTGCTAAGGCAGGGATGCTTCACTGAAACATAGCTGTTTGATTGGGACAGAGGACTGACTTCTGGTCAAAGCATTACATTTACAAGTTTATAGTTATTGCTTCACTGGAAAAAACAAAAATACTGACTTGGAGAGGAAAAATGTCTTTGTAGGTTTTTGTTTGCCAAAATTTTACTGAATGGTTCTAGTATCATCTTATTTTATTACTTGTAAAATGGGTATTTTAAAACCACATATTTCTAGCCTGTGGACATGAGTGTCATATTTAAAAAGAGCCATAGTGATGAAGGAAAAAAAAGTTCCTCTGGTATTGCTTTTATCTGAAAAACCTTCCCTTTTCCCTGTACTCCTCTGGTTCTGTCTCCTCCTTGAAGCCCTGCAGGGCAGGGAAAGCTGGAAGGTCTGCTCAACTCTCCTGATCGTGGCTGAGCATCTGAAAGGTTGTTGAGTTGGATTCACCTGGGGCCTCACCAAGGGCCCAGACCGAGTGTGGTGTGTAGCTCTGCCGAGAAAGGCGTTCCTCTGAGGAGGTTCCCGTCCATAATAGCAGCACAGCGCATCACCTTGTATGACTGCATGCCTTGTTTTCTGCATAGGCTGAGGAAATGTGTAAATTCTAGCTCAAGCTAGAGATAGGAGGTTTGATCCCTTTTTCTTTATGTACATTTGTAGCTGCCAATTTGCAAGGGTGCACTGACGGGGACAGAGACATGGAAAGGTTTTTAACGTGGAAGAGGAGAAGTAGAGGTGTGATCTGCAGGACACTGGGGCAGCAGAGATAAAAATGATGCCTGGGAAGTTTGTTGAGACTAATGGGACTATTGCTGCATCCATCTCCATCTTGTACTGGCTCTTGGTCTAAGTCTTTTGCTGGTCAGGAAGGTAGACTTGGCTGTCAAGAAAGTGAGACTTTGCCAAGTGTGTTCATGAGCACAGGCAGAGGTGATGAACATCTCTACTGAAGATCAAGCCATAATAAAAGACTGTGTGGTAGAAAGGACTGCTTAGGCAGAGATCCCCCCCCCCCCAAAAAAAAAAAAAACCTCTCCACACAAAACAGAAAAAGCAAGCTGCCTCATTCTCTTATCGATAGACAGGCAAGGAGTGTGTCCTCTGCAGGAGAAAACCTACTTCTCTTCTTGCCRTTACTGCCTCCTTCTTTAAGGCAAAGAGGGGGTCCTGCTTTTTGAACAGTGCAGTAAGTGTAAGCACTCCTGCAGGATAAAGCTGCGATCTGAAACTTGCAGAGAAAAATCATTGGTGTGTTTGCAGAGGTTGGAATGGTGCTTAAAATCCATTTGAATGGGTCTTTCTTAATTTTACTTTTGTGATTGGGGGAAGAAGGCTGGACATCTCAATCTAAAAGCTTTTTCATGTGATCTAGAAATTTAACTGGGAATTTAAAGGTGAAGATGAACACAGAATAGAGGAAGTTCTTACTATTCTTTGCTCAGAATAAAGACTTTAAGGCTTGTTGTAGGCATTAAGTGGCTAATTGATAACTATATCAATTCTTTTAAACATTCAGTCACTCAGTTAATGTGAAAAATAGTTGGAGGGAGTCTGATTTAGGACAGCCRCATATCTACAAAGGGCTAAGCTCAAGTTCATACATGAGAAGCTTCTAAAGATGATCGTATTTCTGTACATGCCGTCTTTGTCTTTTTTCCTATGCTGAAAGTGTTGTTACTGGTGTTCCACAAGCTAGCTGCTTTTGTGATGTGATAACTACTTTCTACGTAGCAAGCTGAGGCAGTCAGCGAACTAAACAGAACATGGTAGAGGCTGTGCTTATTCAAGCTATCAGAACAGCCACCATCTTACTGGTAATTTTATGTATGTCCTACAACTGTATCTGACAGTACCACCCCCAAGATAAATCTAAGGTTCTTGCAACCTGTTTGTGTTTCCAAAACCAGGCTGTGAAGTTTGGCATCTGAGGAACATATTCCAGACCTCTTCTCACTGCTGGCCTTTAATAACTGTAGTAGTCAATCCAACTTCACTGTTAAGGGGAGCAGAGTTAAAGACCGGTCAAGTGTGAGGCTGCAGGTGGCTGCAATAGGCAGCTATGGACTAAGCTGGTCATAAGCATAGTATCAGCAGTAGTGGTGCAGGGCCTGAAGCCTGCTTCTCTTTTCTGCCTTGGTTACCCCAGCTGAGGGCTGGCTGGCGTGGGACACAGAGCTGCTCGCAATGTCCTGATGATGCCAGCAGGGTCGTCACGCTCCCAGCCCCTTGGTGCCTCTGCAGCCTACTGCCTTTCAGAGGGACTGCAATGTTCCTGCTTTGTTTCTGGGCTAGTAGCACCATGGCAAAGCAGAGTTTAAAAAGTTTAACCATATAAAAATGGCTAAGGTTTTGACCATAATGGTATCTTGCAGTATGATTAAATCATTTCATGTTATGATCTTAATATTGCATTTTTAAACCAGGTTTAAATGGCATTATTAATGGAGATGCTTTTGTGGTGGCTTCAGAGCTGATGCACATTCACTTCCGCAGCACAGTGGAAATGCACAGCTAACCATTAAGTCGGTAAAGAAATAGGAGCAGGAATCTAAATTCCTCGATGCAGTACCAAGCACACTAGGGCTGTATAGGAATATACATGCTAGAAGAGTAGTTGGCATGAGGGAGCATGAAGAGATTTGGATCAAAGCTCTATGTAGTTTACTGAGGGCTGTAACCAGCATATTGACTTTTTGTGCAAATGCAGCTAATATTCACAGGTGTAGAATGGATTTTCTAATAAGAGTTATTAGTACCTTTAGACCAATTTTGAACAGGGATGTATAGCAGCTTTCCACCTTTCAGGTAACTAAAACTTACTGGACCAGTAATTTTTTTTTTTTATAGGTGAAAACTTTAAGTGTTTTGGCTTTAGGGTTCTGGAGCAAGACAATAGCCAGAAATGCCCAGGCCCAGTAATACCTGGAACTTGCACGTTCTAACAGCAATTCAGGGGCACAGTGAGATGCGAACCACAGTCAGGATCTCTGCTTGCAAGACCTTTATCCATGCTTCAGTTTTCACATTTATAACCAACTGTTGTAACTGTGGCAAGTGTTGTACCAACAGTTACAGATAAGCAATTTCTGTAACAAAAACGCTAGTGTTTCAACTAACAGCTAGACCTTCCTAAGATAATAGTGCTGCTGGTAGCATGTCTACTGGCAGGGAAAAAAACCCTATTGCCATTGACACTTTCCCAGATAATAAGTTTGCTGGATTTCAGAGTGTTTTGCCAGGACTATATCCTGTGCTTTGTAATAAGGAAGCAGAGCCAGAAGGTAAGTTCAAAATTTAAACACCAGGAAATAAAAAAAGCAATAATTCGCACATGAACATTTTGGTTTTAGGTTAAAAATCTGTCTCAGCACCAGAAGACAAGGAACACAGCTCACTTGTCAGCATGGGAAAGGGAAGCGAAGGAGGTAGGATATTAAACTGCAAGCAAAAAAAAGTAGACTGGTTAGTCAGAAAAAGAGGACAACCTGAAGGAAAAAATACATATGTATTTAGTTTTCAGCTCTAACTAAAGCAGCATTTTTTCAGTCCAACAGGCTGGAACAAATTACCTTCTGTTCACTGACAAGATAAATTAAATGGGCTGAGGCACTTTTTATGCACATCTTCCTCATTTTGCTATCTACACTTGACAGCAGCACTTCTGCACTGTAGTGGTGTCCCCTTCATAAATTAGTTGTAGCATACCATAATGAGACTATGCCATGAGGTGTACTCTGATCAGCATTGACCTTACCACTGAAGTGGTAAGGCGGTAAGTAGTCCTAATGACAGAATCAGTGCTCCATTGCAAAGGTGCAGGAGTCCCCCCTTCCCACCTCCAAACAAGAAAGCCCCCAAGTCTCAGAATTGCAAAGTTAATATTTTATTGAACTTAAATTGATGTAGAACAGAGGGGCAACAATGGCTCAAGTGTTCATTAACAAAACGCCCCAGGATGTTTCACTTACAGATTTTTAATACAGTTTGTATGGAAAAAATTGAAAAAAGTTTTAAAATAGTCTCCAAGTCAGAAAGGGGGATTCACAGCCCTGTTTTAAGCCTTCATATTCCCAAATATTGTTCTCCTTTATTCAATTTCATACCCTTCCCTAAAGAAAGAAGGTTATGGAATTGCTGGCCACGTCCCTCCCCCCTCAGGTACACAAACAAATTATATTAAAACTTATGAAAAGAATTAATTATACTTCAAAGTAGCCATAGGTCTCAGCATGAATCAACATTTACATACTCAGAAAGACTGGCTGTAACATTACTATAAAAAAAAAAAAAGCTAATCGGATGAGCAAAGTTACAATATCAACACTTTAATCCAACTTTTGTTGGAATCCTGTTTAAGAGTAACTTGCCTCCAACACTTATCTATGTGTTTTTACAAAACACTTCCAAAAGATTTGATTTTTTTTTCTTTTTTTAACTGACAAGGTCAACTGAAGACTTATAAGCAGTCAACAGTGAGCAGCTTTAAGTGACAGTTTAGAGCACATCTACAATTAAGAAAAAAAGTTTACTTTGAGCACAGGTTTTCCTCCCCCCAAAATATAATTGGAAACCAATCGTCCTAGCCTATGATTTTTTTTTTTTAAGCCAACTGGAAAGGGCTATTGCCTCCCTTTTGACCCCTGTTTTTCTTTTTTTCTTTTTTCTTTTTTTAAACTGCAGTGAGATTCACAGTTTCCATAAAGGAGACATGCACTGTTGCCCCTTCTCTACATCAATCTTTTGTTTCAGATTTATAGTAGTGTAACCCAAGCCAAGATGCCACCATCTGCACTTTTTGTTTCTTTGAGCGAGTAGGCCAGTTTTACAGGAAGTTTTAGAGGCCCTACTTATGGGCACTCAGCATCTGCTGAACAGGAATGTCAACTCAAGGGAAACGAGATATGTAGATTTACAGCACTATTTTGCAATACATAGGCTGCTAGGTATACTTGCAAGGCTTAAGAAATGCCCAATGCAAATGGGCAAAATCTTCAATTAAGGCCTTTACAGTAGCTTGTCAGGTCTCGTGATGATACGCAGTGTTGGACCTCTGAAGTAGTATTAGCCTCCAGCTGCAATAGATACACAGCCTGTAAACCAGAAGATGCATGCCAATACAGGTCACTTTTCTACACAGGAGGAGGAAAAAAAATTAGTTAACTGCACTGGGTCTCAGCTATACAGTGATAGTACTATAAATGGTAACAACACATTTAGACAGTTGCAGCAGCGTTGTGTGTTCATTATGGCAGCCAATGTCAGATTGGTGCATACAGTCCAGCTAAAACCACTTGCTGCCTAAATTGGTCCCAGTATCAGGAACTTCACATTATTTTAACCTTAACAGCCACTTTAAGATTGAAATCTAGCCATCCAGTGCAGCTGCACCAGAACCGCAGTGAGGTTAACAACTCCTGCACTTCTATTTGGGCATTGCTGTGTGTGTACACTCTGGCTTGAATTCAGTCTCGAAATCCACGTGCATGCAACTGTTAATGGGAAGCAAGAACTCTGTTTTACTATTTGAAATGTGAAGTTTAGAACAACTGCACTGATCTGAGGGACCCAAAAATCAACTTGGTCTCAAATAAGTAATAACACATAGCTATAATGCTAGGCATACCACACCACACAGTGTGCATACTATTTCATCTTCATTAGCGTAACATTTTTGAACACAAATTTCAGGTGAAAATTCCAATGCTCCCATTTACCTGAATGCATGTTTTCTGGCAATTTTCAACATTTTCTGGTTTACAGTGATACACAACAGTTTTTTGATGCTGGAGACAAAGTTTATTAGAGATACTACCAAAATTTTGGCAAACATTTCAAAATCAAATCTGTAAACATAATGCTTCCCTTTTCAATTGGCAGCACTTTGAAAAGACAAATACAATAAGACAAAGATTTTGCTTAATTTTGACCAAATAACCTGTGTTCCACATGATAAAGTAAGCAATGGTTTAAATCAAATTAAACCAAAAAACTGCATGAAATGAAAGTTTGTGCTGTTTGGTGATCACAGTATTTTATAGTTAAATACATCTGTTCTTTGTTATACTCCTGGCACCCAGGACAAAAATCTTTAAATATACATTTCATGTAGGCAATAGCTTCTTTGCATATCTCTCTTCAAAAAAATACTTTATAGCAGTATATAAATAGGTAACCTACATGTTTAATTTTATAATCTTGCCCAAAAACTATATGTCTGTTTAATTTTGTAAAGTATCAATTTCCAGCATTAATAAAGCTGACAAACTATTGAAATGGAAATGCTCTCATCTTCCACAATAGAAGTAGCAATTTTATAGGAAAAAACCTACAGCAACACTCATCAGTTGTTTTAACCTGAGCATTTGGCCTACTTGAGAGTAGCAGCTTTTTTTCCTTCCCCCATCATGCATGCTCACACCACACATTCTTGCACACATACAGTACAAGCACACACTTTCAGACACTGGTAGGCCACGTAGTGCTTCCCAGGTGCTCCAGGAAAGCGGGAAGCAGTGTAGCTAATAATTTAACTACACTAAATATACACAAGCAAACACCTTAAGGCAATCATTGCAATGGGGGGGGGTTAAGTTGCAGGGGTAAGTTTCTGTTGTAACAAAGATGGGCTGTATATAGCATTTATATACATGCCTCTTAACCCTCCAAAACAATGTTTTTTGTTTTTTTTTTTAATTTTTGTGCAAATTTCTAAACCTTCTACCATTTAAGGCAAAGAGTTTGCATTAACAAGAAAGGTCAGAAAACAGCCTTATATTTATCCAAAAGCATTTCAATTTGCTACAATATTTTCTTAAAATGTGCACAACTTCAAAGTAGATGTACTGGATCCCCAGTGTCTACTGATAAAATGATTTCCATGGACAAACATAAGTCTTGAAGAAAAGAAGGGACCAGAACAAGCAGCTTCAAATATGCATATAAGCAACATCAACAACAACAAAAGTAGTAACTCAAGTCTCCTAATACTGAAACTTTTGTAATGCAAAAGTTTAATCTTTTTAGAATCTTAGAGCAACTCATTTGGAATTTTAAATAAATAAGCTTAGGTTCATTCACATCTCCTGGTCCAAGCAGAAGACTAGTGCCATGACTCTGCTTGCCGTTGGTCAAATTCACCTATTAGTCTTTTAATATGAGCCAGCTTGTTATGAAGATATTCACATCTATACTTCTCTTCATGGTAGTTGGGGCTAGACTGCAAAGAAAAAAAGAAAATTAGGGCATGAAAATATTTCTGAGTTTAATTTTTCCATGTCCATTGCTTAAAAAATGGCCTCAAGCCAGACTCGGTTCTTTCCGCCTCCCACAAATCAAGTTGTTGCACATACCTGTTTTATCTTTCGATACTCTTCTAGGACTTCCTCGTGAAGGTTCTTCAAGGAAAAAAAAAAATGTGAAAACAACATGAAGAACATTTCACTACTACTACAAAATGCAACTCTACTTAAAACCTTAAAAAAAAAAAAAAAAGAACAGTTTTACTAAGTATATTTTCTTATCCATAAGCCACCATTCCTGCTATGTTACCAAAAAAAAGCACTGCAATTAAACCTGTAAATAAGCAACAAAAGCAGCATGTGTTTGAAGATTCCCTTTATGAAGTCACTTTAATGCCACTGTAAAATACTTGCATTCACAGTCAGCTCAGAGGTGGGTGGAGTCTTGAATTAAGGACTAAACAACTTTGTGTAGGATTTTGACAAGCTACAAAAATCACATTTAGTCCTTGTAGGGTCAGAGCACAGCCATGAGTAACCAGCAGCAGCACAGCTAYGTATCTTGTCACTGCCATTGTGGAATTACTAGTTATAGGGGAGTTCTGAAGGGTTTTCTCATTTCTCAGATTGTACAGTACCTAGGATTTTAAATTATTCTTTCTGTTCACAAATATGTTTGCCATCTCTCCAAAAATTTATAAAAGCCAGATGTTGCCAAAAATCCACAGTATATACAGAGAACTGAAGAATTCTGGTACTGAACACTTGAGATTTATTCATCCAAATATTAGGAATCTAGGCTTGAAAGCAGGAATACCAGGTTTTAATAAACTTTGCTAAAAACTTCAGCTGATATTTGGGCCAGCCACCTAGGAGCTAAATACATTTGTGAATCTAGGTCTAGTTAAGTGTATAATAACTGCTAAAATCAAAGGGAATGGAGTTTCAGGAAAGCCTTGGCACTATGGTCGTTTGATTTCATGTGCTTTTTTTCCTCTGCATCTGTATAGTGGCACTCTACCTCACCAGGATACTGCCAAATGTTCATTAGAGCCTGAGGTAATCTGACAACTCCAGTTATATGACTATAGGCAAGAACTTGACAAGTCTTTTAAAACTATATCAATATAATTTAATAGATTTATATGTTGAAGCATCTGCCTATGCTGAAAATGTGGACATCTGGAAGAGATTTATTCTTCTTTACCTGATATTCCTTGGATCCTGGAGAAAGTAGTTTCCGCTGTGCATCAAGTTTCATGAATCTCCTAGTGACATTCTCCATCCGAGCATGCAAATTCCTGTACTCATCATACTCTGCATTGAAGTCATCCTTGTAACTCTGGCGTTGCTCATATGAGACTATAGCTATGTACTTTCTAATGGAAAAAATAAGTGTACAACTTGAATTTTTACACCAAGGACATTTCATAATTAGTTAATATCAAACAGTTGCCCAAGCTTGCTTTTAGGTCAGTTAACTATTTGACTGACTTGGCTTTTCTAGGTGTAAGTGCATATGATGCGAGAGAACATATTTAGGTAATTATAATCTTCATAAAAATCTACTGTATTTTTATGGCAATGACTTGGTAATATTTTGCTTTTTAGGGTTTCATTCAGAAGTTGTGCAAACTGTAGCATACCTGCATAACATAAACAATCATTCAAATTTAGAAAGACTAATTAATGCATCAACCTAAGGATAACTTAGATTATAGTCTGGTTCTGTGAAGGGACAGATTAGTCTTATTTCCTTTTGAAAATTCTTTTTGTTGCATTTTTGGGAGGGACTAAAATTATGAACTGGGATGCAGTTTAGGTTTTTGCTAGATTTGTGCCACTAACAGAAATAATAGCTATTGATAATATTAATTATTTTGATAAACAGAAGTTCAATTCATCTATCATACTTGGAATACAGCAAACTGCAAGGTAAGTCTGAAACTTGGAAAAAACAATCACATCCCCTCCCTCCTTAGGGAAACACAACATAAATGGTTAAAGTCACTGATGCTATTGACACACTTTCCTCATTCTTCTCTCCTCCAAATAAACATAAGAGGATATAACAAGCTCATTATACAAATCCAATATAAGGCAGCAATGCAAGCAATAGATACAATCGTGGCATTTTTTGTTTTTGTTTTCTTTCAGTCACACTAATGGTTTAGGTCCTCCTAGCCCAAAGACTCTCTTTGGATGACACAGGCACCTTTCCTAAGCAGAAGAGTTCTTCAAACCACCCTTTGATTAATTTTAACATGCTGCAAAAATCAAACAGGTTGAAACTTTGTACTAACACAGATGACAGCTTTTAGCAGTGATGTATAGCCTAGTCTAGATGCACCTGATTAGTTTTATTTAAGAGACTGTATAACTACTAAAGATGCCCTTCAACTTTTCAGGCGATACCACTAAAGTGATAGTGTGGAATATTGGCCTACAAACAGGTACCTCACATGGGCAAGCAACACCACAGCAACACATCCTAGCAAAGGACACAAGTGCCCCAGCAAAGCAGTTGCAATGTAAGTGTGAAAGAGAGAGAAGTGAGAGTAGAAGGGAGAGAAACTGAATTTATTTTTATAGCTTTTGCTTTAAGTTTGCTTAAAAAGATTATGTTATTTTGCTCTCATAACCTTTATCTTAAGATGGAAAGAATCTTTATACTAAAGCCATGATTACACTCATGAATTACATAGTACTTAGAGGCAGGCAGAGAAGTTGGAATAAACTATTAAAGTCCTTTGAACTGGATCATATTGTGGGTGCTTTCATGTTTTAATATTTCTGTATTGATCAAGCAGATTTTTGAAACAGTCATACTTTAATTTCTTTCCAGGATGCCAAGGCCACTAGCTTATCTGGAAGATTATTCTAAAACTAGCTCCTTTCACAGAAAATTCTATCATTAAAGTTTTTATCCCCAGTCAGAACTAAACCAACTTTATAAAAATTTTACCTGAAAAGTTTTTTTTCTTATTTTATTAGCAATGCTATTGGCATCCAACTTTAATATTAAATAGCATCAAATAATCACATACATCACGTTACTGTGCTGCCTCCTTTAACACAAACAGAAGATGCACCAAAGTTCAAGTGCTTGGCTGTAGGGAGGCCTCAACTCACTTATTTAATACTGCTGACATAACAACTAGTTTAACTGATCTTTTCCTCCGACAGAAGTTGGAGATCCAGGCAATTAGCAGTATCTTAACAGACAGGGACAGCAGCCTGTCCCCTTCTGCATTGCAAGTGTGACAACAAGGGCCCAGCATCGCCGTTGCAGCCGACACCATGTCATCGCACTGCTAGAATGCTGCAAGCACCCACTGGCTGACAGATTGTGTTGCTCATTCAGCTCGGAACATTGCAACAGCCATCAAAACCTTCTCAAACTCATCTTTCCAGGTGAGGAAAGAGCTTTGGACACCTTCCCTTCCCCACACAGTATTTTGTTAGAAATTCAGGTTGTAGTGACCAAAGCCTTCCAATAATTGCACAGCAGTCATTTGACTTTTACATTTTTTAAAAAGGCCATCAATAAAACAGTGGAACCCCCCCCCCCCCCACACTGGGTATTTGCAGAAGCTATTTCTGTATGCAGTGTTAGAACAGTAAAAAAAAAAATCCTTCTGGTAAAAATGATCTTTAATATTATAAGAAAAGGTATTTAGGCAACCAATTGATTCTACTATTAGAGCTATTTCACTCTTTAATACTTGTCTTACTGCAACAATGGTTGAAAATTCTTTTTAACAGGTAAATTTTAACTTTTGGACATGTTAAATAATCTTGTGTGTGACAGTTAAGGGGCTAAAATTAAACTTACTGGCAAGTAATTTTTTTATTTTTTTTTTGAAGTTTATCAACTGTAACACCCCAGTCACTAGGTATGTATTTCATATAAAAGTTTAATGCATTTTTATCTTTAATTATCATTAGAAGCTAAAGTTTAAAGTTTGAGCTGAGGTTTTTCTATTTTCTCTAGCTCCTTGATCTGCAATTGTATAGCAAAATGGGGTATTTTGCTGTACCTTCAAGTTCAGCAGTGGCCATCTGACATCAAAGCTTTAAAAATAACTTTGACGGTTAACTCCTTCTACTTTATTATATATGTTTCATAATGCTGGACTTTAGAGTTTGCTATTTTCCCCCCTCCACCTTCTCAGCTTAGATGCTCTAAGTAGTGAAAACACAAAAAAAGATGCCTGAATTTCACATATTCAGTATTTTAATATTCAACTGTCCTCTTGTGTTGCCTCACCTCTAAAAAGAAAGCAGCACATGTTGATATTCCTTTCCTGTCCTGCTGTTATGAAGGAGGAGGATGAGATTAAATGACTTAAGTCTTCTGAAGTGTATAAAAAAACCAAACCTTGGTTTTAATATTTTTTGCTCAAAATAATTAAGGACCACCTCAGAGTTCAAAACTTGCAGGTATTCAAATAAGGCTCCTGGTTGATTTAACATTAAAGGAACTTGTCATTATTCTAGAGATCTATTTTGGCAAATTTTCTTTTTTGCAGCTAAACAGGAGTTTTTACAGGTGATTTTTCAACTGCTTCAGTGAGTGGTGAGAGATTCTTGATCATTATTTTACTCACATGAAGTAGTCTGGTAGTTCACTTGTTGATGAAGGAGGATCCATGGAGGCAGTGCAAGTTTCTTTAACTCCTATAGAAAAGCAGAAGTTTGACATTCATGATAAATGGTTTCCTGACATTCATGAAACAGATTTAATATAGCCAAATACCAATCTGATGGTCCTGCAAAAATCCTTTAGAGTTTTATTCTCACAGTAAATTATTAAGAATAAGCTCTACAGTTTAATAATAGAGCTCACATAGCCTTCCCCATAGTAGGCAGTACCAGAGTTTAAAAGCAGGGCACAGCTACTTCAGTCTACAGGTAACACATTATTAACTCAAGGTCAACCTTTCTTATTTCAAGACCTGATGCGGCATCTGCACGGCAATTCAAGTTATGCAGCAGCAGATGTAGCTGAACAACTTAAGATAGCTTGATACACACACACACACACACACACACACACCCCAACATCCAGGTTCCAGAGGACTGCAATAAATAGGGTAGAAAGCTGAAGTTCTTCTCAGGCAACGTTTTTCTCCTGCCTTCCCTCCTCCCCTGGCAATTACAGATATGCAAAGTTAGATTTAATTTCAGCACTCTTCTAAACAGAGAATAGCACTCTATAGGAATAACTGGCATTCAGGCTTCAATTACATGCAACAAAGATTTGCTCCTCGTTAATGCAGCAATACTGGGTTTGATACAGTTTTTTGCACTTGTAAATTCTCTTTGAGTTGGCATTATGAAAGCAGAGTGCACTTAAACCCTAATCCCTCTGTTTAAAGTAATATTTTGAGAACCACTTATCTTCTTGATAAATAAGAAAAATACCTATTGTAAGGAAAAGTTACCTGGAACAGGAAGAAATGTTCACTATCTTGGTAATACATCTCTACTTTTCATTTAGGGTTTGCTGGGAAATTTTAAAAAGCCCCACACAATCCTATATATTATCTTACATTGCCACTGTTTAAACACAGTATTTCTGCTAAAGCTCAAACATTCTTACCAATCTCTAAGCTATCTGAGCCTCATAAGTCAAGGAGAGTAAAAAGCTATCATACTATGTTCTACTTGATCCCTTTGCTTTTAATAATAAAAGCATTATGTGGTATAAAAGGTGGAAGTGGGAACAAAATTTCTAAGAGATAAATGCAAACAGCAGTACAACTGTTCGTTGTACATATATACAGTAGAACTTATGTGAATATGGTTTTGCTGTGAACATTTCATTTCCAGAAACTCAAGTGTTATTTGTTCGAATGACTTGGTACACTTAGGAACTTCAATACAAGCACCAACCTGAAGCATAAGATTGATTCCCCCCTGCTTCAGCCATTCAGAATTTTGTTAGTGGCCTCTGGAGACAAGTTCTCATGCTTATAAGTTTAGTGTTAATATTTTTCAAGACAATCGCAGGTCGCATGTGAACACTGTGTAACATGTCCAGGATAAATGTGAAAAGACTATCTCAAAGCACCCTCATCTACAAGCACAACAGTACTTCAGAGAGGCACCCTAAATACTCTAAATAAGCCCTGGGATTGTTGTAGGTAAAGGCTGAATCTGACTTCCAGGTTGTTAGCCAAACCTCCAAAATACAACACACAGGTTTAACAAAGGAATCGACCTCTGCACTATGATGATTTTTTTAAAGAAAAGAAATGAAGTATAATCTGCGTGTTTCCATTTAGCTTTGCAGTGGCATTTTAAAAGTGTTTATATCTTTTTACTTCTTTTTTTGAAGTAAAAAGTTCTTGTAGTCAAGAGGAAAAAGTTTATAGCACTGTCCAAACCAAAACTCTAGTAAACCATACGCCAATTTATGTCATAAAGGCAGAGTACCAGGATCATTTGCATATGGTGAAATACGTTTGCATCTGTTCCATGTGTTTCAATAAACAAGTAAATAACAACAAGTATGTGTGAAAAGCTTTTAATCATGTAATTTGAGTGTGCAGGTTTTAAAACTTGCTGATTCAAGAAACAGAGTAGCTTTCAGTGAGCTACCAATTTAATGGAAATCAAGGGAAAAAAATCCATTACTTGTGTTTTTCTAGTATCTAGCCCTCCCTTTTAGCCAATTACTATCTAATAGTGATCCWTTTAGTAACTACAGCAAGGGAGAACTAGATCATTCCCATTTCCAGTCCCCGGTTTCACTGATCAAATTATAAAGGTTACCCATGTTACAGGTAGAAAAAGCAGCATATTAATACCTTCACTTGACTCCAAACTGGAGGAGCTTTTCAGCTTGGCAGTTTCTTCTTTCCTAAGGTCTTTCTCCTTTTCATCCACACTCACAATATCATGCTTTTTGATTTGGTCCTTCTCCTTATGCTTTTTTGCTTTCTTTTTGGATTTTTTGTGCAACACTGAATGCTTCTCACCTGTGGACTTTGGACACTCTAACTGAACTGCAGTGGATGCTGGGATTTCCAAAGGAGTCCTAGAGGTATATTTTTCTTGCTGGTCCTCATAGATGCTGCTGCCATTCTGACTAAAGCTGTCTACAGGCAGATCTTGAGTCCCCCGGCCTTCAGGAGTGCTGGGGGAGTTGGAGTTAGAGTTTACAGTCTGAGGAGGGTTTGAAACAGGAAGGTGAGTAGAGGGAAGCGGTGGAGGAGTGGGAGTAGCAGCAGCTGCAGGGGGAGGTGGTGGCGGGGGGGCTGCAGCAGTTTTCTCACTGGAGGCAGGCAAGTGACCGTTGAATGTTGGTTGAACTCTGTTGGTAAGGTGAGATATTCTTGGTTTTTTATTCATTAACGGATCAATAAAATCAGAATCCAAAAGCCGTTTCTGTAAAAAAAAAAAAAAAATTAGTTTTGCTCCGATGCTGAAAGGTACATTTCCAAACAGGTAATTACTGAAAACATCTTTCTTATCTAAAAATAACCAGCAGAAAAATTATTGCAGCTAAATATATGCCTTATTTCATATTTAGTTTTTAACTTCTTATGATATGGCAAGTTCTTCTTCAGTCCTACAGCTAAGGCTTTTGGAAGAAAGATGCTCCACTCAGCTGCTCTATCAAAGCCTTTACTAAAATAAGGTCAGGTTAGTATTGTTTAGGTATCAATTTCAGTACAGATATATCTGGCAAGAGTAAACATTTGCTGACACAAAATGATGTTATTTATTAAAGCAGTTCTAAGTAGCATGTGACACTGTACTTATCAGAAAATGTAAAGTGCAAAGCAGATAGAAAGTAGGTAAAAAGTCAGGTTTTGCTATAGTTGTGGTTCTAGCTTTTCTCCAGCTGAAAAGCTAGTTTGTGTCCTCTTGTTTAACAGGCATATACTGCTTATGTTGATGTACAAAGCAGCAGCTTTGCCCAGAAGTGCCAGGCACAGCTTTATACTACTCAGCTGAAATAATTCCAGATTCTGTGTATATGAAAGTAGATGTGAAGAGGTCCATGAGACTTGCACCATTTCACCATTTCTGACAGGCAGCAAATTAGCAAGAAGCAGGAATGTGATATCCACTCCCCTCTTTTTTTAAAAACAGAAACACCTTGAGGGTAAGATATTTTCAGTACTTACTAGTTCATCATTCTATACAGACAAGCTCTTGTGTCCCCCGCTACTTTCAAATTTCAATTACATTTACTGAAGTGCAGTTTTAGTCACAGAAAGTATCAGTGATACTTTTCCTCAAAGTACTGCCTTCTATATGAAGGTTTTCAAGCTCCTTCTAAAAAGTCTGTATTGTCCTGTTTTATTGATAGGAAGAGAGGACATAAGTCTTTTAAGTCTGAAAAGCCTGAGGGAAGACTGAGGTACTAACCATTGACTCAGATGTCTTAACACCTACGCTACTCTGAATCATAAAGGAATTTAAATAATGCCTATAGAAAAAGAAATATCCCACCAATATTTCAAAGGAGCAGAATGCTACTGTCATTTGTTGCTTACTCTGGACTTCTCTGAATTTTATATTTAAACAGTGCTTAAAAGTAGCACAAGAATGCCTGTGCACATTTGACATATTAAAACTAACATATCACAAAGAACCTTGAACATATGTAATGGTATAACAAAAATACGTATCACTTGTCTTTAGAAGAACTCCCTATACACAAAGATAAACAAGTCATTTGGCAATACAATACAATTTTAAGTACTTAACCAGAAAGCAAATGATTGCGTAACAGTAATGGGTAACTAAGAAGTTAAGCTTCTACAGACGAGCTTAAGCTTCAGTAAGGTCAACGTACTATTGATAGTTACGTTCTAGGTCGACATGTTAGCTGTTCAAACATTACAGGGATAGTCACTGTCAGAAGCTATATGTGCATTTACAAAATACTGCCTACAAAGGAATCTTTTTTTTTGAAGATTTTAATAAATAATCCGAAATACAGAACACTTTAAATATAGTGGTCCTTAAAAGCTTATGGTCACATAACCTAAAGTCTTCCACAATGCGAACATTTAAAAAAAGTAATCATCCCATTAGAAATAAATGCTTCAATTTTTCACATGTTAAAGAAAGTATTACTGCCTCGCATTGCAGCTTTTACACCAATATAAAATGTGTTAAATCTTAATACACTACGTAATGTTAAAAAAGCCACAAATTAAATACCTGGGAAGGAGAAGTTGATGCAGCATCTTTATTAGAAGTTACTGAAGATTCCATATGACTGCTGCTGGTGGCATTCTGAGATGAATTTACTTTTCTGTAAGGATTACCCACATTTCAGGTTACAAGGCAAAAATGTCTGTGTCATAATTTTTTCATTATTTGGGAAGACATACACTCATTTTCCAGCAGACAGTTTTTAAAGATTGCTACTTTCCTTCTCCTGAAAACTGAACTTACCTAGCAAGTATTAACTCCAATGACTGTTTATCTATTTCGTTGTATCCAGGCCAGTCTTTCTGAATCTCTTTAAACACATAATCCTTCAGAGTGTAAGAGTTATCCTTGGGATTCAAGTTGGCTACCTACAGGCAGACATTTGAAAAGCAAATACATTTATTACGTAAATAAATACATTAATACATTAAATACATTACATAAATACATTTCTATACTCACAAACTACAGCAGTAAGATTAATACTGGAGAGCTATAAGCTGAAAATAAAAGCAAGCAACAGTTTTCCAGGTTTTAGATTGTTTTTATCAAGGTAGTTCTCATCTAATAGGCACTGATTCTCAAAACATGGTCAATTTTGGATCTAAAAATTTAAGTGAATCCAAAATTACTGTGTATATATGAAGTGTATTCTGTGAAAAAGCTCTCTGAACCGCATAACTGTATTTTCTTGTCTTTAATACAATATTAAGAATCAAGACAAATGACACCAAAATTTTCAGTTTTCACTGCACTAAATATGTTGAGATGCCCGAATATGTACTTCCAAATACAAATTCAGTTTTTAATTTCAGGAGGATGCCTCCTGTTCTTTTGTTTCATACAGGTATACTGGGTAAACAGGATACTCTTATCATAAATGATTCTAGAGCTCAAACTAATCTTGGAAACAACGTATGCTTTCCATCATCATATTAAGTGCTGTACTACAAGCAACAGCAGCTTTATTTGACATCATTTGTTTTGATAAATAAACGGCTTTTCTTTCTGAAGTGATTAAGTCATGTAGTTTAGTACATGCAATGCATAAGGTGCCACAAGAAACTATAGCTTTCTAGTGAAAGTCCTAAGTGACTACTTAACTAGCAACTAAACTTTTTCTTCCAGTATAAAGATGAATTATTCATCCAGCTCATTAGTTTTAAGCCATATCAAAGATTTACTGAAGAAAAAAGTAACTCCATTCATATACCTAACAAACTATGTTTTGAATACAAAATTTAGTGCTAAAAGTCAGAGATGTACAAGCCCAGATCCAGGCTGCATTTTTACACAGTGTTCATTATAGCAAATCAATTTCATGAGATGGTTATGTGCACGCTTGCTGTTCCTTGAAAGTTAGATATTTTTGCATTTTCCTTAAGAAAAGTATACCCAAATGTTAAAATAAGCTAGTAAAAGCTTATGACCATTGACACCTAAAGTGCTGTTTTAAACCTCCTCATCTGAGATCTGTTCAGAGTTTCAGAGAAAACCTGGGAGTAAAACAGTCTATGCCTGTTTACCCCAGACAAAAAGCTAGGTTACTCTTCAACACAAAACCATTGCTTTGTGTAGCTTTGACTATTTTCTGCCTCCAAAATATTTGCTCAAAATGTAAACGTAGATGCTCAAAGGAGGATTTCAATATGTGCTAGTGGATTAAAGCATGCTTTATCTTCTGATGTATTTTCTGACATTCTCACAGCTGATTTTAATTTTATTCGATACACTGCAGAAAAGCAGACACAAGATACCCAGAAACAGCAATTTGTCAAAAACAGAGTTAAAGCAGTATTCCCAGAGAAGCACGTGTGCATATTAGATCGTAACAAGTTTAGGCTCCAAACTTTAGATTTCTGCAGAAAAAATTGATTATGAAGATGAGAGAAACGTAAGCATGACCTTTCATGGTACAGCGCTTGACCATTTCACCAATGAACTAGAAGCAGAAGACTACAATGCTGGTGTACTGTAGCCATCCTGTTAACTTCCAAATGCAAACCAAGTACCTCCAGGTATTTTGCACAGTGTACTGGAAAAAGGTTCCAAGACAGTTTTCTTAAACATTGCCAAGAATAAAGGGACACAGGAAATATTTGCATCCTCCAGAGAGCTGAGCTTTTAAAATGTTCTATCAATTTAAAGTATAAATCGAGTATTTCAATTCATGTAAGAACATGGCTTTCACTAAATTGTAAATACCTTCAAGGTCAAGCAAACTACCATTGCACTAGGCAAACTTAAAGCAGCAATGCTAAACATATTCAAGCAAAAACTTAAAATTTAATTCAAGATCAATCAAAACTGTAAAAATGTTGAATTTTACTTGCTTTAGTTGTTTTTAAAACACTTGCTTAGATAAATAGGAAACATTCCTACCTTAAATTATTAATACATGCTTAGTTCAGTCACAGTACATGGGAACAGGTAGTATTAAGAAATAAGGGAGCAGCCACAATCGTATATCTTAACAAACCTTCTTAGAGCTGTTTTAGTAGAAAATTAAATGTGATACTCTTCAATACAGAGTTTAAGAGTTTCACCTATATAAGCTACAAACCTACCAACAATTTTGATGACTATGATAAATATTAATGGAGCTTAACTCAAAGGAGAATTAACTCAGTGGAAAAGCTACTTAATAAAAAAAGCTTCCAAGCAAGATAAAAACAGAATTCACATGATAGCAAAGAAAAACCTATGCTCAAAAAAACTGACCACTACTTTTTTCATTTATTGTTAGGCCGAAATAGCCTTCATAGGATTGCAATTCTACACAGAGAGAAGAGAGAAGTCAAGTATCACTTAGAGGCCACCAATACATTCAAATGAAAAACCAATCTATTTGATTACCAAACTTCTCCCCCATAAAGTCGGCATAAGAAATATAAAGCACTATGATGAATTATTTTAAGCAATTGAGAGAAACTATGGCCACCCACTGAGCAGTCCAAAGTAACAGAAAGAGGGGAAAAAGGCATTAGGAGCCAAGCTAAAAACAGTTAGTTACTGCTTGACATTCTAACAAAATGAAAACACCCCCAAATTTTTTTAGCCTTTCCTTTCTTCCCTCACTTTATACAAATGCCTCAAACTGCAAGTCAAAGTTGATCGGGAAAAAGTTAAATGAGAAGAGTATCATATAAGGTGTTTACCAGTTTCTAGCTTAAATACAGGAGCAACATACCTCAAAATTATGATTAGAAGAACAGCAGGGGAAGAAAAAGCTGTCAAGAACTCAACGGTCTCACCTGTTGAAGGACAGCTGCAAGGGAATTCTTGTCCTTTTGGTTAACACCATCTCTCTGCAAGCGAGCAAGCAACTCTGGTTTCTTGTAAGTCTTCAATGCGAGCAAGTGAATCACCCTGTCCCTGTACGGTCGCTGAGAAACAGTGTTATTTACATGAGTCTTCCGTATTGTATTTGCTGGGTTCATGGGTGTTGACCTCTTCCTCTCAGGCACAGCATCTGGAATGCTTTGTGGTGCTTTCCTTATCTGTACTCTTTTTCCTAAAGTAAGAACAAAAAAAAAAAGTGACATGAGAGGTCAGGAAAAGACAAGGAAGGTAATGTTAAAGAACTTACTAAGCCAGATAAATTGCAAAAGCTGTATTTATTCCGCATTTTAAGATCAAGATCTATTAGCATATTGAAGTAGTAAAAATGCATCAAGCTAGGAATTAACCATGAAATAATCAACATAAAAAAACCATGCAAATGAGCAATATTTGTAGGAAGATTTTACTAATATCTTCATATAGATGCTTTTATTATTTTTTCAGTTTAGAGTCTCAAACCCTTAATACCGAAAGAATCAGACTACCTTCAGAAAGAGTTCTCTGAAGCATGAAGCAAAGCTCTTCTGTATAATTAAAAAGTTCCCCACTAATGCCTACAGAGCCCAAATCTAAACAAATAATTGCATCACTGCTAAAAATCAAACAAAAACAAAACAAAACACACACACACAACCAATGCTTGGTATTAATCACCTGAGTTACAATTTGCTCCACATTCCAAACTGAAGTGTTCACCTCTACTACTCAATACGCCCATGCACATGGCATCAAGTTTGTCAGAAACAATGTATCAAAAATTTAACAATTCTTGGGACCGAGTTCGGAGAAGTTTTTAAAAYAAAGCCTGCACAGCATTTTGATTCAGACTCTATAAAAAGCTGTGTCCCTCAACTGGAGGGACAAGTCCGTAAACAACACATCCAAAATACATAATAATGTCTACCCTGAATTTGAGTTTTCTGGAAAAAGTCACAACTTCTCTACATTGCTAGCCATTTCTAATGACACTTGCTATAGTGCAGAACAAAATTTATCAAAGCATTAAAGAAAATTATTGCAGTGAAAGTTACTTGCAATCTGATAGAAGAGGCGAGACAAACTAGGCAATTTTTCAAACTAGCAACTGGTATGTTTTGTACATGACAAACTAATGAACGTGTGTGAGAAAATCTGAAGCTCTACCTCTATCAAACAGGCTTGAAATTTAGGAATTTTCTGAAGTAATACACATACAGCTGAGCTGTATTTGTATTCTTATCCCCAGGAATAGTAAAGATTTGTTTCATTTTGCAGTGCAGACCAAACCTTTATAACCTTTTTCAGAACCATGCATGTTCCCTGGACCTTGCCCTTCTGGTTTTCAAGAACAAATGTAATCATGTAAACCTACATGGTTACATTTTTAGCACAGTATGAACTTGTCAGTTGTTTAACTGAATGAAATACAAATATTTTGACAAGTTAAATTCTATTTAGACACACACGCACCCCTGGCATAACAGATAAGAAAGTGTTTGAATACTACTTACACTGCCATGTCTGTAAATCACTTTAGAAAAGTTAACTTAAAACGCAACCAAACCTTAAACAGTTAACACTGGTTCCTAATTGATGCTGTATTAAACATACTATAACATTTAAGCAACCCTCATATGCCCTAACAGCAACTAGACCTGTCTTGTATCAGAGCTTCATCTATGCCAGTCTGAAACAAAGTATCCCAGAACACTGCATAGTGTTACTGGCGTGTTTAAACCCTATTTCTTTAATATATTCACTTAAGTTCTACTTAAACAACCACTGAGAATTATGCAATGATTTGCATGTAAAATAGAAATGACAAGTGACTACCCCATCTCAAGTTTTAAAATAAAGTGGCAGATCTTAAATTGCTATTAAAGACCAGTTTAGATAACACATGGGAAGCAGATCTGATTTCGCATCCTAACATTAACGAATGCCTTGTCCAATGCCATTAGTGCCAAGGCCACAAACATTTAGTTTTGTATTCCAGAAAGCCACGAAGGTGCCTACTTAAAATGCCACGCAATGAGACAAGGCATATTGAGCAAGCATTGCAACATCACTGGCATGAACGTTTGTGCTGGCAGAGGCCCTACAGTTAAAGCTGTAAGTGACAGTCTGCTTGTCCTATACTCCGGACTCTTGTATTCATTAATCTTTGTAATGTACAAATGGCAAGGGACTCGCCAACTGTGGGGTAGGCAGCAAGAAGTGCCTTTCATCAGGTCACCTTTGGTTTTGCCCGAGAGGATAGAAACTGTCTAGCCTTTACACTTTCTGCAAGTCAGAGCGGTAACTCCTGTAAGGGGGGTACAGCTCAGCACCGCGGGCAGGACTGCCATTGCCTCTACTGTGGAGTACCTGGAACGCAGAGCCCTCATCTTGGGCCTATTTCCAACTGACTTTAGACTCCCCAGGGAAACAGGGCACCAAACAGTTCAATAACAGTGTCACCTAAACTCTTTGTTTTGCAGAAAGCTACAAAGTCCTCAGAAAGACTCCAACATTACTTAACATTTTTATTTAAAAAAAATGTCACGGCCTCACAATAACAGTTGCTTATTGATGATGAAGTGAGAATCAGAGGCTAAACACCAAACCATTGTTAAAAACTAGTCTTGCTAAATAAATTCTAATTAGCATAAGCATTAGCATGTGTGAAAAGCAAAGTTTTTCTCCAACTATTAAGCTTACGAATTTGTTTACAAGAATTTCCAATATTAATTTTTTTAGGTTACAAGTTAAGGTAAAGTTTAGCACAATATTTAGGTATTCAGAAGTGTTGTTACAAAAACATTAGCTATTAAAGAGAATTTAAGTGTACAGGAAGTTAAAATCTCATGTCAATGGACAAGATTTCCAACAGCCAAACAATATGGGAATAAGGAAGAAAAGACTGGCAGACTTTTAGGGAAAAAAGGTTACATCTGAATGGAGCAACAGGATTCTAAATCTATAATGTGAAGGTGAGCTACCTAAACTTGATCTTTGAATGTATAACTTTGCCAACAATAAGCTGACAAGATTAATTACTGAATTAGAAAAAAAACTTACAGGCATCTATTAGAAAATTAAATACAACCATACCTACAAATGGTCCACCAGGTTTAATAACCTTTGCACTTCGATTGCGTGATTCCTCTTCTGCTTGGGTCATGCGCTCTCTGGTCATCTGATAGGAATCATTTGTTGCACATACTGTAATTTTATCCTGTATAAATCCCAGGCAACTGAGTTGAGAGACTCCGGAACTATAAGAACATTGAAAAAATAACTGAGGCCAATCACTATTTCAAGTTTGGAGAGGTGGTTGCATTAGAAACTTTAAAGCCTGTCTTAACAGGCAAAGAGAAGTGTTTTTCAATTCTTGACTGCAAGCTAACATGTAAATATATTTCAAATGTTTCAGAACCTCTCTACATGAACACTTAAATTGTACTGATTTTACCTGTCAACACAACTACAATTCTCATATAGATATGCACGGCGACTTCATGATAGTCTTGGTAGCTGTACCATACTGATAACTACTGCAATAAAAATTAAATCTGAACAGAAGTAGTTATATTGGAATCCTAACTGTACACACATTATGTCTAAGGGCTTTTCAAATAATGTCCAACTCTTGATGAAATAAACATTTGAAAGTCACATGCTTCTTCTGCTTGTCAAAAGGTAGTCTGTCTTCCAGTTGAAGAAGGTTAAGTCAGCCACCCCGCAAAATGCAATTTTTACTTGTTACTTTGCCATCCAGAGTTTCTCTTCATATTTATTTCTTTCAGAAAGATTCTCTTTTCTCTTCGCTTATTTTGTATATTTGATAGCACTGAAGAATGTTTATGGTTAATCCATCTGTTGTTGTGAGGATTTATATTTAATAAGAGACACTTAATTCCTCCTCCTCCCCCCCAACTGGAAAGAATTCAAGGGCAGATGTGGTATCTCTTTGATAGAGTCAATACAGGCACTAGATTTCAGGACAAGTTTCTTGAAGAATATGGTTCTTAAGGGTCAATGAATACTTTGCATTCATATAGGCAGCAGATATCAGCAGTGGTTCACGGACAGAATTGCTGACTGACGTTCCCAAAAGGTGAGGGTTTGGGTTTTACTGACCCGGAGAGGGGGTTTCTCCCCAGAATTTCGTGCCCTCATTTCCTCTGGGTGAGTTTTACATGTATTGTTATACCACAGTGCATGTCTGTACTCAGCTGAGAAAGCACGTTCAGCAGTCAAACAATGACTTCATTTAAACTGGCTCAAGTATTATAGCCACAACAGATCTTTTGTGCTGCACTTGCCATTGCAACATCCAAATAACTCTGATCAGAGAAAGCACAACAGGTTTAGCTAATTGAAGCATTTTTAACAACCCTAAAACCTTCCAGTTAGGGTTCCAAAAAGAAAGGTTCAGGAGGATTTGGCATCTAGTTTCTCACCAGGTTATTTCAGAAAGTCAAAAAGCTGGATCAAGCCAAGCCTTTATATTGCACAGTATTTAAAGAATTTACAGCGATGATTTGTCTAAATGGAGGCTATTAGACATTATTTCTCGCCCTCAAGTCATACTATTTACCCATTTACCTATTCTACCCATTGCCCAGTTCCTTGAATGCTGCTGCCTTAGCACTTCATTCAAATTCAACATTTTAAAAATCAACTAGCATTTAAGCACTGTACATCGCTCAACTATACGTGGCATGGTATCACTTCCAAGATCGCAGTGGCCAGACTCCAAGTGAAGTTGCAGGAGAAAAAAGGGCCCCACTGGGGAAGTCGACAGCATGAATTAGCTCCTAAACCAACTCGCCCTAATGCACAGAGCATGTTCATCTACATGAGTGTTAATGCTCAGTAAGGCAGATAAAGCTTAGACGTGAGACAAAGACCAGAGAGGCTGTGTAATCTCCCTCCTTGGGCTGGAGATTTTAAAAACTTGACTGGTCAAAACTTTGAGACAATTTTGAGACCAGACCTGCCTTGAGCAGAAAATTGGACTAGACAGCCTCCAGAGGTCTTTCCTGACCTAACTATGATTCTATAAGCTTATAACACAAGTCTTGCATTATCTTTGCAAACACTTTGTACAGAGAGTTGACTACAGAGGAACTCAAAGGCTAGTCTGAATTAGATTTTGAAGTAGATTAGTAAAGCCACGTTAAAACTACATAGGCATTTTCTTCAGAGAATTAGAGTGACTTAGGTTTAGTTTCACTTACACAATGAATTCAGTTTAGCTTAACTGAAGCAACTACTTCCCAAACAAGAAAGTGTGCACACAGAAGTTCAATGAAACACTTGAGTCAGACTTGAGTACCCCTATACATTAGGCTTGTCTACACATGGTAGCTTATGCCATTTCTCTGAGAAGAAAGAGCCATCTTACACAATGGTTCTCTTGAAGGCCACTGAAAGGTTTTCTAACAGGGAGTTTCAGTACACCAGCTGCTGCAGCAGGCCTTTGGGACTGCTTCATCAGACAGAGAAGAAGCAGGACCTTCTCTCACCATCTGCATGCACTCTGGCTCCTTACTTTGTGCCAGCCTCAGCAGCTGTCTGACCCCTTTCAGATAGTTTAATCCCCACCATCACCCCAAAAATACCCTAGTCTGGTACAAAACCATTCAGCTTTTTGCCACTTCTATCAGTTAAATCAGTTCACAAAAAGGCTGTATTATAGTAGAAGTGAGCTGATGCAAGAAAAGTAGGAAGATGAGGATATTCAAAGACCTCCCTGCCTTAGGCAGCAGAGAGCTATTAAATCAGCTCATTCTCTTACTGCTCTCAAAATTCTCCATCTAGACAAATCCCTATTTCAAGAATGAGAGCAGCAGCTCTCCTGTGACCAAGGACCTCAACAGCATCTTTCACAGATACACATAAGACATCGCTGTTTGCTATTAGTTTCCCAGATTAATACATAAAACCTGCCTGCTATTTGCTACTAGTCAAGAGGGATAGGCAGTTGTTCTACAGCACCCAACTCCATCTACATTAGGGATAAATATCATATTCCAGGAGCTAAAGAAAGATTTATTGTGAAAGCATGGTACTCTCTTGCCTAATAGGTAGACATTAACACTGTTCATTTTGTTACTAATTTAAATGAACCAGGACAAGGCACTGCTGTATTGCATTTGGGTTCTGAAACACGATAGTCATGCAATTATGGATGAGGTCCTTGATTTATGTGGTTCTTAAAATAAGACAACTATCCATCGTGGCCAGCATGCTAGCATGCTGCCAGCTATAATCATATTTACATATGGTCATAGAATAGATCTGGTTTACCTTGGATGATGCTTAACTCCAAATACTTTTAAAAATAGCACCAAGAGGTGAGAAAGGACTCAAAAGGTTACTTTTTTTTTAATTAAAAAAAAAGCAAAACCAAGAAAAGTTCTATGTAAAAGCAAGTATTTATAATTAGCAAAAAATCATGCTATTGCTAGGAATTAACCTTCTACTGCAGCTCTTCACTAAGAACACTTCTGGTAAACTTTTCCACTATATGTTCAAAGCCACAGAATCTACTTAAATTTGCTATGAAAGAAAATGTTAAGTAAGACTTACCTTGAGACCGTTTGCTGGACACAGTCAAAGCTTCCCTGAGGATTATCTTTGCCAACATTTGACAAGTAGAAGTTAAAATGATGTACTTCATTTGGGAGATCAACTTTGGGAATTTTAACAAGCTAAAATGAGAAAAAAGTTTATGTAAAAACTTCAGTCTACACTCCTTTGCTCATAATAAACTAGAATTGTAAGTCTTCTGGAGATTTAATTTTAAAATGACAAACTGTATTTAGAAAAGTTTTTATATGATTTCAGTCATATCACTATAAAGTCTGCTTTGGCATAATTCTCCACACTGGCTATGTCTTACACTTGTAACCGTACTAGAAAAGCTGCAGTCATTCAGGGTCTAATTCAGCAAAGCATTTCTTAAAGCAGCAAACAATCCTTTCAAACTTAGTGGAATTAACATGCATGTACTTAACTTTAAACGCAAGTGCCGGGGTATAATCAAATGAACCGAAGTTCAGCTAACAAGACAGATTAGAGCAATTCACACAGAACCTATAGGATACTTCCTTGACTTTTTAATTTATTCAGTCCTAATGAAGGTCATACAGGATTCAGTTATAGAAAATAAAATAAGAAAACAGGAATGGAAGAAAGAGACCATAACCAAGTTACGAGTCTAAAACTTATTAAACTATAAGCGATGAAATTCAGCTCCAAAAGGCATTAAAATCTTTTCTTTTGCTCACCTCTAAATCAAATTATTTGTGAAAAAGTGAAATTGTATAGAGTTTTTGGTACATTTAGTCAGATGTAATAAAAGTTGCTTTCCTTGGTAGCATAGATCATTTAGTACAGGGTATACTGTATTCTACYGGAGTTTGAAAATGTAAATTATGAGAAATAATTAAAATGCTTATTGACATCAGTACGTTTTTCAATGTGCTGCTTTACAAAAGCAATACTGAAGCACAGAAACTACTGCCATCTAACTACTGTATTCTGAAGGTAATTAGCTTGCAATAAGTCTAAAAAACTGTTCTTCCAAATTTTGCTTGAACTTTGAATGGATTAGGAAATACACTGGACAAAGGAAGATATTTATAAGCAATATTCAATACTTAGAAATCCTTCTCAACTTTTTGCTTGCTAAATTGGCCAATCTTCATAAATGTAATGTCATTTGCATGAAGTAATAATATAAAACTAAGAAATTCTACTACTATTTAAAATTATCAATACTGGCAGAGCTTAGCAACAGCTTGGGACAAAGAACAGGCACAAAAAAGACAGACAAGTTATCTGACCACCATATTCAGTTACCTAAGCTTAAAATATTAGCATTCTTAAAAAGAGCAATTTGTGCATTTGAAATAAGAATGAAAAGAAAGCAGTTAAGTTACCAAATACAAAATTTTGGATTATGTATGCAACTTTACTGTAAACTTCATAATAATTAGAAGGTAAGATCCTTTCAATCTAAAAAAATCAGACATCCAAATGAAACTTTTGTTCCAGAAAGTTAGTTATCACTTATTGAAAGTTTTAGTATATTGACTTTACAATATATTTGGCAGGTATGCAAATGCCCCACAGGTGTGTATTATGAATTCGACAGCACCATAAATAGAAGATAGAGAATTCAACCCAATGAATAAGCAGTAATGCTTTAATGTGATACACCTTTTGGAAAACCAAGAAATATGCACTACAATCAATCTAAGACTGCCCCTCAAAAAACACAAGCAAATAGGGAAGTAGACAACTGTTGCCATAAGTTGCTTGGACTTTATTTTCAAAGCTTATTTTGTATAAATCTTTCTCTATTTTCAGTTGAGCAGCCTAAAGATTATATATGCATGCAAACACATAAAGCATCAGAAATACTTACACTCTGATATTTAGATTTAAAATCTAAAAGAATTTCTGTGAATATTAGGTTATATAATGGCTGTGTTTTGATATGATAATGCAAAGACAGAAGCTGGCCTAAGAGCACATTCAAAAATACACAGAGGCCTATGAAGCTTATCACCAACAATGATTTACCAGGAGTAAACTCAAAGGGAAGACCTGAACTTTTATGACAAATCCCCCGACTCCCAAGATTTAGGAAACGGGACTCTCAGACCACTCCAATACGCACAAAAAAAAATCTGTAAATAAGACAGTGATGATGATGAGGGAACCAACTATTGCAGCCATCGAGATAGCTTTTTATTAGACAATTAAATGACCTAGCAATTTACTTTTATTCTCAAATTTTTAGGATATCTTTTTCAAAAATTTCATTAGAACTACATAATCATTCCTCAGGCATTCACTAAACAGGACAAAGCAGAAAGAAGAATTGTGGGGGATGTTTACTGCTATACTTACGACTTCAAAAGTAGCACAGCAACTAATCTGATGACAAAAATTTAACCCTTTCATCTTCAATTTCAACCATCAGATTGTTACTTCCACCTTCTAATAGAGCAAGGAAGAGATATAATGGAGAAGGTTTCTGACTAGGTCTGGAGTATTGAAAAAATTCTTAATCATTCTAGATTGATATGCAGTTGCCTGTTTTATTGCAAAACTATTATTTCATTTGTAATGCACAATTCCATTCATAAAAATGAGGAGGCCCTTTTTTAAAGTTCTTACAGTTAGAAATAGTAGTCATTTTTGAAGAACTCAAATAAAGACAAGAGCATAGTGGGAGAAAGGGGATGTTGATGTGGTGTTTCTCACTAAGGGTATCTGAATCCAGTGGAATGAAGGACCCAGCAGTAGCTATCATAGCACTGGAAAAGGACATGTTCAGAGTATCCACAGAGTCAAAGCTCTGTCCCTCATACAAGCAAATGTATTGAAGAAAAATCCATCATAATTCAGATAACGTAGTTTAAAAAACATTGCAAAAGCTCTGAGTGAAAAAAGCATCTTAAATTATATTACACCAATTAAATCAGATAAGCCTATTTTCCACATTATGGTTCAAAAGTGAAAGCCAAAACATTTATGAAGTGGAATGAAGTATAATTATTAAATCTGCGGATAACACAAGGCTGGCAGGGACAAAATATATGATAGAATTAAAATTCAAAGCAGTCTTGAAAAATTGGAGAAGAGGTCTGAAAATAAAAGTATACTACTATTCAAAGAGAGTGTAAAGTACTTTGAAGATAGGGATCAACTGACTAGGGAGGCAGTTCTACAGCATATGATCTTCAGGTTACAGTCAAACAGAAAATGAACACAGGCTACTAGTATTATGTTTTTGTGATACTAGAATGTACGAACATGAATATAGCAACAAGAAAGAACAGCATGAACTGCATGCAGCAAGATGATGCGAGATTGCACGTGCTTCTCAGCACTGAAGAGGTCTCTATTGTAATACTAAGTCCTACTTAGGTCCACAGCTGAAGACAGAGCCCACAGGAGAAGGACAAGGGCAGGCACAGCCCCAGAAAGCTGGGCACCACCACGGCAGGAGCCGTGGGCCAGCCCAAACTGAAAACACGGACCAGTCTGACAACAGGCTCCAAACAGAGCTGTGTCAGAGGAGAAGGGTCTCGTTTGCTCACTGTGTGTGCGGTGGGATGGCAAGACTCCATTTGCAGTGATGGCTGGTATCATCCCTGAGGCAAGATGACGGCGGAATAAAAGATCTCCTGAAGAACTAGACATATCTCAAACTGTGGACCTGTGTAACAGAACTGCTGCTGAAACCAGCGGATCGGAACAGAGAAAGTGTGCACCACGCAATGGACAGTAGACAACCTTGTAAGATCCTTTCAAATCCTAATTTTTATAGAATAAACGCATTCAAAAATCCTCCAATGTCACCAAAGTGTCACTCTGTTTCGCTATCCACCCATTTTCCCCACACTTAAGTAGCATTCTTCGTTGCCTCTCTGGATCTGCCTTCTTGCTCTTCAGAGATTACTGCTGCTTTTTGCAGTTCTGGCCCCCTCACATCCATGTCACATACCATCTCTCCAAGGTAACACAGGGCTCGCTGGGCCCCTCTGGGGAAGTTCTAACTCTGGGGCACTGCACTCTACCAAACGCACTCCTGCCACACACTACCGTAGAATTTAATTCAACAGACTTCCAGGTTTTTTCTTCATTTCCTCACAAGGAAGATCTCATCTCCTGTTAACCTGAGTAAGCTTTTCTTAGAGGCACAAGCATAAATTCTACCTAGGCAATATGAAGTCTGGAATATATTTGCTAGAGTTCCACGCTATTTACTCATTTTTAGCACAAATACATAAGCCTGGACAACATCTAGGTTTGCAGAAAGCAGACCTACTGTCACTTCAAATCCTTAAGAACAAGTCTGGACACAGCTGACATCTTTTGCAAAGTAAGGGAAAAAATGGTGAACAAGTAACACTTTAAACCAGTTTATAGATTCATCAACCCCTGCACATAAGCTTCCTATTTTGAATACACAGTCCCTCTTTCACACTGTAAATTTATATAGTCCTTAGAAGTTCAATAGGTAGTTCAAGGACTTTCAATTTAATCAGAATTAAGGAATAGCATTCAACTTGAGATAAGCATAGTGACCTAAAGTTTGTTTTTCCTATTTGAGCTACACTTTCAGCAGAAGTTCAGGGAGCCTGAATTAGGAAAGCAAACACTGCAACTGTATTAGTCCAGAACAGAAATTTTTACTGTTATCAGGAAGTAGCACCACAAGCCAGTTGTCAGTACTTTTGTTTTTAAAAAGCTGCTTAATATTGAAAAGAAATTTGCTATATTCTCTTGCAGCAAAGAGAAAGATTTCTAAATAGCAAACACCTTCTCTAGCAATAAGAACTGATACAACGCATTACTTAGAGCTGATCTACGCTCCTCTAGAAACAGTGAAGTCCTTGTTATGATCCTTCATTAGATCTACTGTATCCTTACTAGCAGGCAACCAAAAGGCAATGAAAGTAGAAACCTCTGAAGGGAAGTTGCATCTATATACACCTTACCCATAAAGAATCACTTGGGTTGTGGCTAGACAATGAAACAAGCCACCTCAAAAACAAGTTCTTATAAACACATTTCAAAACGACTTCTCCCCCTGGTTTAGGCACAGTTCTAGTAAAATGAACCATGTGTCTTCCTCCTAATATTGCCCTTCTAATTTGAAGCATTTTTACAAATAGGTCTGAGGTGATAATTCTGCAGCCATTACACTTTTCAGAATGTGCCCTAGCTCAAGAAGGCAGGGCGTCATTCTCCTCCCACACCTCTTCCTCATGTGCCCAAACGCTTTTATCCACGTGCATACTACCTTCCCCATCTTTTACAAGGAGCCCATTACATGGAATATTCTTCCCACCACCAAAGAATGCATCAACACAGCGAGCTGTGCTAAGCATCACTGCAATCCTCCTGTACATCATTTCACATTAAAAATACAAGTCATACAGGTGGCTTCTGCCTGCCACCTTGGCCCTGGACAGCCTCTACTACGCAAGCAGCTCCAGTTCTGCTAACATTCAGCTCAGATCTGTCTTAATACTTGTCTCAGGAGATAACTTATAGCTAGCTTGCAACCTACAGACTGGTAATAGTCTTAAAACAGAGTACTTATTTCAGAAAATAACTTATGCAGGCAAGTTCTGCTAGACAAGGATTTACAAAACAGAAAATAGTGCCTGTTCACACCTACAATTCCTAGGATCAAGATGAGGCTAAGGTGTATCCCCACACCTTGACTCTCCTGCACTGTCAGGAAACTACATAGGGATAATGCAGAGACTGAAGACAAGAAAAAGCAGCTGAAGATGCAGTTTATGCATTGACAGGTGAACACTAACAGTTTTCCAACAGCTTTGACTGAACTCTCTGCTCTCTAATGATTTAGCTGTTTGTTTCAAACCCTTCCTCTCTCATACTTCCTCTTAGCTTTACTTCAKAACTGCCTCCTCACACCATTTTATCTATTCCCTCACCCTCATACTTTCCTACTTAAAAAAATTGGCTCTTTAGTGAATCCATTGATTAATAGACTATGTCAAAGGTAAAGTCTAAAAAAGGTGGTCAGAAGCATGTCCAGAAGAGTTATTTTCAAGTTCTAGAAATAGAGCAACTGCACAGGTTCAGAAAGCTAACCTGGCAGAAAATGAACCTTACAGAAGGAAGGTAGGTTTCTACAAGACTAGCTTCCTGAACTACTTTTCACTGCAGTGATCGCACAGTGACATTACCTGCAGAAGGGCCTTGTCTTCTTAGTGCATCACTAGCTGAAAACAAAAAAACAGAACAACGGCTGTGTTGTAGTAAGAGGTAGCATCAAAGGGCAAAGAAGTGAAGCACACCTGTGCATAAGACAGTAGGGATACCAGATCTATTTTTTTTATACACAATGAAAGCTATTGAGATGCCAGCTTGGATGTGCTTAAGGAAAACCCAGTAGGACAGAACTGAGTTGGTAAAGGGTCCTTTTGAATTAACAAAAGCTTTTAGCTGAGAATACAGTAGTCAAAACGGGAGAATGAACATTTTGTAGGAGTTTAATCTTAAAAAAATCATATGTTTTATGAAATTTGAGACTTCAGATAAAGCAGTAAAGCTTTCTGCAAGCTGTTTGAAAATAAAAGGATGCAACCAAGACACTTTTAAATCTTCTAAAATGAAAACAGGCTTCCATGTTTAAGTGACCAAAAAGGCAAGACTTAAAGCTGACTAAAGCTCAGATTAAGTGGTCACGTGACCTTAAACAAGCTGGGCAGACGACTATGTTGACAGAACTGCGCCTTTTGGCACACAAGCACCCTTTTTGGCCTCCTTTTTACCCCCTTTCATAGGTAGTTTTCCCTACAAAAACTATACTTACAGAACCTTTTATTTGCATCATCATATCAGTCTGAAGTGTACTCCAACCTACATGCTGTGCTTTTGCTGACCCAGCCTTAGTTTCACAAACTACCAGCTTGGAGCACTTGCGCATGAGCATCAAATGCTCTTGTGACCCTCTGCAGTCTAATTATAAAATATTATTTTTAAAATCTACATCCCCAAGTTAATTAACAATTTCTTACAATCTAATGGATTTAACAACAGAGGATATCCACTAGAACAACTCAGACCCTTGACTTCAGTCCCCTGCCTCTTTATAAATAATTTCCAGATGTATCATTAATCTCTTTTACTCTGTCATATTGTCCTCACTGACTCTTTAACTTGAGAATAGTTTTTAGAATTTTCTCCTAATGCTTCTCCACAGCCTCCCTCCTTTCATAACCAAAGATTCCACTTTCACCAGCTTGTAGGCTCTCTTAATTTTTGTCCTATACTTTTCCATCACTTCTGGCAATACCATATACTGTTACAGTGTCCTTAATTAAGGCTAGACATGTTTTGCTTTCCAAGCCTGAAACACTTCATCTTCCTTTCTGAATACCTCTGCCCATTCTCTTTTTGCTCTTCCATGGTAGCATGTCATACAGGTTGAGAGTATTTACAGTGCTCTATTTTAAGCTGCTTCTGCTTAGTAGGTAAGGCCACTCTTATTTTTCATCATTCTTACCACTATTTTTCCCCCTTTAAACCTTACTTACCTTTAAAACACAATGTTTGGTAGTTCACAAGCCTAAACTGACATCTGTTCACTGCCCTATGCAAGTCATCCACACAAATACACATCTCACTCCATAAGCCTCTACTAGATCTACAATAGGTTTACAGCCTCCTTGCATAAAAAAGAAACAACAACAACAAACAGTTGCAGGTCTCAAAAATCGGATTCCAAGGTCTGGAGCCGGGCAGTTCATCTCAGCAGCCCTGTCAGTAACCCTCTACAGGCCAAAATTTACTAACGGCTTTTTTAGATCAGAGTGCAAGTCCGTATTTTGTAAATCAGTACCTTTCCTCAACACTTTATTTGTAAAGAGGCAAGTAAATGTACATCCACAGCAAAATCCTGTTACTGGAAAAGGGCAGTACTGTCCTCAGCTGGGCCATTCTATATTTTACATACCTTCCAGTTTTACAAATTCCAAAAGGGACAAATTTTACCATAGCAGCCTTTGGCTCTTGACTGCAGTAGCTTTGCCCAAGGACCCTTGCTCCCAAGCTCAAAACTTTGCTCATTCTCTTGCGTCAGCACAGATCTCTAGCCTTACCTTCAAGGGGACAGAAGTGCTCCAAAAACCAGCACGCCCAATTTGAAACATCAAAAGACTTAAGTGCAAGAAAAATACTTTAGCACCAATTTATATTCTTTTCATTTTAAAATAAGCAATCACGTCATTTGCTAAATGCTGTTTCCTTCAAGTATCAAACCTCCCCCTTTGTTAAAGCTGCACTACAGAACTTCAAAAATGGTCAATGCCCCTTTCTAAAGGGAAACTGAGATGCCTTAGCCTTTCTACAGAAATAACGTGATTACATGTGGCTGCCTTGCAAACAAACTTAAACATCTTCCTACACAAGATCCCTTTGTGATGCATATATTTTACTGATTATCCTGATCTGTAGACCACTGGAGGATGCTAAAGGGAAAAAAGCCTTTCATCTAGCTTCAGTCTCCACTCCTCCTCCCTTTCTCAATTCTCTGGCCTCTCTTCTATCCACTGGCAATATTTGCTTGTTCTCTTAAAGTTCATACAGCTATCTTTATGAATTGTAGAATTAAGAACAGTGTTGTTTTTTCATTGCCTCACAACAAGAATTCCTCATCAGCTTTCTAAACCCTCTGCAGAAAAGCTCTCTTCACAAGGGTTAGAAGCAGTGCTCTCCGACACCTACGCTGCTGCACTGCCCACCAGCTTAAGATGCCGTACGTTGGCCATTAGATTCTTTTTGCTGCAGTGAAACTATATAGCGTAGCTGTGTCTATGCTATCCTTTTGCACTGTTTCCTGTGAAGTGTTAAGGCTCCTTCTGGCAGCTTTGCATTTCTTCCCAAGAGGACAAACTCCTGGCTAGCAGTGAAGAGGATTTAATCCTCCAGAAACAGCACAGTAGTAGATATTTAGTAATAAACACTTGGAGGTCTTTTTTTGTCAGGGCAAGATGCATAAGCAACATGAAGTGGGATAATAGTATTTGCACAGAAAGTAATTACAGTCAGGGAGAGAAGACCAAAAGCTTGCACAGGAACAGAGAATAAGACAAGTAACAATTGTCCTTAAACTAGGGCCTGACACTAAGTTTCAGCACCTTGTAAAAATGAGCAAGTAAGAATATGACCACGTTGACTCTAATCTGTAATGCCACAAGTAATACATTATAAAAACTTATAAAACAATGGCATTTTATATTCTGTGTTTTCAGAAGGGCTTTTTATGAGATTATCAATGAATAAGCAATAATTCCTGCAACATATGAAAAAGTATAAAAGATTTGTTTAAACAGTAACGGATAGCTGAACCTGAACAGTTCAAGATACCACTTAGAAATTTATGGAAGGAGCTGCACAATTAAGATGCTCTGTATCTGACTTCAGTTTCCAGAAAGGTGATGAAAATTCTGCAGGGGGTCAGCTGGCTGCCTGTAGTTTCCAGAAATAAGCATGTTCCCCTCTCCCCATCACCAAGTTTAGCCTTGTTGTTTCCACACATACCCATGCTCCTGCCCATACAAAGATTTTTTCCACAGCTAGGCATCAGCTAATTCCCTGGATGCATTGATACTCAAAATTGGTACTGAGAGAGTTCTCAGATGTCTACTCTCTTGCTCTGGTTAAAAATCATTAATAGATTTGGGGTCAAAGAATTGTTTCCCTGGAGTGATATCAGCAACAGTTGATAACATTCTGCTTTGCTCTGTGACAGGGTTATACGCTATTACTAAGAAACATCTAGCAGTCTTTGCCCAATAAATCTGTAGACATTGCAGAGACTCAAACTGTAGTAACACCTCCAGTCACTCCATCTCTACACATGGCACCCTGCAGACCCACCACCTTTGTGTTCATTTTGTTAGCCTTACATCAAGGTGCTGGCAACTGCAAAGCTAATGGTTTGCAAAGCTAATGCTTTGCAAACCAACCTGGTTGAAACATTGACCGATTGCAGAGGGAGCACCCATTCAGCCACAAGCCTGACAGCAGTCTGGCGCAGGTAGAGCTAAAATAACTCAGAAAGTTCATATGCAAGGCACTGCGTAGCCTGCAAAAACACCTGCTTGCTGTGTCATGTTCACTTACCCATGAGCAAGCCTCATCCCCAGACACGTAAGCAGTGTTTAGAGAAGTAACTAGAGCTGGTATTTCTCAGTTAAGCATTGAAGGTAACCATCTTGTTAAAAGCCCCAAAGGTTGACATGTATAAATTCAAGTAAGATTGATCTCAAATTGTTTGACTACATGTTTTGACATGACAGTTTAGCAGCACTTCAGCTCTTAGATGAAAATAAATGTTTTTGTTTAGGTAACTGATCTCACAGCAAGAATATTTCCCTTAATATTAAGTCAGCTGGAAACTAGGACTCAGGCACCAAACTGGCACGATGTGCATGAAATGAAGTAGCATTTGACAAGATGAATACTGTAAGCATTAGTCTAGAAACAGATATACAAAGGAACATAATTAGACCTTTTTTAGGCAATCAAATATTCTCCTAAGAACCATTTATCCTGTAAATTGTCATGGGCTGTGTTTCACAGAAAAAGTTGTTTTACTCTGCAGAGCAGAAGAAATAATTGACCTAGTTACAAGCAAATTTCAGCATAATACTCCATTCCTCAAACTAGACAACTCAATTTATAAGCTTACTGGAGAAAGATAAACATTGCTGTGACTCCCCCAAATGCATATGGCAACCAAAGTAGAGACATGCTGAAGGCAGATGTATTACAAAAAGAAATCAAGAAAGCTGCCAGTCTGGGATATGGTGTACTTTCCATCAATTTTGTCTTTAAATTCCCTATGTAAAAAAAAAGGTATCAGCAAGTTACAGGACATGGCAGAGAAACAGTTAAAAACACAACAGTGAAAACACAGGAGGGAAGAGCATACTTGTTTAAAAATGAGTATCGCTATGGACAGTATAGTGGACTTAACAGATTTCTTTACTTATCCCTATTGTGTTATAATGAAGCATAAATTGTCAATATTCAAATTAGTCAGGAATATTTTATCTAAAACAGCAAAGCTTCTATATTCTCCAGATTAACATAATGTAAAATGCAATTTTAATTAAAAAGTATTTCTTAAAAATTATTCTGCGTCAAGTTGTGCATGTATTCCAGAAAGCAAACAACCATCCCTCCATATTTCCCGTTCTTGTTCTGTACTTTGTAGGTGCTTGCTCTGAATCTAGAAGAGGATAATGATCCATTTTTTGCAGTTTCATCCTACAGCTATCTCAGAAGATACAAGAAGTTATAGCCCAAATAGTTTACGAGCAAGATGTTCCAGGAGAAAAGTTCCCCCCTCTTAGGGGCTGATATGTGCTCTGGTGCAAAAGTTTATTCTAATGCTCACGTGTATTTTATTAATTTGCAAACAACTGAAAGTTCCTAGCTATGCTTATTCAAACTGTTTTAATACTGTTTCAATGGTATCTTACTGAAAAAGCATCTAGAGGCTAATTATGCTGCATATACAGATTTCCGATCACTTCCATTTCACATGCACACCATCTTTCTGAATCACTGGATTTTCTATTGTACTTTCTGAGGCTGCCAATATACTTCCACCACTTTTCAGATCCCTTCAGAGCAATTCTATCCCACAACAGAAAAAAAAATAAAGCTTGCTTTTTAAGTGTTTGTATTTGACATGACCCAGGAATCAAAAAGGCAGACATTCAAACTAGGAAATGCACTGATACAAAGTCTGTCTTTGCAATGTCAGACTCCGTCAGCAGCAGTTTGAGTATCTGTAAAGAATGACATTTGTATGATTGTAAATTATTGGTGTGACATGATACCTAGATCTCTCAAGTTATTTTTTTTTCTTAACTACTTTCACAATACTCCAAGGTTACCATCAGAAATACTAAGGTATCAGCTGCAGTGACATTTGAGCAATTAAGAACTCCATAATCCACGTAAGCTAATTAGTTGGGGTTGAAGGTATCTGAAAAACCAGACTGTGACCAAGTTGCCTCTTGAATATTCTGAGCATACAGGTTGACAAGATTTCAAAAGGCACTTTATGTAATCGTTCATCTAAACTTTTACTTTTTTGGTCCAGCCACTCTTGCTACACTGACAGCATAGACCAATCACAGAATGAATATGAGGTAACTTAAGTACTGAAATTTCAAATAAGTAGCACTTACTATGGATCACGTAAAACAATAAGTGCATTAGCTGACAGAGTCCACAGATTTGAAATTACCTTTGAGATGGGGGTAGAAGAAACCAGATTTGCGGAAAACTGATTTGACACCAGTCTCAGCTTCTAATTCAAAGATGTGAATAAAACTCTTCCAACTTAAGGCTCCTGTTCCAAGGCTCAGCTTTCAATTCCTGTATCTCACACAGTTTTAGATCACCCCAAGCAGAACCCTTTTATTTCTCCACTCAAGCCCTTCTGATCACCCAGAGAGGAAGCAGACTAGAACGTGCAGTAACTAGAAATGAAATATTTTTTGAAATTCTTTTTAATGTTAGTATTAYAGACTCTGCTGAGAGTTACATAGCTGCTTGAATTGCAAAGGAATTATTCTGAAGATACTGAATACAAATAAAATCAATACTTGCTTTTAAAAACATTTTCAGGGAAAGGAAGATACTTTTGCCGTCACAGATAACTTGCAATGTATTGGCACCTAAGTAATGGCTACATTCTGGAGAATGCACTTCTAGCACTCTTTACCCCATGGAGCTCTAACTGTAAAATAGGTAGCAAACAAAAGCCTTCCAAAGCAGCAAGACAGGTAGCCTATCATGCAATTTTGTGCACTCTGGGAAACTTAGAACATGGCCACACAATATGCAGAAAGAATGAGTCTAAGATTTTCCTCCTATTATATGTACAGTAGTAAATTTATTTCATAACATTTAATCACCTGCCTTAACGAACTTAAATTTCTGTCCCTATTGCAGATACTTAGGATGTAGGATTCTCCTTCAATAAATTCCTTGGTTTGAATTTCATTAATTATGAGTAGATTTGAAAAGTTCTGTAAGTACTTCTTGCTATAGAAGCAAAATCTAAGTCCTTGCAAACATTTCCATTTCACACAGTGTGGGAGCAGACTTTGCTGTTGAATTTTGCCCTTGAAAAAACTCAGACCCTGACTAACTTCTAATAGAAACAAGGATGACAACATTATTAGTTAATAGCATATGTCACTTCATCAGTCTCAGGAAGCGTTCCTTTGTCTTTAAAAACTAGCAACTAATAAAGCAATTATTTCTTGCTGACTTGAACACAAGCTGATAAACACTGCAAGTTACTAAATGTAGTGTTGCTTTCCTCCTAAAAGTCAATTCAGGTAATTAAAACATTGAAAACTTTCTGTAGATCACATTTTTGTTAGATACAGATATGACTTCAGATGTGTGCATGAGTCCATGAAGGAAGAGAGAGAAGGAAAATGTTTTCTGATTCTATCTTACTCTATAGCATCCTGTGCCCACCAGAGTCCAAGGTGGTTGTAAGCGTCCTCCTTCAGATTCTTCATTTTCTACCTTTCTACCTCTACCGGGAGGAAAGGGGAGAAGGAGCAGAACACCAGGGAGCCTCTCCCCCTCCCCAGCCCAGATYCAGCGTTGCTGGAGCTGAGGAGAAACAGGGGAAGGAAAACAAGGAGCACTGTCCGCTGTAGCCATCGTCTTTCCCATGGAGAAGCGAAGCTGGATCAGGTAAAGCAGGTCACCCCCACATCATCCCACCCAGAACCCATCAACTCAAACTTCTTCCCAATTCAGATCCTCAGAATTACTTAGGCAACTGTGCCGACATCGAGTATATAAGCTCAGCATTTCCCTCCCATGTACAGTAATGGTTTGAGGCTCCAGAATGCTCTGATATACTGATCTAGCAATCCTAACTGCTCCGATTAGAGTATTCTTAGGGACACACACATATTTTACATGCGGTGAACTCGAAAGCTCCAATAACTATTGGACTATAACAAGACCCTCAGATTTTTACAGTTTAGGAATAAAGTCACCTCCAGACTACCAATGCCTCAGAACTCTTATGCTACTCCTTTGAAGTAGTTACTTGAGAAAAATATAAGAAAAGCACATGAGCTTTTGCAGAGAAAGAGAGCGTGCAGGGTAGATAAGAGTGCTGATAGTTTTTCTTTTACAATGCAATACTTGCAGGACTTCATGCCAATAGACAGGTTAATTATTTATAAGATGAGGACTTACTTTGAACAAATGAAATAAAACCATAACATGTTTTAGGTTTTGGAAACAAGAAAAAAAAATAAAACAAAACACACTTCAGAATGGTTACATGGCCATAGAAATACAGGAAAAATCCACACTAGTGCCTAAAGGGATGCTGCTGCATTTCTCCTTGCTGCCTCCCCCTTTGTAAGCACTGGTATTTGGGTAGACAGAGCAACCCAGGTGAGGGAAAGGTGTTTTTTTCAGCAGGATCACTTCCCTGATGCAGCTCACTACAGAGCTGCATAACCATTAGCACTGGTCCAAGACAGAGCATAAGGGCAGGACTTTCCCCTCACCAGCAGCCCAGCCCTGAACTACAGAAATTTTGTAACTGTGGCCTAAGGTTACTTACCTAAACTAAAGCACAATTTCATGAGAAGCTTGAGCCAGTTTTAGGTCCACATTCCCACTCCTCCCCTTGCAGCATTAGCACCCCTGCTGCCACAGTGAGCAGACCAGGAAGCTGATCAGCTGGGCGGGTTGGTTTGTTCTACTGGATTGTTTTTCAGCCAAACTAGCAAGCATGACTTCCCCTTTTGATGGCAGCATGGATTCAAACTGAACTGTACTCCCAGTCACTCTATCCTCGAGCAGTTTCTGGTACAGCTATTTTGGCTAACCATCTTAGCCAAGATGGTTATTTATTCTGGCAAGGAAATTCTTTTGCCAGTATAGTTTGTATTGAGAATAAGCTATACCAAGAAAGGATTTTCTTAGAAGTACTCCTGAGTTAACAGGATTTTGCCCATATAAATAGCTTTGTTACAGATATGCTTCTCCCAGAAACCTGATTACTATTCAGACTTATGCTGGAACAGGACCACAGATTCAGGTATTTCTGGCAGAAGTACTGTCTTACAATTTATTTCTTTTCCTGTCAAATTTAGGCTAAAAGGTGATACAAACAAGAAAAAAAAGTGTATTTCAAGCATGATTCTTTTCCATGTTGAGCTACAACTCTCAGCTAAATATACAATGAAACACATCTGGACCRAAACACATGAAAAAAGTTCACAGGATTTTTAAAAATTTAATCTATGCTGCATTTATTTGCCAACATAACAAGAGCAGAAAGTACTCACCCCTTGGAGTCCTTGAAACTGAATTGAAGGTCGAGATGAAATAAGATCCTATGGGAAGGAAAAAAAATGTAAGCAGTGGAATTTAAGTAGCTTCATTCCCACCCAAACTTGTCATTATAAAATACAGTGATCATGTGTTTCTGTACTAAAGATGTTAGAAATTATGCCAAAAATTCTCAAACTCTTGCATATACTGATATTGAACTTCATCCCCAAAGTATATATACATATAAAGAAAACAGAGTTTGAAATAAGTATTGGTAATTTACAGATTCTCTGCATCTTCTATTGCACTTCTATTATTTTTTGCTAAGGACACACAAAAGTGTGGGGGCAGGGTGTTTTATTAGACTAACTAGTACAGGAAAAAAGAAGCAGAAAAGCTTTTGGATTTAACAAGCCTTCTTAAGATTTACATAATAAATGTAAAAAGATTAAACCTCTCTCTAACATTCTATACATTAAAATTTAAATAAAAACTCAAATGGGAAATAAATATGGGAACTGAATGGGAATGGGAATTCCCCTTGAATGGGAAACTGAAAATACAATTAAGTTTCACTAAAAGACCACCAAATATAACTTTGCCTAATAGTACCACGACCACCGAACAACTAAAAATAGAAAATGGGTTCGTGTTGCAGTGTTAATGATTTTGAGCAGTACTAATCAAAAAAATAAATATTCAAAAACTAGCTACTCATTTAACCACCTAAAAGTTTTTAGAAAGCTAACAGCAAAATTACAAACTTCCATGCTTTAGTAAAAATTTTGCCGCATGCATAGAACACATGATGGATCCGATTGCAACTAGACTACTTTTCAAATGCCCTCCTATGCTGCAGACCCTCCACATGAGCAAACACCCAAGCTGCTGTCAGTCGCTCCCCAGCAGCAAAACCAAGCTCCCGGCAGCTCTGGCCAGTTCCACTCAGCGCCCAGAAGTTTGAGATCTGATGTTTTGCCATTCTCAGCTAGGACACTTAGGCACTGTGTAGAGTCCAAAAAAACGATGCCCAAAGTTGTACTTGGGCATACTTGGTACGGCTATCACTGAAAGAAAAAACTCCCTCTCTCCTCTAAATATTACTTAAACATGAGAGTTCAAAAAAAAAAAAGTGATTTTTTTTTCCCTTCACAAACTCTGTCCTTAAGTCCTGGTCACTTACAGTTTGGTATTTGTTTAGTTTTTAAAGAGACTATTCATTAACTACATTTTTAAGCGTACCTGAGTTTTGGGTATCAGCTTGAATGGTAAAATTATACAATGTAGCCTACTTGAAAGATATGAAAAAACATGGCCTTAATCACTAGGATAGCATTAATGCCTCTATTACTTTCCAGCTTTGACAAACTACCAACTTTGTCCAGACCCCTCCATATATACAAAGATCATGGTTTTGACAGAACAGAGAGTTCTGTATCATGCAGAGCAAGATTTTGAAGCAGGGGTTTTAACTTACATTCTGTGCACCAATACTGTGAAGAATATTTGAAGTGTTGCAAACAAAACTTCCCATCAATGGAACTTTCATGCTGCTCTCAGTAGTACAGGGCTCCCCGCTTTCCCCAGAAATGGGAGGATTACCACCCTTTTGAACTTAACCACTCTTAAGCTAAGCTAACCATCTCAGCTTGCATACATTTTAAAGATGAAAAAAGATTCAACATCATCAAGCAGGCTCCAATAAACTCTGAGCTCCCCCAAACAACCCTGTCTTCTTCAGCTACATATCTGCCAAAAGAAATATGAAATGCAGCCAAAAAGCATAAGAGCTGCCTGTGCCTTGTCTCTATAATTTCACAATAGTGAGTGCAGCCTATTCCTGAATACTGAGGATGGACATGTCCTGCACTTCTCCTGTGCTGACATTACAGTCCATGAAGACTTATAAGTGTTGAGTAAAATCAGGAAGCTTGTCTGGTTGAAAACTACTTTTCTTTGTCATAAGCTGGCTTGTTGTCAGATCAACTCCTTGATGCATCTCACCATGTAACAGCAAAAACACCAATGCCAGCAGGAGCCCACTAACAAGAATATCCCCTTTGAGCAGAAATGCTGACTTTGTTCAGCTTTAATGACTTCTGAAATTACACTTCTGAAAAAAAAAAAAAAAAAACACCCTTGGCTAACTCAATTTACTAGGCTTTGTCAACTGGATTTTATAGTTAGCCTACTGTAAACATCTTCATAGTGAAAGAGTCACACTGAAGTATGAAATCCAAATTGATACACTTTTTACTCCTAAAAAATATAATAGCTCATCATCACTAAAATGGGAAGTTAGGTCCTACTTCTGTCCTTTCCTGCTTCCAGCCAGAAGTTCCTCCTTCTTTACTCACTGCTGCCTTATCCCTCTGCAATAAAAATTCAACTTGCTAACCCAACAGAAAACTATCCACTTCAGGCTTGCTAATGAACTGAACCTGTTCATGGAAGAGTCTGACAACTGTTAGAGCCAGCACAGGAAAAGTAGCAGGAGTATAAGATTAACAACTGAGTCCCACTCTGAGAGGCAACAAGCCATTACATCAGCTCAAGCTGTCTCAAAACTTCACCCTAAGCAATGCTGAGGTATCACCATCAGGGAGGTTTCTTGTGTTTGGGTACTGAGCACTACCTGGGCCCACAAGACACATATATGCAAGGAGAATTAACTCAAGTTCAGTAGAGCCTGAAAGCATGGAATATTATGCCAGTGTTCAATGTGTCACCTGTGAGCAGCATCTAGCATTAGAAAATCCAGAAGAGCTCAAGCAGAAATACCACCATCATACACATCAGGACAGAGAAAGGTGAAGTTCCCAGATGAAGAAGGGAGGTGGGGGGAGGGACGGGGGGGACAGTGTCATTAAAAGTGACCATGTTTACTTTTCATGGTAGGAGATTCACACAAAATCTCGTGTTATACAGTAACCAACAAAACATACAACCTTAAGCACAGCAGGGCCTGAAATGGCTTGCTACAGATTTATCTATTTCTGGTGAGGTTTCCCATTCACAAGCCTTCTGACTTAAAGCTGAAAATTTTTTAAAGTGAGCTGAGTTTCAAATTATTAATGCATCTGTTTATCCAGCAAGAAAAAAAATAACTCTTAAAAAAAATGTGATGGGTTACACATGCCTTACTTTTACATACTAACATACTCAGTTACAAATCCTAATATTCATCTGTAGCTTCAATTTTCCAAAGTAAAATTTAATGTTCTATACAAAAAGTTATGTATGAAAGTACTTCACAAAACACTGAGTCAGACATTGTAATGCAATGATTGTGTAGGCTAATGTGGTAGCCATCGTGCTTTTACAATAGCTCACAGAATTTAACATAAGCTCGTTTTTGATCCAGAGAAAGAATGGTGGCTGAACCAGCAACCTTTCCTACTTCAGTTAGAAGAAATGCCATAACAAGTCTAAATTTAGCAGGTTATGAAACAAAAAGGTTTCACCTGCTCACTAGCACATTATCAGTAGCACTGGACCTTATGGTGGGGAGAAGGGAAGAGGACTACCCATAACCAAACCTTCTACTAGTCTCTATTTCAAGTCCTGATGAGCCTACCACCTTGAACAAACATTTCTTTCAGAGACCCACATTAAGCTTTAACTTACGGCATGATCACTGGAGAAGAGCAAATGTCCTCCTGGGTCAGACCAATGGTCCACCCACGCAGTCAGATGGCTAATGCTGGGCAAGCTCATCATTCAGCTCACCAAAAGAAGGGATCTTGAACTTGGGTGGGAGAGACACATGGCAAAGGTGGAATCCCAGCAAACACAGGGCCTGTTTCCACTCTCCTGTCCTATCCTATCTCTTGACAAAGCACTACTGTGCAGAAGCCACTGGCCCTCTAGACACGTTAGATGAGTATCCTGTTTGGTGTTCCCTTCCAGTTCCCTGTTTTTTCCACTTTTCATCTCTTGCCCAAACACCCATTTCCTTTAGTTCATCTCTTGCCCCCTGAGGTCACTCAGTTTCCTCTGTATTTTCTTTTCTTACAGGGAGGAACGTGAAGTCTTGGAGAAACGAGGACATGGCATCACAAGAGGCTCTTTAGGGAGACAGTGCACAGGATGCCTCTTTCCTATGCCCATTCACCTCATACTTTCTGATGACCCACACTTTTATTAGCTGTAGTAGAGGGTATATTGTTGCATAGTCCTTTTTGGAATCCATTTATGTACTTGTTTTCTATGAAATGTGTCTAATCCTCATTTTAAATTTATCTACTAGTTTCACCAAGTGCCCTCTAGTTCCAACATTGCAAGATATGGTAAATATCAGCTCTACCTCCACATCATCTATCAATTCCACAATTTCTTAAGCTTTAATCATAGCTGTCCTATCCTCCTCTCCAAATTAAAGAGTCCAGCCTTTCTAGTGTCTCCTTGTAAGGCAGCTGCTCCACACCTTTGATCATTTTAGATAAGGTGCAGAGGAGGCAGCTCCCCTCCCCTATAGTCCTCTTCAGACGCACAAATCAGTTTCACTAAGGATTGGAGACCTGGATGCACCAGAGCTTTAAACAGCAGTGAAATTACACCTCTGAATCTTTCTTAATGCCCTTCCTGGCAATGCTTAGTTTTTTCTGTCTTTTCTGACTGCTGCTGCACATCAAGCTCATGATTTTAGAGGACCAAAAATCATGACTCTAAGATCTCTTTCTTCAGCCGCTACTGCCCCTGAGTCTAGTGTCATGTATAATTTAATTTTCCATAAATGTGTTACCTTATATCTATCTATGCTGGAAAGTCACCTGCCACCTTTTTCCACTCATTCAGGTTTGTGAGGTCTTTTTGGAGTTCCTCAACATCAGCCTCTGACCATCTGAAAAAACTTAGTATTATCTGCATGCTTGCACATTTCACTGGTCAATACCTTCTCCAGGTCACCACTGGACATGGGTGGGGGGGAACCCACAAACACACACACGCTCCAGGACTGATCCCTGGGAAACTAAAGCTGACTTGTTTCTATCCTGAAGAGTGACCACTAAGCCCTACCTATTTCTTCATATCATTCCTTTGATAGCAATTTAACACTAACTCTCACTTAACTTGCATCCAGTCGATCACTCCTCTGCCTCCTCCCTGTCCTCACCCCCTGAGAAAACCACATAGCTTCACCAGTTCAACCTAAGACTTGTGTAACAATGCAAACTTAAAACCCCTGTGATCCTACAGCCTGAGCACAAACTCTAGAATCCTGCCCAGCAATCAAAGGAAGCGATCCTGCAAGAACTGCTAATAGCCTAAACAAATAGCTGAAGTGTATCGCCTCACTGAAGCAAGAGTAGTAATAATCAGATGTCAACTCAGCCAAAAACCAAAGCTGCAAACAGCTCTACACATATTTTACTCAAGTAATTACTATTTGCATCTGAAGATAAAGACTTTCCTACACAGGACTGGTTTAAAAAATTACCAAGAGGAGGTACTATATTAAGATCTGCAATCTCTAATTTTGGAGAAAAAAATAAATTAAAAAAAAAAAGGGGGGGCTACCCAACTTGTTCTCTCCACATTCACTATGTTATTCAATAATCTTTGGGCAGGGACTATGTCTGCTTGCAAGACTCAAAATCGATGCACACATTTGGTTCTTCATAAATAACTCAGCTTTTATAAGCTACCATCCTTGTGTATAAGACTAATTATTTACTGTTTTTCAGACGACGTGACTCAGAGTGAATGGAAGATGACTTTATAATCAGCACATTAGAGATTCTGACATACAATAACAATTGTATATGTTTTGATAACTTTTAAAGAGCTGTCATGCAGAAGGAGGTTAAGACAAGATGCAGTTCCAGGATACAGGTGCTTCAGTAATGATGCCAACCTAAGGAGCGCCTCCCTTCCCTCCTCAACCTTTCAGCAGGTTCTCATTCCTGCCTCAGGGCTTACAACCACTCACTGGGCCTGTAAAAGGCTGCTTGTTCAATTCACAGCATGGCCTTACATCAGCACAACTTGTGCCGAGAAATTTACAGAGGCCTCACAAAAAAAAAAAAAAAAGCACAGCACCATCTGGAAAGAAAGACTATACATGCTGATTAAGTCTATTAAACTATTATAGAAACTGTATCACTACCACCTGGGATATTTCTTATGTACACATTCTAGCAATTAGTTCAGTCAGGTCACACTTGCAAATTACTGCAAGGGTTAAAACACCAAAATAGCCAGCTAGGCTTCCTTCTAATGAAGTTCAGATAGCTAACTTTAATCTCCAAATATTTAATATATAGAAATCACTATGCTGCGAGGTGACAAAGCCATTTTAATACATGGATATGGAGATACAACATTAAGTTAGGCTTCTTTGGTGTATGTATTCTGATTATTCTTGGAATTCCACAGGCGTTTTTCTCCATACACAATGTCTTCACACAATCCAGACAGTACTCAGTAAGCAGGAAAACCCAAAATACTGGGAAAACTTAACATATGCCTCCACAACTTGGTTCCGACACGCTATACAAACCCTAAAGACAAAGTGCTCAATTATATTGTGAGTACTTCACAAACATCAACGCATTTATCCTCGTATTTGCCATAAGGGTTATTATTACCATTTTACAGACAAAGAACTGGAGGACAAGAATATTATGAACAGTATTATCTGGTAGCTTTGAGTGTCAACTCTGAGAAACCCAGGTTCTAATTTTAACTGACACTCTTTGGCACTTGATGTTCTTACATACAGCTCCTGCTTACTTTCACTGCAACACAGACCAGCTTATGGTAAACCACAGTCCAAATGAAGACTGCTGCCAACACAGGCTCTCCCACTGCTCAGTGCTAAATCTGGACTGCCTGTACTGGTACCAGTACTGGGACAAGACAAGCAGAACAAGTGTGCAGCTGTAAGCAAGGGGATGGATCTTTCTGCAAGAGAGGGCACTGTATCAGCTCACTGCATCTCCTGGAACCACACCACTGGTTTTATACCTGTGGAGTGAGACAGAGGCAGCCTTGGTACAAGGAAAGTGGTAGAAGTACTGACTCAAAGTGGAACTGCCTTTTCTAGGGAATCTATCAGATCTACTTAGTTGTATTGTGAAAAAAATGTTGTATTAATGCTGCATGGCCATCAACTGCTAGTACCAACAGAAGGGTGCATGTGTGTGTTGGAGGGTATAGAAGACTACTACTTTTCACAGCGACACACAATTCAGCTTAACTGATGTATGAACAAGTCTCAAACTAAGGGTAGAGTCACATCAACTCAGGCATACAGCTTAATAGCTAGAACAGTAAGGTCTCACTCCTCTCTCCATGTATTCCTGGTAGCCCATCCCCTCTGGCATTTGTAGAACTCTTCCATAAACTTATTCAACTCACTGACCAGAAGAAAGCTTTCAAAAAAACAGTTTTCTGCAGTGGAAAGCCAGAATTAGGACTTCCCCCTTTCAGGGGCCATGAAAACTCAGATCTGTTCAAGCCACCTCACAATTTCACTCCTAATATTCAGCTCAGTTATGCCTTTAGTGAACACCTGTGCAGGGTGCAGGTAAAGGACTAGCATTAAAGTAACTCCATGGCAGGGACAGAAACAATCCAGTCAGTTAGGACATAGTCTAATTGTTCCAAGTTTTCCTGCAGTCCCATGTCTCATTAACTACAGTCTTCTGACATAACCACAGTAGGGTAGGTGATCTTAGTCACCTTCATACTAGATTCCTGTCCAGGGCACAGGCCATCTGGTACACCAAACAAGGTAAAGCTTCTGTGTGGAGAGGGAAGGGGGGAGGGAAATAATGCTATCAATAATACTGGGAGAAAAAAAAATCTGTTTTCTAGAGTTGTATCTCTCACAGTAGATTGGTTGGTTTGGCAGCAGCACTGCTCTAACTCAGCTATGCAGTCCCCCTTCCCCCCAATTCAGTTTCCTGCTGGTCAAATCTTTGCACAAAAAAAAGACTGCACTAGAAGGGCAAAAAAGTAAAGAAAGAGGATAGTAAATGGCAAGAAGGGCTTCTGGGCTTCTTTGTAGCAGAGCCAGCTTAAATGTGTATCAAAATACAGCATTATTTTTCATATAGACCAATTAGCCAGTACGGTGCCTGTGCAGCTGTGTAACACATCCATCAGCTCACAGAAGGGGGCAGAGACAAGAGCTCAGGGGTGGGCACAGATTAAACAGACTCGGTCATTTGAATTGTTTCTCTCCCATGTGGAGCCTGTTGTCTCTAATGAAGATGTGAGCTCATGCTGCAGCCTTTTTCTTAACTCACCTGTTAAATGGTGCCTCTCCTCCATTTAGTTTTATAGAAATTGCAGGAATTAAGATTTCTTCCACTAACAGTTTGTGAGGACACAAAAACATGCAGAGTAACATCACCCAGGCCTTGTTACCATAAGAAACCAGGCTAAAAATAGCTTGTGATCAGCCAATTAATGATGAAAATGCATTTATAATGAATACTTTTATTGCTTAAATCAGTAATCAACTTTGCAGCATCAACTGCATCATTTTAAGATACATGCGGTCTTGGACTTCAAGAAATCAAACAAAAATAAATTACACAACCCATCATCAACTCTTAATCAGTACATTAGACTGGCAACTTAGAAGCAAAATGCAGAGACATCACAAAGGCATCCCTTCTTTTGCATAGAAGTGAGTATTACTCCCCTGTAAGACTAGTTTACGTAGTGGTAGCAAATGTACTAGTGGTGGATTTTTACTTATTTGCTGACAGCAGAAGGGAGTGACTTGGGCATTCTTAGCTCTACTCTAGGCTCTGGAAACACAGGGTGGTTAAGGGACCCTTTTGCATACTCCCATTCCTAAATTATGTTTCTTTCCTTAACATAATTCCTGCCCTGCTTTTGTCCAGTGCTAGCTCATTTCACTACCAGTCTCTTCCCTTAGAAATCTGAGGAATGGGAACGAACTGACCTCAGCTCCCCACTCAGAGCTCCAAACAATTCTGGCTCCCAGCCTTCTCAGTCAGTCCCAGTTACCTAAGCCTGGTCTTCTAGGGCTTCTCTTCTCTTCAGAGGAGAGTCCCTCCTACCTCATTAACTCCCAAGCTGTTCATCTAGATGTAGCTCCTCCCCGTGGCAGGCTCTCAGGGTCCCCTGCACCTTTCCCAAGTCCCAGAGCCAGTCCTTATAACTCCATCTAAATGTCAGCATAGCTGTTAGCATATGCCAGCTGCAGCTTTAAAAAAAAAAAAAAACTAGCAATGCATCCACTTCTGAGCAGACTGATAGGCAAACAAGATGCAAAACCTAAGAAAATTCCCACATCTATGAACAGAAGCTCACCCCCATTCAAAGCAGAACATTGGCAGACTTTTCCAAAAGGCCAAACCTTTCAAACTAAGAAAAGTTTCTCAACCACCCACCCCAAGACCCAGCAGTTTACAGCAGATATTAGTCATGGAGAATTTCAACCCTGCTAAATGAAATATGGCAAAGTCCTATGACTATTTCAATTGCTTGGAACACAGTAACATCAGGCAACTTGAGCAAACACTGCACTTCATATACTTACTAACTCTAGAATCTCTACAGCTGGAACATCTGAATGATTACTTAAAGAATAAATACTCACCTAAACTCAAAGCAATTTGGAACTGAAGTACTCAAATACAAGGCACAAAGCCCCAAGAGTCACAATTATCCTCTGATCTGAAAAGTTCAGATTTTACAGGCCAAAAACATTTGCTTTAAACCCATGCAGATTAAGACTTACTATTCAAATTGTTTTTACATGGGAAATCAAAGCTGAAACTTCACTGGTGACAGATGTTCGTTTTGCAAAGAGCTGTAACAGTTGAAGACAGTACTGCCCCCATTACTCTGCAGACAAGGATCAATGCAGTATTCCCCGATCTACTTCAGAAGTAGTCAGGTTAGGTCAGCTCACCACCGGTGAGAACCTAGGCGCTCACTGTGCGCCACAGGAAGATGATTCTATTTCTCTTGAACCTGTTCTCATTATACTACTTCTGACGATCATAGAGTAGGCCATCTTTACAGCTAAGCCAGTAAAAAACAGTTTTGTAGCTTCTGCTGGACCAAGGGTAGAGTTGCATGCTATGACTTGAGCTAATCTAACAGTTAGCTGCCACTGAAAAAGGCAGGTTCTGCTCCCACCTCTTATCCTAGACACACACTCTCTACTCCCTTCCATTATGCCAGGTCTCATGCTTGTCAGTCCAGCACTAAACTCACAGAAAAATGAATCTGCAACTAAATAAAATAGTTCAAGCAAGTACCAGAGTAGTATGCAAGAGATTAGGTGGGGAGGGAAATGCATCATGGCTAGGAAAGTCTTTTTTGGCAACAGTGAGATGCCAAACCACCTAAGCCTTGCTGTGTGGCCTCACCTGCAGGCACACCTGAGCTAAGCCTCATGGCTGGGCCTGAAGCAGATGAGGGACTGTTCACACCATGTACTTTTTGGCCTGCCTACCCTAGCCTCAGCTGGCTCAGCCAGATCTAGAAAGCACCATCCTTACAATGTCATGTATATTTACTTCTGAGGAGCGTTGTACATGGTTTAGCACTACTTTTAGTTCAGATCTGCCAACTGAAGACCCCAGAATCTGCATCTAAATGGAGCTGACATTGTGCCTATATATCCTCAGACATGGGACAAATATACCATATTCCTGTAAGTCACCTTGTATTTCTCACTATTCTCTTGTTCTCCCAGGTAGCAGCTCCTACACACTGCTACAGTTCTACAGTTCTGATTTCTGATGGCAACATGCAGCACTTCAGTGATCTAGAGCCAAAGTATTTCTTCCTGCTAAAAAGAACTTCATTATAAAACAATTAGTCATGCTTTAAATTAATACTGTCACAGATAATGCTCAAGTATTTTTACTCATGCTACTCAATACTATCCAAGTGATTCTAAACAAGAATATTCTCTGTCATCCAAATTCAGTCTACCCTATGCCTTGAAAGCAGAGTGTATAAAGCTAGGTAGGGAATCAGGATTTGTCACTACCTATACTAAGCTGAACAGATCAGGCCTGCTGGAAATGTGATCTTTATCTATATTTCTCAAGTTGGAGGTGGAGGGGAAGGGGAACTTAGATTTTTCATAAAAGAATTCAAGAACCTGAGTTTTCTTTAATTTTCATACAAGCTAAACAGATCCTTAGCAAAGGTAACAATACAGAGCAAGCGCATCATTCTTTATGCAAACTATTTAAATTTCAATGTTCAGCAATTACAGAGCCTGATTACATGTTGCCTAGGTTCTACAAGTGATGGGATAAGTAGGTCATTTGAGGGTTATCCTGAATTCTCACCTCTACACTCTTTTTGAAATATTGCTTGCATTACGTAGATAAGGTCTTTCAACGCAGAGCAGGGGCAATGACAGAACTGTAGGTTGTTCTTTGCATTCACTTTATAGCGTTCTTCAGTTCTCTGCAATGCCTTTAAGCCTTCATTACACATTTTTTCAATTGCACAGTGAGAATTGAAATAGGTCAGCAATGTAGCTGAGCATTAAACTAAAAGAAAGGTACAACTACAGATCCACAAATTCTGTCCTCCTCAGGCACTGCAGAGATGTATAAACTAGTAGATTATAACTGGAGCTATTTAAAAGTTAAATGGATAGTGTTTCTTCTCAGCTCCCCATTTTCCTCCCAAAATGCAGATATCCTCAAATGCTAAAACCTTGCCACAACTGAAAGGTATCTCAAATGCAATAACTCTGAGGACCACTTCTTGAATAGTGTTGAAAAGTTTTTTTTTGTCAGTGCAAAAAATTAAGATCATTTGACTCAATTTATAAAATGACCATTTTTAAAAGCAAACATTTCAGTGGCTAAAACAAAGTTTAAAGTTTTACATGACAGATTTATTCTTTCACTTACCACTATGCAAATGGAACAATTTGCATTGTCCCTCACATTCTAGCTCCTGTAGTATCAGATTATGGTAAGTGGGTCTGCGGGAAAAGTTGGAGTCTCATTTACAGTTATGGAGATGAAGAAATAGTGAAATATGAAATATTATTTCAATATTTTCTTGATCATCATCACCATGAGTAATCCTTTATTCAGTTTATTATATGCTGAAGACTAGGCATACTCATTTTTACATAAAATGACATGAACTTGGAAATTGATCTTTGTTCAGAAAGAAGACAGGGAAATAGTTTACCAAAGTTGTTTCATAAATTACAAATAATTAAACCTTTCCCAAGAAGTATTTACCTGCAGTAAAGAAAACCGTGTTATTGCAGTCAGCACAATTTCCAAGCTGTCATATGTGCTAACATACAAAAGTGTCCAGTTTCAAACTACAACATTACAAATACCACTTTTATAGTGTGTGGAAAATCTTTCAGAAATCAACTCCAAATTACAACATTAACTTCTAATGTTGAATTATTTAGACTCCTTGATGCTTGGCTCCAATCACAAAGGAAATATCTCAGTCTGAAAAGTATGTTTCATGTGTATTATACTACCTGTAAGAAGGCAACCTTTTTCAAGACCATAGAACTTGTTCATCCTGAGTAATTACTTTAAATTAGCTTTATGCTTTAAGATCCTCACACCTTGAAACATGGCTGCGACTGCAAATATCAAATACCTTAGTCACTTTTAAACACTGTATACACATAAGTTCACTTTAAACTTTTTACAGCATTGATAGCGATAAAAATCACTTCCATAGCCATCTTACATGATTACTTAACCCACCATGACTTTCAGAGGACAGTGAAGAAATGCTTTCTAACTGTATAACTAATGAGACTAATCAATTCAGTCAGAAATCATATTGAAGAGCTGCTAAAAGTTTATGAATTAAGTGGCACAATATGGAGAATATGCAGCAATTTACAACTTTTACATGGCATTTAAGACCTGAAAGCCATCTTCTTTAAGCCTGTGGTTCACAAGAACAGCTGTGTCTTTAAAAGCCTACAAAGCATGAGTGACATCTAACTCTGCCCAGCCGGGGTTCTCTGGAGCTGGCTCTGGCATCTGAGCTCTCGCTACCGTGAATAATGCATAAGACCCAAAGGGACTGAAAGGGTGGGAGGGATGGCTAAGGCTTAGGGCTGCAGTAATCACGGCACTCCACCAGCACAACATCCACCCAGAGAAGGAGAAAGGAGGGGGGGGTGGGGGGAAGCAAATTCCCAAACTAACCATTTCTCAGAAATAGCTGCAAAACCCCACTCAGAAAAAGGGTAGTAACTGCAAATCAAAGTTTGATTCCCCTGGAGCTGGCAGCTTTACCACTGGTAAGAATCACAGATAGGCAAGAGAAAGAAGTCAAGCAGTGGTGTAATTATGCAGCAGGGAAACAGGGGCCAACTAGACACTGCTAAATCTAAGTGCAACATGGAAGTAAGCTGCCAAACATGTTAAAACAAACAGAGGATGCCAGCACACCGGACAGAGGAGACAGAGCAGCACACTTCAGTGCTCTATTTTAAAGTAACCCACTTATTATGGAGGAAGGAGAAGCAGTTATTAGTCATAGGGAAAGGAGCAATTTGGGGGTCAGTTCTGGGAAGCCCAAGTCTGAGTCAGTCCTTAGTGTGAAGTAGGATGTAAAGAGAAAAAAGAGCAACCGGGTTCGGAGAAAAGAATCTGGTGTCAGTCAACAGCTTAKTACTTGCAAACAAGTCACCATTGAGCTTTATGTCTCATTTTAACACAATGACTTTTAACTTTTCTCCTATCTTTAAGACGTGTTGCTAGAAGCTGATTCAACAAGCAAGGCCTTTTGGATAAAAGCCTGCTGGCACAGAAAGAAAAAAGAGAAAAGAAAAGAAAATAAATGCTACATCAGCACCTCTCTCTCCCCAGGTCCTGCACTGCACACTACCAAGAAAAACACACCACTCCCCAAAACCCCACTATTCAACACTATACAGAAAGTGCAGAGTATAAAGAAAAAAAAAGAAATAGGTATTTGAGAAGTAATAGAAAGATATAAGCTAATTAGAGCTTAATCTTTCACCTCCTCACAACACACAGCAGTACACAGCCACTTTTAACTCCACTAAATGCACTGAGGTCTCAAATTTCTATCGGAAAGCTACGTTAAAAAAATTTAAAAAAAAAAAGAGAGAGAGAAATTACAGAAGCTACCTCACCAGTGTACATCGCTTCTGAACAGCGAACAAGATTTAAAGTTAGTTTCGGCAAACGCTATCAGGAATTTCAAACCGCTCAATCATCTTTTTGAAAGAGGTGAGCACAGTCAGGTCACCCCCGACGGGGAAAAAAAAAAAAATCAAGTCAAAGAGCATAATATAAAAAAGTCGAATTCTCTCTCGCAGCGCATTCCTGGGAGCCTGCGATGCCCCCTCACGTCCCGGCGGGTGTCCCTCGCTAACACCGCGCCCCTGCGGGGAGGCGCCGAGCCCCGCAGCCGCCTCTGCGGGCGCCGCGCGAGCCCTGCCCGGTGACAGCCGCGAGGGCGGCCCGGCCCCCGGGGCCCAGGAGCGGGGGGGGGGGGGGTCCTGGCGGCCCCCCGGACGCGTAACAGCCCCGCCATGGAGGCCATTGTCCCGCGGCACCGCCGCGAGCCCCGGGGCCACGTCGGGGGGGGGGGATAGGGCAAGGTGCCGGGGGCCGCGGGGAGGGGAAGGGGAGAGAAGCCGCCGCCCGGGGCCAAACCGCGCCGCCCGCCCCCCGCGCCTGCCCGGCGCGACCGGTGCCTACGTGACGCGGGGGGCGGCCGCGAGGGGGCGGCGGGCACCGCGGGGGGGACGGGCCCCCGCCTCACCTTGCTGCCCTGGTACCTCTCCAGCGCCCGCACGGCGGTCTCGGTCAGCTTGACGTGCAGCACCGTGATGTTGTCCGCCGTGACTCTCCCGCAGGACACGCCGTACCTGCCCCCCTCCCGCAGCGCCGCCATCTTACGCTCCCCTCTTCCGCCGCCGCCGCCCCGCTGCTACTGCCGCCGCCGCCGCCGCCGCCACCGCCGGGGCCGTGC